>NC_081415.1:27993748-28323748 GCF_030272615.1 Cryptomeria japonica | reverse complement strand
CTTATTATGACTTTCACTTCTTACTTTAAAATATTACACAATTATATCAAGCATTTTCATTCCTCTCACCTTCTCTACCTTTTTAGCATTTTCATTCCTCTCACCTTCTCTATCTTTTTATTGACCAAAAATACTAGATAAAAGAATGACCTTCTCTAACCTTTTATTTCCCAAAAATGTTAGATAAAAGAACATACTTTTACTAAGCCTTGGATTCTCCTATTTAAGTAGTTCACAAAGTTTTCTTATATCTCTAGTCTCCATGTTTCATATGTTCAAACCTTACAAATACCATATACATAAAATAGAAGTCAAAATTTCATTTCGATTAAATTTTAGAGAAATAAATTAATTGGATATGACAAATTCGAGACCTATAATAATCCCACATGATATTTGTACTTATCATTTTTTATTAGAGTAAAAGTAGGTTTTGAAGGGATCCCGAAACCCTTTACAAAATGACCTTACAAGATAAAAGCATTAAGAAACCAAGAGGAACATATGTAAGAAAAACCAGCATAATAACTAGAAAAAACCAGCAAAAGCCAGCCAGACCAGACAAAGCACAGAAAAGGAACTAATTTATATTTTTCAGGGCATTAGCCAAGTTACTACTAATCCCATACAGGTCTTTGATGTTATCACTAAGTTTAGGGATATCCTTGGCAGACGCAGCAACAACTTTCTTTGCACTTGCTCTAGTCCTTTTTGCAGCTCCACCCAGTGTAGCTTCCCCGCTTCCGATCTCGATCGCATCTTCGTCAATGTTGAGGTCCACCACTGGTTTGGGAGAGCTAGAGTTATCGAGGACCTTAGCAATATCCTCTAGGTTCTTTGTGACTGCAGACAAGAAATTCGGGACCATGCCCAACAGGTTTTTCATCGCCACTTTCCCTTCTTCCAGATAGTCAATCTGAGCTGCCATTTTTTTAACCTTTTCCTCCATTTCCTACTTCCATTGCTTCTGAATCTTATCATCTTCCTTCCTCATCTCACCTTTCTATTTCCCATTTTTTTCCAGGTTCTTCAAAAGTTCATATGTCCATCTGTCATAACCCAATCTGGCCTTAGTGAGTTTTTTAAGGTTATCCAGGAATAACCCTTCTCCGACACTCTCCTTATCCTCACTCAAATAATCCTTAGCCATTTCCTTCTCGGGTTCCTTGTTCTTCTCCCTCTCAGAATCCATATCTTTTTCCTCTTTATCCTTATCATCTTTATCCACCATTGGCTGGCTATTGTCGTGGCCTATGCTAGCACTGTGAATTGGATTTTCATTGTCGGATTCGTTCTCACCTTCTTCTTCCTCTGCACCCACCTCCTCATCTTTCCAGCTTTCCTCACCCTCTAACTCGTTTGTTTCCATTTCACTGCCCTCTTTACTAGTTTCCTCTATATCATTCTTTTCATCATGGGCTTTCATCCTAGTAGCGCTCTTTCTTTTTTTGCTCAAGGTAGCCTCCCCCTTGCTGGATTCGCCTTCCTCCAGCTTTCTCTTGCCTTTTCTAGGAGAAACGGACAACCTCTTGTTTTCCTATATGGCAAGGATTTTACAGTGCTCATAAATGAGCAAGATGAGCCCACTATGGAGCACTGGGTTCGAAGGGTTCTTATTGTGTTTATTGAGCGACCTAGACAGGGATCTAAAAAGATAGTAGGGCAGGGAAACCCTTTTATCATGCCTAAAGTGGTTTGATAACACAAAGTGATAAGTGTGGGCCCTAGAAAAGCGACCCTCAACAGTTATGTATTCCATGATCGCATCCAAAACCCAGCCCCAAATTTTCTTAATATTGGAGGCTTCATAATAACCAACTGTTGCTTTTCCAATTTTAGCCCTCTCCTTTTCCTTACGTGGGAAGATTTTTACCGCATTATTGGAAACTTTAAGATCTCTAAAAAAAACTTTAAGATCTCTAAAAAAACTGAGCCCTGAGTGGGGCATACCTGTCACAGTCACGATGAGGCTTGCGTCCAATTTGAACCTCACACCATGGATTTTAAAGGACCCATTACTCCAGTTTTCAGTTATTTTGGAGACTGCAAAATTAACCTTGCCTTTTTCATAATCAACCAGCTTCTACATGAAGCTCGTTAGGGACCCTTTTTCTAGTTTCGCCCAAACTTTAGGCATATCCTTCCATTTGGAAGTGTTGTCAGGTTCCTCCCTCCTTAAATTACCTCCCATTTTCAAATTCAGACTTTCACCTCTGTTCTTCTGCAAGCTCAAAGCTTTCTTTCCGTTGTCTCTAAATTTTTTGAAAAAAATGACCCATAAAGTGTGCAGAGTGTTATTATATTTGATTGGGAATCCACCACTTTGCCAAGTAATCATTACCTTTCCATCAATGCGTAAATTACTCATTTAAACTATCATTATTATGCGATCCTTCTCTCCCCATGAATCTATCCTTTCTAAGGAGCTCTTTAATACTCAAATTAATATCTTCCACATGCCAAATTGTTTGAGAATTGGAATTAATGCCTAGGTTCGCCAGGCAATCCGCCACCATATTTTTCTCTCTAAAGGCATGTTCAATTATTATAACTTTAAAACTAAGAATAATTTCCCTAGCTTTCAAAATTATGGTTTCAATAGACCATGATGGCTCGGTTTCCCCCTTCAAGCACTTAATAATATTAAGTGAGTCTCCCTCCAGCCATAATTTATCATGATTAAGGTTCTTAGCAATAATTAGAGTATTCAGAGCAGCAGAGGCTTCAGCATAATGACTGGTTTGACTTCCCAAGGGGCCAGCAACCGCCACAAGGCAACTTCCAACAAAATTCCTAACAATGCCCCCATAACCAGCTTTACCTGGATTCCCCTTAGAAGCCCCATCAAAGTTGGCCTTTATCCATCCCTGAGGTGGAAAGCACCAAGTCAGACCTTCCCTACCCTTCTCCTTGCTAGACTTGGTAGTAGAGAGGTTCCACCTATCATTGAAGTCATCTTTAGCAACATGACCATAATCAATGCCATTGATGTATTCAAAGATACTCCTATAAATTTTATCCACCACCACTTCAGGATTAGCACTTTTATCCCTAAAAATCCTGTTGTTGCGCTCTTTCCAAATGTTCTAGATGACATTAGGGAAGGTAAGCTTCCAAAGCTCCATAATCTTTGGGTTGGAATTAGGGCAGTACCATTGATACCAGGGTTCCCCTAGAGAATTCGAAAAAACCCAACTCAACTTCCACCTACTTAAAATAATTTTCTAGATATCCTGGTTGAAAGTGCACTGATGGAGAATATGGCAGGTCGACTCTTCTTCCCTACAACAAAGAGAACACCTGTTAGGAAAAACAAATCCTCACTTTTGAAGGTTGTCCAAAGTTAATACCTTGTTTTGGATAAAGATCCAAAAAAAGAAATTAACTTCTTATTCCACACTTTAGCCCAAATAGGAGTTTCTTCCAGAACTTTATTTTGAATAGCCATAGCCGAAGAGACAGAATACTTCCCATCCGGGCTTTCCCTCCATATCAAACTATCCTCTTTGTTGTCCCTCAAAATTTTAGAAGAAAGCACAATTTCAAGAAACTTTAACCCTAGACTATGCTGGCTAAATTCAATCCATTTTCCATTTCTCCAGTAATCTCTGACCAAACCCCCATACCTGTTTTTGAACCAATCTTTCCAATCATGAAGGATTAGAATTTCCTCTAGAGGTTTTTCCATAATCCATCTGTCTTCCCAAAATCTTATGCTTCTACCATTCCCCAATTTCCACATTCTTCCAGCTACAACCCAACTTTTTGTCGATTGAGTTGCATTCCAAATTGTAGAACCTTCAACAACAAATGATTTTTCCACAATTCTTCCTCAGAAGGTAGCATATGAAGATATTTATTTCTCCAGATTAGATTCCACTCTCTTTCCTCCCCTTTCATTCTCCAAATTTGTTTTGCTAATAAGGCATTACTCATAGTGCTTATATTCCTTAAACCCAACCCCCCTGAGACCTTGGGAGAACAGATTTTATTCTAGGCTATGAGGGGAATTCTATTCTTGTCTTCCACTCCCGACCAAAGAAACTTTTTTTGGATTCTTTCAATTGCCTCCGCAAACTTTCTAGGTATTTTAAATAGACTGAGGGCATAAACAAGTAAGGTTTGGAGAGTGGCTTTGAGTAGCGTAACCTTGCCAGCTTGACTAATGATTGCCCCTTTCCAACCTGCCAATTTGGGGTTGAATATGTCAACTAACTTAATCCAGAAATTATCCGCAGGCTTGATACAAAGGGGGAGCCCCAAATAAGTGGAGGGAAGCTCAACAATTTTGCAACCAAGAATTATTTCTATCCTTAATTGTCTTTGAACAGGAGTATTGATGAAGAACAATGAACTCTTATCCCAATTGATTTTTTGACTAGAAGTAGATTCATAGATGTTCATTACATTCTTCATATTTTTAGCTTCCCTAATAGAAGCTTCCCCCATAGTGATAGAGTCATCAACGAACTGTTCATGAGTACAAGTAATACTGGAAGAGAAAGGTTTCAGTCCTTTGAGATTACCTTCTTCCACATTTTAAAAAAAAAATCTACCTAAACTTTTAGCTAAAATAGTGAACAAGATTGGGGAGATAGGGTCTCCCTGTCTTAGACCTCTAGTGCTTTTGAAGAAACTTGAAGGAGATCCATTGACAATAACCACAGAAGAGGGAGTTTCCATCAATTGAGAGTAAAGTTGTATAACTTTATCTCCAAATCCAAAGGTTTTCATAATCCTTAAAAGAAACTGCCAATTCACTCTATCGTAAGCTTTAGCCATATCTAGCTTAAGAAAAAAACCCTGATTTTTAGCCGCCGAAAGAGAATGAATATTTTCATGAACTGAAATAATGGAATCTAGAATCTGTCTTCTGGGGACAAAACCATTTTGCTAGGTAGAGATAATTCTAGGAAGAATATCTAGCAATCTTGAAGTAAGAATCTTAGACAAAATCTTGTAAACAAAGTTACAGAGACTAATAGGTCTAAACTTATTAAGAGAATCGGCCCCAGAGATCTTCGGAATTAGGACACTGAAGGTTGCATTCAATTCTTTTAGAAGCCTTCTAGAACCAAAGAATTCTTTAACTCCTTTACAAATATCAGTCTCCACAATATGCCAAAAGGATTGGAAAAAGAACATTGGAAAACCATCTGGTCCAGAAGACTTATCTCCCTGAAAAGAGAACACCGCCTTTTTGATTTCCTGACTAGAAGGTATATAGGACAAATGTTTGTTGTCTTCCTCAGTCAATGTAGAAGGAATAGTTTGAAACAAGAGGTTTTGATTACTGATATCAAGGTTATCCACTTCGCCCAAAAGGTTGCTAAAATAGTCCAGAGCTTCCTTTCTTATATCATTATCATTCATTAAAATCCCCCTAATATAGGATAACTTGGATATCCTATTTACCACCCCGTGCTTAAGAGCAGTTAAGTGAAAAAACAAGGTATTTTTATCACCTTCCTTCAAATACAATGCTCTTGACCTTTGTCTCCAGAAAGTCTCTTCATTAGAAATGATAGTATGGTATTTAGACAACAAGCCATTTTCCACAGACCTCAACTCTTCTAAAAGCCCATCCTCTTGGATTTTATCTTGAACTTCTTTTATTTTAGTTTTGATTTGAATTTTACTTTTGAAGATATCCCCAAAAATCTCTTTGTTACAGATTTTGATTTTAGCCTTTATAATATTGAGCTTTTTAGCTATTCTGAAAAGAGTTGTTCCCTCAACCTCAGAACTCCACCAGTTTGTACTTATCGTTACTCTTTCCAATATGTATAATAAAGTTTGATTTAAAATATTTTTTTTAACATGAGTTTATTTTGATTTTTGAATAGAAATTTAAATTAGATTTAAAAAATATTGTACTTCCTTTTTAGCAAGTGCAATCTATCATTATTTAATAATTTCAACTATACTTTTCCTTCAGGTTATGACAAACCTTTTACTACCTCAAGAGATAATTAACATTTCAAGTAGTGGTTCTCAAGAAACCATAATCCCATTGAATACAATATACACCTCTTCACCACCAAATGAATCATCTACATCTATGAATTAGAATAGTATTCATGAGAGTATCATAAAAAAAAAATTAAAATAATGTTTTAACAAGTTGTCATGATCTATCATTGAACAAGCAAGAGAAATCAATATAGATGCATACCTCCCTCTTTCTATTCATATCTCTCCATATTTTTGTTGAGCCCTAATTCTATATCTCTCTACTTCACTATCCTTTCTCTATTTCTCTACATCCCTCCCTATATATATATATATAATCTAAAATAAATTTAAAAATGTCATTTTGTATTTTATCATAAATCGTTAGTTAAAAAAAAAAACTCAATATGCAACAATGTCTAATGCAAAAGGAAAAAATAATACATGGAAAAATCTAATTCTAACAAATTTAATAGTCATTTGAGAGAAAGGAGGAAAGGTATTCAAATGGCATTGTTTGGTTTAAGTGTTGACAAGCAATTCTTTTAAGATTTTTAGCATTTTTTAAGCATTTTCATATAATTATATTTATTCCTTCTTTATGTCATGTTTTGACCACAGGAGCTTCATTGGCTAGGCAATATTATATCACGTGCATTCATATTGGGGGGTTTAATATCCTAAAAATGAGGGTGCAATATATTGCCTATTGATAAAAAATAGGGGGGTTTTAATTCGGGCTATGTATTGGGAGGGGGTGAAAAAAAAGAAGTTTAGGGCAATATTTTTTGAAAATAGGGGGATTCTTTAGTATTCCATGATCGCTCGTGATATAACCCAGTCTCACTAAGTGAAAGCTCTGTGGTTTTGACTTGCTAAACAAATCTCTATCTTCCTCTCTCCCCCTCTATATCTAAACATGTTTCCCTCTCTCTATCCATTCATCTATCTCTTTCTTCCAAACCTTGTTCATATACCTTTATATCTTCATCTCTTTGTTTCTCAAACTCGATATTTCTAATTCCCTCTTTCATCTCTCTCCATGTCTATCTCATTATCTTTGCATGTCTCTCTCCCCTTCTATATCTCCCTCTCTCTACCTCTCTCCATATCACTTCTTATCTCTCCCTCTCTAAATATTTCTCCCACATCTATCTATCCCTATATTATTTGTCTCTTTATTCTTCCATTTCTTTCTCTCCATATCCATCTTCTTCTTCATTTCCATCTTTATCTCTATCTCTATCTCCTTACCCATTCCCCGCTTCCCCTCCTCACCTCTCCTCCTTTTTCTTTCTAGCTCCCCCTATCCCAAACATAATATGAGACATCTTCTTGATTCAAAGGTTTTGCTTGTATCCATATAAATGGATGCATAGTTGGTTTGAAGTTATCACTTCTCCATTGAAACATTTGTTGCACAAATAATATCATTTTCTAAATGACTTATGGATTGACATCATGAATGCATAAAAAAAGAATTGACCAATTTTTTTTCCCAATCAAACTTCCTCACCTATTCAACGTACCCATTGCACACCAAGTGCAATTTCTAGTTTATTTTATCCACAAAGAGTGATCCACAGATTTTCTTGTGGCTGCCTTCTAGGTATTTGGGCATGGCAGTGAAACTGTATAACAAGAGCTTATACGACACATAATATAGAAGTCTCCGTTAAGGCAAAACCATCGCCATATGAAGCTGATGAGTTGAGGGGCCAACATAATTTCACAGGTAAAAGACATGGGTTTTCTGACGAGGCAGTCTCACTCACTCTTTCACCAAATGCAACAAACATGCATTCAACCTCTAGTCCGGACCATGGAGAGCAGTCTATTTTATAGAAGCTACTTGTGACAGGTTTGGGATTTTTCTTTACAGATCTTTTAATTTATTTTTTTTATATTTTAACGTGCTCTTTTATTAACTTCCCCGAAGGTGTTGGGTAGTGTTGGGAAGGTTTGGGATTTTCCTTTACAGATCTTTTGGGATTTGAACTGTACCATGGAGAATGCGTATGGATGAGTGTAGAATACCATATAGAGTGACCAACAAAAGTTTGATACTTTTGATATTTCTACTGCCCCAATCTAAATTTTATCCATCTCATAGAAAACAAGGAGATGAGTTTACAAAGAAGGCTGCAATTCGAATGAGTCATGAGAAATCTCAAAGCTAATAGCTAGGTTATAGGGGAAGAGCACCAGTAATCGAGCACCCTAACTTCGCACTTCTCAAAATCTTACGTGGAAATTTCAAATCACTCCCAATTTTTTACAAAAGCTTATTTGGCAAGTCCCTTGCTTATAACTAAGCTTTAAGCGCCACATCATCAAGTATGGTGCCACATTAGTATGCTTTTTGCTAAGGTGTCCAAAACAGCCCAAAAAAAAAGTGAGACCAATCGGCATGCAAAAGAGGCCCCAATAGTTGTGTAGCTGATATGGCATCACCTGATTGATTACTTTTTACAATATTAGTACATTTCCTAACAACTATTGGTACATTTCCTAATGACTATTGGTACATTTCTTAACAAAAATTGATATTTTATGTTTCAAACATAGATTTTATTTGTTGGTATCAACAACCCTCACAACAATTGATACATGCTCAACTACTGGTGCTCTTCCCCTATATATTTTTATATTTTTTCCTCTCTGCTTAACAATTTGTAGGGTTGGCTTATGATTTAAGGCAGTGGTGGTTCTACGCTATAGGGTCAACCAATGTTTTTTTGTCACGAATCATATTTTTAATAAATGTGCATTTTAAAGATTTAATGTGATTTTTATGTATGCATTGAAATTAAAATAGATTTGATCATTCATAATCCAGTTGTGAGAAAATATTGTATGCATTTTTACTCCTGCAATTGATATGAAATTCGACATTTAATATTCTTTTGGGTTTGTCAATACTAATAAACTATCGAGTGCAAGTGATGCAGGATTAGGTGAACGAGGTCGAAGGCGAGAACACGAATCAGGTAGAATTGTTTTTAACTAAATGACTTCGATGGAAAAAGGGAATCTCACACACCACATTTGCATATACATTTATCTTTGCATTTATGAATGAAATATTATGTTAAATTCGACCATATAGGATGAAAGATTTATTAATGATTGAATTATATAGCGATTCTGTAATTTCATTTGCTTTGTGTGAAATTATCGATTATGTTTGGTTTCGGAATTACATTTTAGTCGTATGAATTAGGAATAGATTATAAACTTGTATATTCAAAAGTGAATATAGTTCATGATTTATATTGAATATTTTAGTACGATTAATTAGTCGTTAAATAAATTGAATTATATGACCTAGTTTATAAATTGATTAGTCATTGTTATATAGATGGTAGGAAACTTGAAATTTATCGATTACATATATAAATATTTAGGTGAAATTGTAAATTTAATCATTACGGAAATGGTCATATGCTATAAAAGCGATTACATAAAACATGTTATGAATATTAATATATATATTAAATTAGGAATATAAATTATAAACTTTAAATATTTCTAAGTTTATTATTTATATTAGTTAGTTGCATTTTAAAAGGTGGAGGGATAGTTTTATTTGATAAGCGACTATGTCGCATGTCCTAAGGGAGGCCACTTAGACTCCATTTAACTAATGCATGGCCAGAATGTAGAAATTTGAGGGTGTTAATGTGGAGTTGATGGCATGCAAACGTTGGAGTTGATAGTTTTATTTGATAAGCGACTATGTCGCATGTCCTAAGGGAGGCCACTTAGACTCCATTTAACTAATGCATGGCCAAAATGTAGAAATTTGAGGGTGTTAACGTGGAGTTGATGGCATGCAAACGTTGGAACTTAAAACAGAGACTTTAGTTAACATTAGTGATGCAAAAACCAGCGACTAAATTCATGGATTGGATGATTTTAACGTGGGTAAATAGCATGCAAACAGTTTAGTGAACTTGGAGCAGAAAAATAGGGAATGTGGCCTTGCATGGAGCGATAAAATTGCCATTGCACATGTTTGAAACCTCAGTTTACTTCTCCATCCCACGGAGCAAGAGAAAGAACCGTAGTGGTGGCATAAACCAAGCAAAGTGAGCTTCAACGTGGCGTAGACTTGGCAGAGATAGCAATGAAACTGTGAAATACAAACACATAAGAGCTTGTTACATCTTCCAACCTCCCTATTTGACCGATAAGAATTGTTGTAAACACGATCAAGGGAGAATAAAAGCAGCAAATAACTTAGGGATGAAGTCATATCGTGGAGGTAACGTAGAGATAGACTACTATCGTGGTGTTAATCTTGCACAATAATAGCAGAAATATAACAAAAGATGCCATCTCTCTCAGACGTGGAAGAGTAAGAGGAGATGAAGGTAAAAGATTTCTAAACCATTGCAATCACCGAGCCCTTAATAAAGGAGTAATCTTAGGGAAAAATTAGATAAATAGAGGGAGAAGATAGAAGAAAGGATCATCTTTTCTTCGCTAGCAAGAAAGGACGAGAGAATCAAGAAGAGAAGGATAGAGTAGAGCAGAAGATACTTTGATAATATCGAAGAGAGAAATAGAATAGAGATAGATTTGATAGGAATAGTTTTGAGAGAGACTTGCGAAGAAGGCGAGGAACTATTTGACAAAAGAACGTCAAGGTCATACAAACTGGACCAAGTTCTCAAGAGGTCAGAATTCCTTGTTTATGGTTATTATTTGTTATTATTTGGTATGAGAATGTATAGAATTAGAAGCTTTAGATATTAGGTATGATCATCCAAATTTGTTTCATATGTCATTATCCTATTTGAAATGCATTGTAAATCATTTTAGAATAGAAGAAAAGAATATAGAGAAAAAGATGTTAACTAATTGTTAATAACGTATTTTGTCCCAAAATAATTAGTTCTAATTCTATTTTAAGAATGTGTTTGCGTACTTTTTGGTTATATATGAGATTAAATTCATACATGTATAACACCTTCTTTTGTGTGTATCTTATTTAGTCGAAAGATTGATTATGAGATTATTGCTTATGTAAGTTTATCGTTTTCCAAAATATGAAAGATTGTCTTCAATAGATATATTAGACAAGTAATGATTAGTAAGGAAAATGATATCTCTATTTTTGTTTAAAAAGAAAGATTGCATTCTCAATTGAATTTGTGTTTGAGGGAACCAAGCTAGGGTTAAGCTTGAGTTAGAAAATTACCTTTCGAGACGGGTGTTGAATGTGGATATTTTTAGGGAGAATAGTTGCTTTTTCCAACTATTATTTTGCTGTGCATAGCATTATACTCGGCCGAGTTATTATTTGAATTATCCGTAGAAAATGATGGTAATTCCTTATTTATGCTCTCTACCACATCCTAGTATGATAGTGAATGCTTGTTTCTTAGAATGAAGTAGAAAAATGAAAATGCATATATTATCTAGGCATGCACCAGATTCCCTCTTGCTTTCAAATTCTTTGGTTAAACCAATTCGTGCAAGGTCGGGTATTCTTGATTGACCAAGAATTCCGGGGAAGCGTAAGCTTCAAGGTTGGACAGAAAAAGCGCCCGATTCTTGTTCTCGTCTGCGTTCAAAGGACTGAAGGAAGCGACTCAGACTAAAGATCGACGGATGCATCTTCTTGTATATTTTTAAGGCAATTTGGAAGCCTAAGTAGGAAATAAGGACTTCTAAGTGAGAAAATTGTATTATTCATTTGCATTATAATGATATATCTATGCATGTTTTTATATCCATATTCGATGTTTTCTTATATCTTGTATAAAATATGCTTAAAGTTTGAAATTTAAGTTTATTTATGAATAGAGAGTAGTTTAGGGTTAGATCCTAGATTGACATCTTTACATTTTTATACTCTTTTATTTCATGAACATCTAGTGATAGGGGGTATAAGGGCCTTCCTTGTTTGCTGGTGTGTTCGTTAATTAAAATAAATTCTATGGCTGTAAAAAAAATTACCCATTGAAATGTATTCCTCACTTAAACAAATATTCATTTACAATCAATATTTTCACTACAAAATTATTTTTTAGATCAATCCGATATAATCAGATCGTCTTGATTTCGAAATATTTTACCTATAAATCTCTTTATTTTTCTCATTTGTAAGTTATTTTCCATGGCTTTAGTTATTTTTTTGAGAATCCCTATACGACATTTAATTTAATTTTTAGTATTTTTAATTTTTTTTTTAAAGTAATTGACAATTGACAATTTTCATTTGAATTGTATTTGTTTTTGTGGTTCACAATCGCTAGCATAGTCCTGGCCTGTGCCAAAATGGGAATTGTGGAATAGGGTATGGACATTTATCAAAGCATACTGTAAGAGGAATTTTTGTCAGATATTATAATTGGAATGGCTCTAGTAGACATGTATCCAAAATTTGAAAGCATAGACAAGGCTCATCAATTGTTTAACAAGATGTTTCAAAGAGGTGTGTTCTCATGAAGTGCATTGATTACAAGATACACACAAAATGGATTCGTTGAAAAGGCTTTGGAAACTTTCAAGCAAATGCAATTGGCAATTGTAAAGTCAAATAATAAAATATTTGCCACCACCCTTCTTGCCTGTGTCAAATTGGGAGCTCTGGAATAGGGCATGAATATCCATCAAAACATAAACGATAGACAAATATCGTTAGATGTTGCAATCACAACAACCTTGGTAGACATTTATGCAAAATGTGGAAGCATAGACAAAGCATGTGAAGCGTTTTACAAAATGCCTAAAAAAAGTGTGATCTCATGGAATGTCATGATTGCATGATATAACTAAATTTGTTGAAAATGTATTAGAAAATTTCAAGCAAATGCAATTGGAAGGTGTAAAGCCAAAATCTATAACATTTGCTAGCATTCTTCCTACCTACCCCAAAATGGGAGCTTTGGAACAAGGTATGAATATCCATCAAAGCATAAAAGGATAGAGGAATTTTGTTAGATGTTGTAGTTGCCACTACCCTAGTTGACATGTATGCAAAATGTTGAAGCATAGACAAAGCACATGACTTCTTTGATAAAATGCCTCAAGGAAATGTGGTCTCATGGAATGCCATGATTGAAGGATATGTACAACATGAATTTTTTGAAATGGCTTTCGAAACTTTCAAGAAAATGCAATTGGCCAATGTAAAAGTTGAATTCCACAACCTTTGCAAGCATCCTCCATGCATGCGCCAAAATAGTAGCTTTGAAACAGGGCATGGACATCCACCAAAGCGTAAAAGGATCAAAGAATTTTGTCAAATGTTGTAGTTGCAATTGCCCGATTGACATGTATCCAAAATGTGGAAGCATAAACAAGACATTTAATTGTTTGACAAAATGCCTCAAAGAAATGTGGTTTCATGGATTGCAATAATTGTAGGATACATATAAAATGGATTTATTGAAAAAGGGTTTAGAAACTTTCAAGCAAATGCAATTGGTAGGTGTAAAGTCAAATTCCACAACCTTCGCCAACATTCTTCTTGTTTGTGCCAAAATGGGAGCTTTGGAATAGGGTGTGGATATCCATCATAGAATAATGGTTGGGGGCTCTTATTTAGATTTTATAGTTCGAAATGCTCTGTTTGACATGTATTTAAAATGTGGAAGAATAGAAAAGACATGCAAACTATTTGACAAAAGCCTCAAGGAGATGTCATATCATAGATTGCAGGATATGCTCAAAATGGATGTTTCAAGAATACTTTCAAAATCTTTGAATTAATGAAGCACTCTTGAACATATCCTAGCATTGTAAGCTTTGCTTTTTTTTTATGTGCATGTAGCCATGGAGGTTTAGTGGATGAATGTCGTACATACTTCAATCATATGCAATGACCATTACTACATTACATCTTGAAATTTTATTTTGCAGAAATCAAGCCCATCAAATGACAAGTTCATTTTCAATGTAATCGATTCATTTATATTATAAATGATTATCGCTAATAAATATAATTTTTATTTTCTATATAAATACCCTTCAATATATTATTCAAAACATATTTTACTATCCACATAACCACCTTTTAATAATAATGCTACTAATATATTTTAGAAAAATAAAAAATAAAACTAAATTAAAAAAACATAAATATAAAAATTTCGCATTATCCGCACCTAACCTTATCTTCAATGCTACTTACCTAGATTATTTCATAGTAAACAACTCAAATTCATTTTTCAATTCAAAAGCACGTAGAATATGCAATTTGTAGCGAATTTAGAAATTTCGACATGCCGTATAACTTACTTATTAATGTCCTTCCAAGTTCCAACCGTACATATCATATTATATTAGGTAGATATAGTACCCTGTCTTCCCGGTTGATACGATAAGTCTACACGTATCAAGAAAATTGAATCAAGTAGATCAAATTTCCTGTAGGTTTATTGATGGAGACGGTGTACATTCACTCCAAGCTCTCTCAAATGGCCCCCAAGTTCTCTGGAATGAACCTGCACATTACACGTTCCGAAATTGGAGCTGCTTTAGCGAATGCATCAAGAGAATGGAATAAGTAGTACATAATTCATTTCATTGAGTTGGGTTTGAGCTTACATTTCAACTGATTTTTGTTTGTCATTTTGTCAAACTTCGAGTGGGCTCTTCAGATTACAGGTGAAGCTTCATTTTTTATGAATCTAGATTTTCAATCTTTCAGTCAGTAATAAGTGTAAGGGTATGCATGTTATGGGCACTTTTACAGGAGGAGAAATGAGTTCTTCATCTGGGTTGAAACAGTTGATCAGAGTTGATGTGGTGTCTGATACCATGTGTCCATGGTGCTTTGTTGGGAAGAAATGTTTGGAGAAAGCTATGGACGAGACTAAGGAACATTATGATTTTGAGGTATGAATATACCCACTTTTAATGTGATTTTGTTTTTCTTGAAATTGACCTTTTTTTTAAGTGATAAGATGTTTAAATAATGGGCGAATGTACTTCCCTTCGAAGAAAGCTTTTTTTTCAGTATATCGATAATATTTCTGTTGGTTTCCACCACTGAGGAGCATCCTTCTGACGAATTCACTTTTCGTCTACTAACCTGCTAAGGAGGGATATTCTAGGAGTCAAATTTATCCATAAATCTCTTAACAGTAATTCACCTCTAGTCTGTAGGGAAGAGTATCTGTTCTGTTGAATTTGAGGAGCTTTCCCCTTGCACCATGGGAGGGGTGTCTTTTCTGTCTAGTTCTTCACTTGTTCTTTGTAAGGGTTATCTCATCCCTTCAATTCACCCCTCGTCCATTGGGGAGATACCAATATATATATTTTCTACCTTGTCAGTCAAATTCATCTCTCCTCCATTGGACAGGGGTATCTCTTTAGTCAATTATCACTTCTTTTTTGTTGGGTGAGGGCATCTCCTCCATCAAATGCATACCTTGTCCAACGGGAAGGGTTAGGGTTATGCATAATATTTCTTAAAGTACTTTTGTTAAGCTAAGAAGCCAGGTCTCATTCATACTTAATTGAAATTCAACTCCTCGTTATGCTTCATTCATCAAGCCATATTAGCTGAATGGAATACCTGTCATTAATTCCCTGGCTACGCCACATTCCCCAAGCCACATTAACTTAGAGACCACTTAAGCAAGGAAAATCCAATGGAGTCACACTAGGATCACTCAAATGAAGGAAATCAAATTACTAATCATCACGACCAGTCAGACCAAAAGAGGCCCATGAGACAAAATACTGACAATCAGCCTTAGTCTGCTATTCTAAGATGTAGTCATGAAAATCTAATAGCATCTTTGACGAGGATAATTTTAAGAGAGATTCTACATTTTGCAAATGTAGAACAATAGGCTAGGAGAATCTTTCAATTTCAGAAAACGAGCAATCTAAGCATAATAGGCGTATATTTGAGAAAAACTTAGGAAATACTAATAATATATGTATATTTTAGCTAATATATGCAAGTTATGCGCATTTTGTACAAAAACTTGAACAAAGTTTTTTGAGTAATTTGCCATTTAATTTTGAAATTTTGTGATTTTTTGTCCATTATGCAAAAATTATCCCACGAAAAAATTACTCTGATGTACATGAACATTCTATAAGATATGGCAGAGGAACTGTATATGCGATTTATTAATCAGATCAATTTTTAATTTTTGATCCATTGAGAGCTTGTTGATTTTTTATATTTACTTATTTTAACAAAGGTCAATTGTCGGGCGGTTCTTGGATTACCATACTTACTGATTAAACTGACCTTTGCTTGGAGTAGCTCATCTGCTATCAAACTCATGACAAAAATATAATTTTTTTTTGGGTGACAGGTGCAATGGCATCCTTTCATGTTGGACCCTAACCTTCCCAAGGAAGGAGTTGACAAGTTTGAGTATCACAGAAAGAAATTTGGACAGAGTACTCAAAGCCTGGTTGATAACTTGGACCAGGTAATTCTGATTAGGAAGTCCTTTCATTGTGAAGATGTTGGAGATTTAGTTTACATGAAGAAAATATGATACTCACTGGGGAAATTACACATCAGGCTTTCCAAAGAGTTGGTTTCCACTACGGGAGTGGTGGTAAAATGTGAGTCTATTTATTTGATATTTCCAATCTGGAATATAATTTAGCACTTAATATTGGTCTATGTAGCCAATTTAGCCTAGTTATTGTTAGCGTGCAGTTTATAGCTAACAAACCTGGTTTCAAAATCTATTTTTGTCTTTTGCACTTGTACAGTGCACACACAATAAAGTCCAGTGCTAAAGATGATTAGCGAACTGTCTGAAATCTGCATTTGCATAGCTTAAGGAGATTGACTTGCATATATTCCCTTTAAGTACATTTTTATTTGAACTAAGTTACCTTTCAATATACAAGTGAAGTGGGATTTTCATTAGACCTGTGGCATGTATATTGTTGCAGAGGAAATACACTGGACAGCCATAGATTGATTGAGCTCGCTGGTCGTCAAGGCCTTGATAAGCAGAATGCAGTTGTGGAAAGCCTTATGGTTAAGTGCTTGACACAAGAAAAGTGTGTTAGTGACAGGTACTTAAAAATAATGTCTTTGCTGGATATGTTTCAATTGTTTGCTCAAGTCTCCTTTTGGTTTATTCTATTTAAATAATCAATTAGCTGTTGCATAATAGTCCTTTTTGCTTTCTTGCTCTTTATTGTCCTATTCAAGCACTGAGCACTTGTTAGGGGACTGCTTATGAATGAGCGTGAATTACAAGCAATGCAAGTGATAGGAAATGGGCATGATTTATTCCTAATGGAAAGATATAGGAAAAAAACTACTTAAGATCAGACAGTCCATCAAGCGGAGTATTGTCTCCCTTTTGTTTTCTGATTTCACATTAAATTAACCAGGGAACTCAGCCGGCTAGAAACCAATCAAGTTCTGAAAGAAACTAGCATATCCTGATTCTGAGATGTATATTTTCCTCTTCATATACAGGACTGCCTTATTTCTGTAAACTTTGTTTTCTTAAATAACGTCATTTGTAAACTTATGACAAGAGACACAATTATTGGTCCTTTTCTGAGATAGTGCTCAATAATTTAGGGTATTGTTGAAAAATATTCAGCTTATTTTTGGCAGCCTCATTCGAAAGGATTTTCACCACCCTAAATGATATAAAATTATAAATCTTTTAGATAACCTGTCAGTATGGTGCCACTCATTAGGTACCCTCCTGGAAGCTAGGAATGATCTGAACCAACACTGTTAGTTGACTGGACCATTATCAGTCCAAATGGCTATGCATGCATTCCAACTTTGAATGGAGGATTGATTTCCATCCCCATAAATTTCTATATACACTTATACATGGTAGTTGACCGAGGTATTTTCAATCTTTGTGATGTTTTTAGTAGAGCAATGATGCTTCAGATACATGACTCTATTCTCTTCTTTTGAATTTGGCCAGCATAGTAAACCATTGTTGGACGATTGCACTGGGAGCATGCAGGTCTCTGCTATACAAACAATACCATAATAAACCATTGTTGGACAATTGCACTGGGAGCATTCAGGTCTATTCTATACAAACAATGAGTCCACATTCTATAGGGATAGGTTGTTTCTTCAGTCTAAGAGTTTATGGGATTAATCACAATTAAATTGTAACAGACAAATCTGTCGGCCTGCATCTTTGCAAGGCTACTTGTAAAATTTGCTATTTTTAAATTGTAATGGGCCAGTTTGGATAGATGGAGTTGTCTAATAGGAAAACATACACATAAGTAAGGGAATTATGACAGGGTTAGAGAAAAACTTTCGGGCCAAAAATTCTATGGAATGCTATTTGTTGAGGTGTGAAACCTTTTGTGATGCACACACCATGTTGTTCTCCTTCACTTTCTACAGAAGACAAACTATGAATTTGTAAACAAATATATCCAGCAACAACAAAAGATAAACGATTTAAAGACTGAATTTTAAAAGAAACGATCTATCAGCCACATACTAGCATGCTCAGAGGGAAGTGTTATAAATTTATAACCTATGTTACCCGGAAACGCGTTTCTGGCTTCAAGGCACCTGTTTCGGAAACCGTCCCGGTTTCGGGGACTTGGGGATGGCCGGAAATGTTTCCCAGCCATCCCCGATCCCCGAAAAAATTTCTGGAAACTGTCCTGGAAACTCGGGGACGGTCAGCATTTTCCCCGGGGACCATTGACCGTCCCCGGGATTTCTGGTTCATAAAACAATAAAAAAAAATTTTTTTTTTTTGAGCAGATATAAGATTCTTGTTGTTTCTGTTCACATTCTGAGTACCTATGCATAAATCTGAGTATTTCTTCATCCATTTGCTGCACTGGGTATGTTGTTATCTGCTCAATATTTAGGTCAGATTTCTCTGCAATTATTTCCATGTATGCTGGAAGAGATTTTAATACTGTAACTATCATATATGGATGCCATGAATTATTGTTATCAATCAATGAACAGCTACCATTATTAAAGTCTACGTTTCATTTGTAACATGTGTACTCTGTTCTTATATCTGAATGTTTATAGCTTAGTCTTAATCATTCAATTTGATTGAGAACAGTTAACTTATTTTGCTGATGACTGAAAATCTTTTTGAGAACATTGAAATCAAACATCATCTGCAAATAATTAGAATTAGAATCAAGACTCCAATTTATAAATGTTATTGTGTTGCTACTTGCTATTATTAAATTTCATATATATACTAAATTACCGGTTCCGGTTCGGATTCAGGTTCGGATTCGGGTACGGATTCGCAGATTCAGCAAAAAAAATAAAAATTTGGGTATGGGTACGGGTTCGTCTGTACATATATATATATATATATTTTAGTTTTTTTTTAATATATATATATTCAAACTTCAAACATCAAAATTATATATGTTCACAATTCAAACATACAAATATGAAACATACAATGTAACTTTCCCATACAATGATACATAAATGATAACAGATAAATCATAAATCATAAATCCATAATTGCTAATGCCAATAAATATTCTGATATTGATATATCGTAAATCATAAATGTAATATCATATTCATAATTTGCAAAAAAGATAATATTCAAGTTGCAAGTTTCAACTGATTCAAGTTTCAAAATGTTAAAATAAGATTAAAAAATTTGTTTTTTAATTGTTTTTCTTTGTTTTCTAACCCGTGGGCCCCGTTTTTGGGAACCCACGGGCTTGGGTTCACCCGGGTCCCCCTTGGTTCGACCTGGGTCCCACTCGGGTCCTGCCTAGGCGGCTGGGTTCCCTGTGGGTCCTACCCAGGTCGAACCAGGCTCGGACCAGGACTGGGCATGAACCAGGACCAGGACCCGGCCATTTTTGGCAAGAACTGGTAACTGAGTATATTTATATATAGCCGTCCCATGCCGTCCCCTGTTCCGGGCAAAAAAAAACCCATCCCGGAAACCCGTTTCCCCATCCCCCCGTCCCAGAAACTCGGGGTAACATAGTTTATAACTTAATTCATAATAGCAGAGATAAAAATGAATGAACAAAGCCACCAAATGCCACCACAAAACTTCACTTCCTTATCTAAACCTTTATCTTGTTCTCCTCCTCTAAACGAATTGTAACCTACCATTTTAAAATAAAACCATATAAAAAGATGTTCTTCTAAGTATACTACAGAATACCTACCGTAGTGGGAGGCAAGCATGTCCCAAAAGTTTTCCATTTACTTAAAAATTCATCTCCCTAAATTACTTCAGTAAATTTTAATTTGTCTTCCTGTGACAACTTTCCATCTACTTGGGACAGGTGCTCCTTAAACTTAGTAGAGCGGACCGGCTAGCTTAACCAATTGCTTTTCATTTCTTCTCTGATTTGATAAACTCTGATTTCTTGGTTCAGGCTCACAAGAGTATCTATTTCTTTTCTTCCTTCCATCATTTGAAGAATGGATTTACAGGTCCAAATTTCCACACTCAGCTTTGCCACTTCTTCACAAACATTATTTTCCAATGATCACTCTACTGGAATTCCAAGCTGTTTGCATAAAATCTTCAAATGCAGGTAAAAATAACCTTATTGCTAATATAATTTGTAAACCACTCACTTACGATAGGGTCAGCAATTTTTTGCATGCAACTCTTTGTTTTCTCTTTTCTTTCCTTCAAGTTTCACAAGCAGGTACTCTATTGTTATTTATCAGTAATTCCTCTTGAGGGATGTCCATTGTCTTAAATGCCACGATGGAGGGGTATCTCTTCCATCAAATTCACCTAGGAGTTGCACCTAGCCTATGTTCATTGGGTATGCCACACTCATAATTGGATGTGGTAGTTTATCAAATTAAACATTTTGTGCATTGAAGCATGTAACATGTCTCCTAAGGATTTGAACACAGTCATCACTATCAAAATTCAATGATTTACCATTTGAGCATATCCTATTTTTATTTGCTATTGCGTTGTGTGGTTCTCTTCTATAATTCCTTCCTTTAGCTACTCAAATCTTCTGCCCCTACACAAAGGGGAACATATCAATGCCCCGTTCTCTTTTTCTTTCCTACTACAATCTATCTTAGTAATCTATATTGTCCCCTTCTCAGGCCTTCAATTGGGTGACTGTTAGCCTATTTTCTAAGTTCCTATAAGCTAATTGGTATTGGTAAGGGGACTCCTCAATTCTTGGAGAGCATAGGTTCAACCTTTCTTGGTTTTTGTTGTTGGCAATGAGCTCAATTGGCATTGTGGATTGTAGTGACATTTTTAGAAGCATTTTTGGACTCTTGGGGTGTTCTCCAAACTTCTTGGAGACCATATCAATTTTTAGTAACTATTTGAGTTGGCACCCGTCAGCATCCCTCAACTTCAGTTCATCTTGGCATGATTTGGATTCCGAAGCTTCAGCAGTGCTTTCTGCAACTCAAATGAGAGTATTTACGTATATACTTAAGGTCTATTGTTTAATATTATATTATTCATTTAAATGTTATATTTTTTTAAATTTATTTTATGTCCCCTCAAAAGTGGATGCCTATGGGAACGTGAGGGGAACTTACACATGAAATTCATTTTATTATTTCAGAAAGGACATTTGTAGGAAAAATGGATTATTTATAATTTTAAATTGCTCTTTTCCCTCCAATAGCTATAAAAGGTCTGGTGGTCACATTTCCATATGTTAACAATTACACATATTGTTATGCTATTGGATAGAACCTTGATTCTTCCTTGAACCTTGTGAGGATGAAAACTTTCATTGGAATTACTAGCTCCAGATTTGGAAGACAAGCCTTAGCTAGTTTGATTGGTTCTATTTAGGAATTGCAGTATGCTTCAACAGATTTCCAGTTTAAGGGTTTAATATGACGATTTTTGAAGCATTTTGACATGAAAGGTTTTGGGGTGTTTTTCAGCGTTGATTTTTAGAGTTTTTGTGTGTGTTTGAAGATTTTCCAAAGGATTCAAAGCTATCTGTAACATTTTCAAAACTGGCCATACCATTTCTTGCAGGTGTTTGGGTTAGAGATCTTTTCTATTCTTTTTGAGTGCCATTCTAATTGCTTGCTAGTCCTACAGGGCAAATATTGCAGGAATATTCTGATTTGGAGGCTATACTATATGACTTTTCTGGCTGTACATGCTCCTGGGAAGATGGCACGATGATCCTAGGTAGAAATGCCTAGGTTATTTGTGTGTTTCCTTCATTTTCTATGGCATCCAGCCAATGGAAACAATTTTCAGAGAGTTATATGCAGGACAAACAAGGTTATAAGGAGGAGTTGAAGATAGAATGCTGGAAGCCCTCTGTTTAAGGCCATTTTCCAGTGCTGGGTATGTCTGCAAAATATATCAGACCTGTAAGTTGCCATTTCTAGCCAATTGGAGTTGATAGGAAGAGTTGGCAATGTGTGAAATGGGAAAAGTAGAACTAAGACAACAAAGATGATATAAGACTTAGAAAATTCATCAGTTTAGGGCATACAAGAGTTAGTGCCAACATCTCTCTCCACCTCTCTCCCTGCTGCCTTTTTATCTGCACTAATAGCATCAATTTGTTATCTCTATAATTTATTTCTGTATTTGTGATTCATGATTAGGATTAGATATTAACTTCCTGATTCACCACAACAAATCTTAGCTAACTGAAAACTGATAGCACTAAATTATGCTTGTGGCCTGCCTTGTGCATAAATGTACAACATTACAAGCTTTCAGATATTCCATCAACAAAGGTTCTTGCAGTAGTGCAGGTTCATCTATGGACTGTCAGATAAGGATCTTCATCTCCGGGGCAATAGTATTAGAATATTTAATTATATTTTAGTCACCTATATTTAGTTCCTTGTTTAATGGTCATTTAGCTTTTTAGTTAATTAGCTTTTAAGCTTTATTTAGCATTTAGCTTTTTCTTTTTAATTAATTAGCTTTTAAGCTTTATTTAGCATTTAGCTTTTTCTTTTTAGTTAATTAGCTTTTAAGCTTAATTTAGTTTTTAGCTCTTTAATCTTTTACTTTAACGTTATGTTCTAATTATAGAACATCGTCTTGTAACCTCTATATATATGTGTGTATATCGTTCAATGTAATCATCCGATTATTAAATCATTCATTCAATTTATTTTTCATGGTATCAGAGCATGGAAATTAAAAATTTCGAAAATTTTTGTTATTAAGATTTTTCGAAGTTTTTTGAAGAGATTTTTTTTGAAACTGTTTTTTTTTTTTAAAAGCAGATTTTTTTTGCAGGTTGAAAATTTTCTTAGGGTTTCTGCAATTTTCGACTAGGGTTTTGACCCTTCTGTTCAAGTCAAAATTTTATTTTGGTTGCATATTCTTGGTGGGTTTTTTGAGAGCTCAACTGGGTCGTCGTCAGATTTTTCTGGGTGCATCGTTTTCCGTGCCTCAATTTTTTAGCTGTCAGATTTGCATTCTGTTTTCAGATTCTTGGTGGGTTTTTCGAGAGCTTTTTGGGTTGGCCTCAGAGTTTTTTGGGTGCCTCGTTTTCCGTGCCTCGTTTTCCGTGCCTCGATTTTTGTGCCAGCAAATTTGCCTTGGAATTTAAAAACAATTCACAATTTCTGCTATTTCTGTGGACGTTGGGTTTTTTGCTGTTTTTTTGGCACCATTTATGTTGTTTTAAGTGTGCAGAAAATTTTAATTTTTGGGTTTCTTCCAAACCTCGAAATTTGTGCCTTGGAATTCGTGTCAGAATTCTCCTATAGGGTTTCAATTTTTTCAGCAGTTGTTTCTATTCTGATTATTTTTAAAATCAGATTCTTCTGTCTCTTGCTTTCACTTAGTTGACCTCGATCAACCTCGATTTCCGTGATGGCATTATTGACCAACATCATGTTGGAACACAGTCAGAAGTTCAACGGCCGCTACAACACCTGGAAACAGCGTATGCTTACCATCTTTGAGTATCGTTGCCTAGATCAGCTTGTTTTGGTCAAGGAATCTCGTCCTACAACAATAAGTGATGATCAAGACAAACATGATGTGAAGAATTGAGAGGCTGTCATGCTTATCAAACTCTCTATCACAGATGATCAACTCCCACAGGTGCCTTCAGGTAAAACAGCAAAAGAGATCTAGGATCTTTTGAAAGATTTTCATGAAACGTCCGACAAGAGCCGAGCTTTCTTTCTGAAGAATATGTTGTTTTCTATCATGATGGATGAGAAGTCATCTATCTAGGCACATCTTACGAAGATCAAGGACATCCATGATCAGTTAGAAGCTATAGGCCGAACCATGGTGGAAGAGGATATGGTAGTGATCACGCTGAAAAGCCTTCCTAGATCCTACAAGCATTTCATTGATACGCTCAATATCTCCTCTACTAGTGTTGATTTGAAGTTTCTTGATCTTTGCTTACAGTGTTCCTACTGTCATATATATGGCCATTTGGTGAAAGAGATTTAATATTCCTCAATGTATACTTTGTACTTGGTATGAAGTTCAATCTAGTGTCAGTCAGTCAGATTATGCAGCATTCACCACAGCTGGATGTCGTCTTCGGGTTGCACAAGTGCAACATTATTGAGAGGGAGACTCGCACTACTGTTGCAGTTGGTATTGAGGATCATGGTCTTTATAGACTTGTTGATTCTACTAGTTCTCAGGAGCTCGCCATGGTAGCTAGGAGTACTTCCATCAGCACTCTTTGGCATCGGCGATATGGGCATCTCAATGTCCCAGATAGTCACTCTTTGGTCCAACAATGGAGGGGAATTTTGTTCTACAGAGTTCACCAACTTTTGTGCATCACATGGCATTAAGCATCAGCTTACCACACCTTACACCCCACAGCAGAACGGTGTTGTTGAGCTCAAGAACCGTACAGTCACTGAGATGGCTCGGTCTATGTTGGAGCATAGAAATGTTCCAAAACACTTTTGGGCGGAAGCGGTCTTCACTGCAGTCTACCTTCTGAACCGGTCTCCCACAAAGGCCGTTAAGAAGATGACTCCAGAGGAAGCTTGGTCTAGCAGGAAGCCCAAAATCAATCATTTGAAATTTTTTGGCTCTACAACTTATGTTTGGATTCCAGATGCCACGCACACCAAACTGGATCCAAAGAGTTAGAAATTGATGTTCATCGGCTACAGTGACAACCACAAGGCATATCGGTTGGTTGATATAGACACTAATCACCTCATATTCAGTCGAGATGTAGTATTTGATGAAGAAAGAGGGCCTTTTCAGCCTTCCTCTCCTGATTTGAGCATTGAGGATCACCCTCCAAAGGCTGTAAGTATGGGTGTTCGTCTTCCCTTAGCTCCACTTGATGGGAGGGATTTAGTTGACTCTGAAGTTGTGGGGTCTCCCAGGCATGACATTGCACCCCCTGACTTTCCTCAAGATCTTCTCGATCCACATCTAGAGGAGCTTGCTCCAGATATTCCAGGCACTCTTCATCCTGCAGCAGATGTTGGTACTTCTACTCTTCGGCCTAAGTGGTGGGCCAAGACCATTGGTGATCTTCATGATGATGAGCTCATTAAGGGTAGATCCGTTAGAGGTAAGAGCCAACAACACAGTTAATTTTTCTCTTATGGCCAACATCCACAGTATTTATGAGCCTCAAACATATACAGAGGCTAAAGGTGTACCTGAATGGGAAAAGGCTATGGTAGCAGAGCAACATAGTCTTCTGAAAAACAACACTTGGGTATTGTCTGATCTTCCTCTAGGAAAGAAGCCCATTGGCTGCAAATGGGTGTTTAAAGTCAAGTATAAAGCTGATGGAAGTCTTGATAAGTACAAGGCTCGGTTGGTGGCAAAAGGGTTTTCACAGAAGGAGGGCATCGACTATGAAGAGACATTTGCTCCCACAGCCAAGATGAGTACCATTAGGCTTGTCCTCGCTCTCTCAACTCAATTTGGATGGAAAGTCCATCAAATGGACATCAAGAGTGCCTTTCTCAATGGGATATGCAGGAAGAAGTCTACATGACACAGCCTCCAAGTTTCAAGGTTGCCGGTAAGGAACACCAGGTATGTAGACTAGTCAAAGCACTCTATGGCCTCAAACAGGCTCCTCGTGCATGGTACATCAAAATTGATAAGTACTTGATTGATCAAGGCTTTTAGAGGAGTCCTTCAGATCCCAATTTGTATGTCAAACATACTAGTGATGATATTCTATTTCTAGTAGTCTATGTTGATGATCTCATCATTACTGGTAATGCAACACATCTGATCATGCAGGTCAAACAGAATTTGTGTCAACATTTTGATATGACAAATTTGGGACTTCTCCATTATTGTCTCGGTGTAGAGGTTTGGCAGACTGATAGCCACATATTCATTTCTCAGTCAAAGTATGCCAAGAGCCTACTAGATAAGTTTTGAATGCAAGATTGTAAACTTGCATCTACGCCTATGGAGATAGGGCTCAAATTATTAGCCAAATCAGATTCACCTGTAGTGGATGAGTCTTCATTCAGGCAACTAGTGGGCAACCTCATCTATCTCACCGCCACTAGACCCGACATCAGTTATGCTGTGAGCTATATTTCTCGCTTCATGTCAGCCCCAAAAGTTGAACATTGGGTTGCAGCGAAGCGGGTGCTTCGATATGTGAAGGGCACTCCTGATTTTGACATTCTATATAGCAGAAGCAAAGATCCTAGGCTGGTTGGTTTTACAAACTCGGATTGGGCAGGTTGTGTTGATGACAGAAAGCCAACTTCTGGGTATGTTTTCAGTTTGGGTACAGGTGCAGTCACATGGACCAACAAGAAGCAACAGGCAATAGCTCTTTCTTCGACCGAAGTAGAATATCGGGGAACTGTTAAGGCAACATGTGAGGCAATTTGGCTACGTAGGATGCTTGCAGACATGCAAATGTCTCAACCAGGACCTACTCCCTTGTTTTGTGATAATCAAGGGGTTCTAAAATTAGCCAAAAATCCAGTCTTCCATGAGCGGACAAAGCATGTGGAGCTTCATTGTCATTTCATCCACCAGCATGTTGAAGATGGATCAGTGATACTGCAGTACATTCCTACAGAAGATCAAACTACAAATATCCTCACCAAGTCCTTGAGCCCGGCAAAGTTTCTCAAATTTAGAGGGCAGCTTGGTGTGATAGATAGCATGACCATTAAGGGAGGGTATTAGAATATTTAATTATATTTTAGTCACCTATATTTAGTTCCTTGTTTAATGGTCATTTAGCTTTTCAGTTAATTAGCTTTTAAGCTCTATTTAGCATTTAGCTTTTTCTTTTTAATTAATTAGCTTTTAAGCTTTATTTAGCATTTAGCTTTTTCTTTTTAGTTAATTAGCTTTTAAGCTTAATTTAGCTTTTAGCTCTTTAATCTTTTACTTTAAGGGTATGTTCTAATTATAGAACATCGTCTTGTAACCTCTATATATACGTGTGTATATCATTCAATGTAATCATCCAATTATTGAATCATTCATTCAATTTATTTTTCAAATAGTAGAGTTCGACAAAGACAGTTTGAGATAAGATGGGCAGCTCTAGGTAAGTATGATTCTACCTTTAGAGGCTCTGCACGATGTAAGGTCTATCATGATCAAAGGTATAGTGCCACCAAGAAAAATAAAACCTTCCAACGTACTGCCTGTAATGAAAGGAATGTGAATGATAAACCAAGCAAATGTGGCAGACAGAAAAAGGTTAAAGAATGGATTTCTTTTAAGGCCCCCAAACATGACAAACTGGCAACCAACTATAGATATGGTGTATCATTCCATTTAAAATCAAGGAATTAAGAAGTTAAGGCACCGTATGGAGGGCGAAGCCCAACACATGGAACACAGCAGTCAATAGAGGTGCCAAAGATATGTGGTGCATCATTTCAAGCTATTAAAATTGTACACTCACAATGGAGTGCAGCCTTTGATCAACCATTTTTGGCAAGCAATTGGGACTATATCACATTTTAGATGATTAATTAGAGGTAGGATTAAAAGGAGATATGGCACTGTTATTTTAAAATGATACCACAGATAATGTGAGCAGGAGCACCGATATTAAAAATGTTGCAGCAATAAGAATATGATATGGCAGAAGTAACTTTCAGCAGGCCACCAAGCATCTACAGAGATTCAGGCACCATAATATTGCCATGAAACAATAAAGAGGATCAAAAAATGGTGCCAGTTTTGATCAAGCTTATTGCACAGCCAAAGGAAGAATGATGGATGTATTTTTGCAAGCCTCGCAAGAAAAATTTATAATATTTTTCAAAGGTTCTGTTGTTCACATCATAGATCTCTTTCATCAATGGCTCCCAAGGATTGTAAATGATTCTAAAGTTGCAAAGGGAATAGAGTGTCGCCATTGGTGTTGTTATTCCATCTTTATTCTTGAAATAATATTCTACTATTTTCATAAAGTATAAAGACGGAAGAAATGGCTTGAAGTTAGATGATGCATCCCAGTCCATTGATCTTGCCAGAAGAAGTTTTTCGTTGTTCATCCTTCACTCTTATATGCATCTTTTTGTTGATTATTGCAAGGTGAGTTGTTAACTTTGATTGCATAGTGGATGGGTGTCTACTCCTGGCTTATGGCTTTTTTAATGCTTTCTGTATTTCAGTTTCAGTCTTCTCTGTTTCTCCGTTTTCCTTTGTTGTAACTTGTTAGAACTAGTTTAGAGTATGCAGGGAGTCAGCTCTTGATCTGGAGATTGACTTTCTGTTCACTCATTGGCCTGCAAATCTTTTTGTTGTTGGTGGTCTATATGTGGTGTGTTGGCTTCTTAAAATGGGAATCATCTGGACCAGCCAAGACCCTTTTAAGAACTATGCTTAAAATACAAGTTTCTTCTTGGAATTGTGATAATTAAAAAGGTAAAAATGACGTAGCAGTTACATACATGAATAACAAGCTAAGAACTAAAACAAATATGAAAAAAGGGTCAATGTAAAAAAATAAATCAGAAAACTAAACTAGGAAAGCGCTAGAAGATTGGGGCTGTGCCGTCTGATCTCTATTTTAATGATGCGATATTTAGAAGGAAATTGCTTTAATGAAGCCTCCAAGAACAATGTGGGGCATATGTAACCTTATCAAAGAAACGGGACTCGGACTCGACTCAGACTCGGCAAGGCCGACCCAGACTCGGACTTGGGACTCGGAGTCAGACTCGGCTGGACTCGGAGAAGTGAAAAACTCAAGAAATTTAGAGATTTTTAAAGATTTAAAACTTGTTTCATGCACCCTTTATTGAATACACTTTAAAAACACAATAACATCATCAAACTCGGCTCATTTGATTACATACACAAGTATACATCAATGATCAATCACATAAGCATAAACGCAAATTGTAGCTGAAGGAAATAACAAACATAGATATATAAATATTGTCAAAAGTATACAATATTACAAAATTCATGGAATAAAAAATCCATGTCATCATATGATCATCATCAAATGTTCCACACAAATACCAAAGGTAAATACAACTACAAGCCTATGGCTTAGAGGAGCGTGTACCCTCTCGCCCTGACCTTCTGCGAAGGTGTTTAAGGTAGGTCCTGGATGATTTGGCAGCCATAGCCACTCCTCGTGACACCATGCCATGCTCACCAACATCAGGAACATCTGTGCCACTATTAGTATCTGCCTCTGAATCTCATGTCTCTGCTCATGCTCTCCACTCCTCCTCTGCCATGGCTACACCCTCAGCCTCTATATCTACTTGGTCGATCCAATCAGTGTCATCATCACTAAAGACAGCCGCAGGATCTGTCTCAGTGGCCCACTCTGCATCAAGATCAACCTCATCTAGAATGATAAGGGAGATGTCAACTAATGCATTCTTTCTCATTCTCAGGCGGAGGTTGTAGTGAACAAAGATGAGATCATTCATCTTCTCCACAGATAATCTATTGCGCCTCTTGGAGTGTATGTGCTTAAACATACTCCAATTGTGCTCACAACCAAATGCACTGCATGGTTGGCTCAAGATGCAAATGGCCAACTTCTAAATATTTGGTGTCATTGGGCCAAAAAAGCTCCACCAATTATTTGAGTTTGAAATGAGAAAAATAAATAAAATCAGTCTCACTCATGAACTCATTTAACAATATACAATAAAACTAAAATTAAACCTTACAATTTATTTTTACTTGGCATCATAGTTGTCCTACCATCTTTGGCGATAGGACGAGAGAAGATCTCCCCTTGTGCATTTGAGAACAACTGTAGCTCTCAAATAAGCTCTATCTGAGTAGTACCAGCAGGTGCCATCTTCTCCATGGTCGAGTATGGCCCATTAAGGACCTCCACATCAGCCTTGAAAGAAGGGATAAAATGGCATGTCGGATTGAGATAATAGGTTGTTGCATGGATGGGCCTATGAAGCTGATGATGCCATCTCCTATCAATGATCTCCCAAATGGGACCATACTTGCTCTCATCTCCTCCATAGATAGATTTGATGCCCTCCTTCGCCCTATCCATGCCCTCATATATGTAGCCCATTGCGGGCTTTTCTCCATCCGCAACTCGCAACAAAACCACCAAGGGCTTAACAAACTGCAAAATTGAAAATATTGTGTAATTTAAAAAAATGAGCAAATAAGAGAATATATATAATAAGTTATCAAACAAAAAGTTAAATTGTAGAATTTATAAAAAATTTACCTTCACCATCTCATCACAAGGGACCCAAAAGTCTTGCTCATAAAAAATGCAGTCTGCCATATTTTTCCTTGCAGGGGTGGCAGCATAGGATGAGGAAGACCACTCCTCACTAACAATCATACGTCTCAAGGCCGACTTAGAGCGAAGCATGGACTGCAATGTGATGAAGTTTGTGGCAAATCTTGTGATTCCTGGACGAGCTAACTCCTTCTGCTCTATGTATTGTCTTATAAGAGCCAACACCCATGAATGATTATATACAAATTTGCGCACATTTCTCGCCCTTTCTACACATCTCTTGACCCATGGGAATTTTCCAATATCCTCCAACATGAGGTCAATGCAATGGGCAGCACATGGAGTCCAAACTATAGATAAGTGCCTCTCCATCAATAGTCTACCTGCAACAACATAATTTGCTGCATTGTAATTAATGAAGTTACAAAATAGTAATTAATTTGCAAACAAAATTAGTTTGTAATCAAAAGTTTACCCGGAGCAACATAATTTGCTGCATTGTCGGCCACCACCTGTACCACGTTTTCCTCACCCACCTCATCAATCACCTCCTCTATCTGCTCACATAGGTAGGTGGCATTCTTGCAATGGGCAGAGGCATCAATGGACTTGATGAAAACGGTGCCCCCTGAAATTAAAAAATAAAGCAAGATCAATGATCATTCAATAAGCCATTAAATAAAAAATAAAAAATTAAAGACTAAATGAAACTAAAATTAATCAATCACCTGCAGAAGAAACAAGAAAATTAAGGAGAGTTCTATTTCTCCTATCCATCAAACCATCAGTCATGATGGTGCAACCTTTAGTGCTCCATATTTGGCGTTGTTCACCTAATTCCTTCTTTACATCATTCACCAATTGAGTCAAAATAGGTCCCCTCAAATCAGACTCAGAAGGGGCTTTGAACCCTGCCCTACATATGGTAAGGGCATCAACCATTTCTTGCCAATAAGGAGACCTATCACAAATAAATTCAATGAGATAAGTTAAGTATGTACTATGTACTATGTAGTATGTACGAGAAAAAATAAAATGAAGAATCAAAGTATAAAAATTAAAACAATCAAACATAAAACATTCACCTGGCTGTAAAGAATGGAACACTGTCGTAGACCCAAAACCTGCCAACTGCCATTTTAGCGGCATCATGGACCTCCTTGTTCCAACCCATTCTCTCAAGCGACTGTTGGGACCCAGGAGTAGTGCGAGGCACAAAGAAGGTATCCAACCTAGATTTACGAATCCTACGTCCAATGCTAACACTCCCACTACAACTACTAGTGCTAGGAACATGAGAAGTGGCAATGACACTGCCACTTACAAAAGTAGAAGCGGAAGCACCAACACCAACAGTAGCAAACTGAGTGGGATGATATGGAGGTAAGGAAGAAGGGCCTCCAACACAACCTAACTGTGTCCCTCTTCCTAAAGTTGCCTCTCTCCCAATGGCTGCTCGATCCTCCTTTTGTTTCTTTTTCCTTTCAATTTCCTCAACCATTACATAACAATCACGTATGGCCTCAGGGAGTGCTTTTAGGCATGGTTCGGCATCATGTCCACGCACACCAGAAATATGGTATTTCAGTCTATATATACCTCCATGGAATATTGTTTTTGCAAAATGTACATTTTGTTTGCCCCTTTCCTTGCTTTGGAAAATCCTCATGATATTTCCAAGTATGGTCCTTTCTAATGGGGGGTCTAGAAGCTGAAGTAGACATTGTAGGATAGTTTTGTGAAACTTGAAGTTGAGGCAAATAATAAAGTGAAGTCTGCTGCAATAAAACATAAGAAATTTACAAACGTACAAAAGATTTTGGAAGAAAATGTAAAACTTTCAAAATAAATGAATAGAAAATAGAATTTTTGCATACAAGAAACAAAAAAATCTTCAAAAAAACAATCTTACCTTTTACAACAAGCTTGAAATGAGCTGCAAACTCTTCCTATCCAATTCTTGATGCACCAAATCCCAACACATTGCAGCCCCAATGTGATAAATGGAAGAAATCTTGAGCTTCCTCCTTGCTGGTTTTTCTTCAATGCACCCTTGTTTTTCTTCACAACTCACTTTTCTCCTCCTATTTTTCCAAATGAATGAAATGAAGTTCACTTTTAGGGTTGGAGGGTAAATAACATTAAAAAAAAGAAATTAAAAAAACTTTAAAAAATGCATTTTTTTTGGCCTTGTTTGGGCCTTGCCGCCGGACGAGTCCCAAGCACGGGACTCGTCGAGTTTGGCGAGTTTGGTGAGTTCGCCCCCTGGACTCGGACGAGTCCGAGTCTGAGCTCGCCAGACTCGGGGGGCATAAATCAGACTCGGACTCGCTGAGTTTGGCGAGTCTAGGGCGATTTTCCGATCTTTGAACCTTATAGAATGCTCTCCTTTTTTTCTTGCTACAAAAACTTGCTTATACGGCTTGCTTTACTACTATTAACTATTTATTCATCGTAGTACAACTCCAAAATTGAGAAATAGTAAATACATGATCTTAGGGGTTAAATAATACTGAAGAGAAGTACGAGAAACTAAATTGACAAACATTCCAAATGCAAAAGCAACGGAAAAAAGGGTTTAAGAAATGCTTAATATTTTGGGATTCTCGACTCTACCATTTTGTCTTATATGTGATGGATTTCTCAGTAGCCAGACCCGTCTGGGTAACACCGTTTCTTGGTCAGCATGTTCCTACATAGTTGAACCAGATATACAGGTTCCTTCATAGCCAAACATTTCATGTTGGTTCTTACATAGCAAAACCATCCATTTAGTTGATTCCACACAATTTTAGGTCCCAGGGACCTGCGGATTAACCTTGACCCTTTATGCACATGTTATCCTTTGCACTGTACTCCTTTTGCTTCTCTGACTGACAGTTCCTCGTGGAGAGCATGTAAGCATGTCTCAGTTGCTTCATCAGTTATTGAATGAAGCTGACCAAATTACATCAACTAAACCAAATGTACATTCTCTTTCATGATCCAATCAATTTAATGTGTCATCCCACTAGCTACAGTTAGAATCAAAATAATAAATTAGAAAGATTAATTAGGAGTAGTAGCTATATCTTACAGGGATGGTTGCTAGCAACTTGCTGCTATTCACTAACATTGTACTTGAAGTTTCCTGTAGATCCATTTTATATACTCACTGTAATTAAAATATGTTAATGACCAATCTCATGTCCCCTTTCTTGTCCGCAGGGAGGTGCTCTTGAATGTTGCAGAGAGTGCAGGAATTGAGGGTGCTGAAGAATGGATTGATAACCCAAATGCTGGTTTGAAAGAGGTGAGTAAAAAAATCGCAATCCAATAACTCTTATGTATCGTGGCTTAAGTATGCCAGAAAAATGTTTTAATTCATTAACATGCAAAGCTCAAACTCGTTGTTGAAGCTTGTTTATGCTCACTGGATTTCAGATACAGGCTGAGATAGAAAAATATGGACACAATATATCTGGTGTACCTCATTTTAAGGTCAGCAAGATCTCGTTTATCAAAGTCCTAAAATTCACAAAGATGTATATTCCAAGAAACTGGACTTATTTATGTGATTGTTTGTCATTTTTTCATCAGTGTATTGATAAAACCATAAATACTTAGGAGTATATTATCAAGTTGAGGATATTGTTTAGATAAATGGTTGTTGAAACTTAAAATGGTTGTTCTTTGCAGATAAATGACGAGTATGAACTTGCAGGTGCCCACGCTCCACATTCTTTCATACGAACTTTCAAAAGAGCTTCACAAGATTCGGAATAAGTTATCGAGTTTGAAGTTGAACAATAATAAAATCAACTTGGAGATAAATAAGCATTCATCGCTTTGAGCTATCCATTGTTTCAATGAAATCATTGCATTGCAGATTCAATTAGGTAATTGTGAAAAGCACAAGCATTCATGAGTTCTTTAGACTTTTGAAATATTTTTCAGTGTAATGTGAGTAGTAGTTTATATACATATTCCACTGTTGATTGTGTGTTAAGTGTTTTATTGGAGGAAATTAATTTATATTATAATTTTGGTAGTTAGAGCTAAGTAATGTGAAAACAAAACTTGTTAGTATGTTCTAATGCAACTGTAAAAGTCTCATTAAGTAAAAAACTCGTTAAATGCAATGTCAAATAACGTATGATTAATGTAGAAGAATCAAATTGTCCTTTATTAGTATAATCCTCGGATAAAATTTGACATTTCCACTTCCAGAATAAGAAGCTTATATTTTTGCACACTGTAATCCTCCCACTGCTCTTTCATATTCTAAGCATAATCAGGTTCAGGGCAGATCTATATGCACAACCTGTATATTATATTTCAAAATATATATATATATATTTTATTGAAGCGAGCAAAAGGAATGAAAAATTACAAACAGCACACAGCTGTCATAAAACTTTACAAAACATGAAGTCAAAAACAGCTCCAAAGGAGCATACAATCAAGAATAACTACATAGGAAGAAAGCTCAATCCTCACTAGAAAAACAATAGCAAAGTAAGAAACCATTACAATCTGAATTTAAGCGTTTTCTGTAGCTGTTTAGAATAAAAGGCATCGCTTTTATGAAGTTGTAGCAGCTGAAACTTAATCCTATCAAGTTGGTTACTGATCTTCCATTGTTCTTTGGGCCTTCCCTGCAATTGAGAGCCCAAGTAGCGGGAGATTTGACCATGGTTTATCTGCTTTCAATCAATTGGAATCCAAGGATGGGCTTGGTCTATGTGTGTCATGAGAAATTCCATTTTATGGTGAGCTAACTCGAACCCAGAAACTGAACAATAAAGATTGAGAGCATCCATGGCAGAAGTGATCTCTTCTTCAGAATTTTCAAGGAAAAACATACTATCATCAGCAAAATGGGAGTTTAAAACAACTGAATTATTGGGGATGGAAATAACCTTGATCTTATTCAATTGGTTGTATTTCTCTAACCGATAACCGAGAGCATCAACTGCCAACACATAGAGAAAGGGAGACAAGGGGCAGCCTTGTCTAATAGAGCACTGAAGAGGAAAGGGTTTAAGCAAATTCTTATTGATTACCAGATGAGCATTGGCATCTGCAAACAACATTTCCACATGTCTACGCAACTTAGGGCCAAACCCTAACAATTGCAACATCTTAAGAATAAAGCTCCAGCGCATTCTGTCATAAGCTTTATCAAAATCTAGCTTCACAAGAATAGTGTTTTGGCCTGATTGTTGAGTTCATTCTATAGTTTCCCATGCAAGGATGAGATTATCAAGAGTAAATCTCCCACCGAGAAATCCAGTTTGTTCTGGTCTAACAATGTTTTTAGCCACTGGCTTGATCCTCGCAGCCAAGGCTTTAGCAATAATTTTACAGGAAGTATTAAGCAAAGTAATAAGACGCCACCCAAAAACTGTGTCATCATTTTTCCCCTCAGGGATGAGTTTAATGATACCTTTATTGATCTCAGACCCTAAGGGTACCAGCCTCCACTGCCTCTAAATAGAGAAGATAAAAATCATCCTTAATATATGGCCACATGGTTTGATAGAATTCAGCCGAAAGTCCATCAGCCGCCATAGAGAAAACTGCATTTTGCAGTTCGTCAAGTGAAAGGTTGTGATCTAGAAATTGGCTATAATCCTCATCCAGTTTCCTTGGAATACGATCTTTAACAATATCTTCCAAAATTGGTTGGACATCATGCCAATGAACGTCTTCTTTAAATAAGGATTCATAATAATTCTGAAATATACTTACCTTTTTTTTCTCCCACAAAAGCACAGACAATGGTTGATGCCTTTCTTTTGAGATCTCTCTTTCTATAATGTTTCATTGTTAAACGTGAATGAGCATTTTGGAGAAGAAATGTCAGCTAATAAGATGACATGAAGAAAACAATGTGATTTAGAAAAATTGTATTATCATTGGTGTGTTCATTTTCAATTAAATTAACAAATCAAATTTTTTTACAGGATTAATAGCATGTGAAAATTTTACAATTATTATTTTATTAATAGTCTTTTCCATGTGTTTTTGTCATCTCATAATTCATTTATTTATTTATTTTTTATCATGTTCTTAACTCTTATGATAAAGGAGCCTTGCACTCCACAAGACTTGATCCTTGGGTTCTCATTAAGAACCATTCAACTTCACTAGCAAATCAAGAATCCATTGACATTTATTTATTTTTAATGTAATTTGCTTAGGAGTTTTCAAAGCCATATATATAAGGACTTGAAAAAATAGGCCTTATTTGATTTTCAAGTACTTTGAGGATATTCTCAACTCTTGGTTTTTTTCTTTAGTAATTATTAAATTAATAAAATATCATATATTTATTTAATAAGGAAAAGTTAAGGGGTGTGTAGATCCATATTTTGAAATATTGATTTGAGTGGGAATAAAATGTTTTCATTCAATATATATATATATATATATATATTAACATATCTGACACTCTTAGATAATCCAAAGGTTGATGATAGTTGTTACATTAGGTTACGATTGAATTTAAAGAAAATACAACAATGAAGTTTTATTTACAATCAAACTCTAATCAATAGATGAGATTCACAAATTTAAACATATTTAATCTCAGATCAATTTTACTAAATTCCTTCATCATGTTTATTTGTAGATTAACTTACTAAAAGCTTGCAACAAAATAATTTGTTGTAAAAATAAGACACAAGATTGATTCAATCCAAATACTAATACAATCCTAATGTTACCAAACTTCCAAAGAAAATGTAAAAGATCGAGGGAATGAGAAAGTATAGAATAAACTTGTACCATCCTAATGCCAAAATCTAATGAAAATCAATCATTTTTTGAACAATCTTTATAGTCTTAGGAAAAAAAAAAGGTAGAACCTAAATCTAATGAAAAACAATCAATTTTTTACCAATCCTTTTTAGTGTTAGAAAAAAAAACGGTGGAATCTTCAAAGTATAAATCAAGTGTAAAGTTGCAAAAGATCAAGGAAAAAAAATAAGCTTGTATTTCCCATGTCAAATTTTAGTTATGTAAGGTAGGTAAATCTATTCAAAACCAACCATGGTTTGAACAATCTTCACAAATTTAGACATACAAGATGGTACAATCTTTGTGCTATAAATCGACTAGAAAGAGGAGTGCAATCATCACATTCCAAGCACAAAAGGACCCATGAATTATGGACGCAGCTATTTTGGCTCTAAAAACACAATACATTTGCATGGAAATTGCATAACATGAAAGTTAGTTGCATGTTATACACCATTGATTTTGCAAACTGTTGTCACGATTTTTCAAGTGATCAATAACACGATGTACGATTTCCCTGTTTTGAAGCCAATTTAGCTTTTGCCATGAATTACCATAACCTTTAATATAGCTCTCAACTCAAATCTATCTTACTACAATGAATTATAGATATATGAAAATATAATATCACGACTTAGTTTAAAAAACATCAAATAAACTAACTAAAAGAAAAGAACATATTAATAGTGCTCAAATATAAATTTTTATAACAATAGATTTCAAAATTGTCTCTCAGGGTGTGATCTTGTATCCACCCTCCTTTTTTTTGTGAATGTGTATCATATTTTCTAATTAATAAAATTATAACAAATTAATTCATTAAAAAAATTATGTTAATTTGTTGGGTGTTTATAGATTCTCAAATAAGGCTTGAAACATAATAAGTTGTTCAATAATGACTTTGGTGAAAACCCTAAGTGATGCCAACAATGGCAATAAGGCTTGTTTAGGCACTGACGAGGATGATGATGTAGTTGAATCTAATGTAGGCAAAGGAGATGGAGATGCTAGGGATACGTGATGGTTGTAAACATATTTGTTTTGGGTCATGTCTTTCCCTGGGGCCAAAAGCATCTTCATCCTTTTTTTCCTCTTCAATAGAACATGATGTGAGGGCTCCTGTGAAGGGCATGGTTGAGAAGGATGAATTCGACATTGCTAAGTTGGCCTCTTGGTGGCAGATTTGTGTTGAGAGGGAGAGACCTAGGGATGGGGTGAGAGAGGGTTGGAGGGAGAGGTAGTAATCGAGAGAATGATGATAGCGGGGAGAGAAACAATAAGAGAGGGTGCTAGAGAAGAAGAGTGAGGGAGAGAAGAAAGGATAGAGATGAGGTTGAGGAGGGAAGGTGAGGTAGAGAGGGAATGAGGGTGGGAAAGACCTAGGGAGGGAAGGGTGATGACTTGGACAATAGAGAAAGAGAATAAGTGAGGGAGAGATAATAAGATAGAGTGGGGGAGGGAGATAGATATGGGGGAAGAGGGAGGAGGAGATAGAGAGGGAGAGAAGAAGAAATGGAGAGAGACCTAGAGAGGTGGGAGAGAGGTGAGAGAGAGAAGAGAGAGAGGGAGATGGAAAGACATTGGGAAGTATTAATACAAGAAATACCCTCAACCCTATGTACCCTATACCCTCCACCAACAATCTTGTACCCTAAACACTATACCCTCAACCCTTTACCCTAAATCCTATATGCTACACCCTATTACCTAAACCGTATGCAAGGAGGGAGAGAGAAGAGGAGAGAGAGAAGAACAAAGAGAAAGAGAGGGCTAAGGAGGGAAGGAGGGAGAGGTAGACAAGGAGTGACTAAGAGACCTACAGAGGGGAGAGGTAGAGATATGAGTGAGAGAGGGAGGTGGGTAATGAGATAGGAAGGGAGAGATAGAGAGGTAAAGATGGAGGGAGAGACTCAGGGATGGGAGGAGATAGGGTGGGAGGGAGAGGTAGTGATCAAGAGAATGAAAAGAGAGTGGAGATAAACAATAAGAGAGGGAGGGAGGTAGGGATAGAGCATGTGGGCTTCATTGGGTAGGCAATATTATATCACGTGCATTCATATTGGGGGATTTAATATGCCAAAAATGAGGGTGAAATATATTGCCTATCAGTGAAAATAGGGGGGTATTTAATTCCAACTATAAAAAAAATACAATCTTTGGTGAAAATAGGGGGCTTTAAATTCAGGATGTGTATTGGGAGGGGGTGACAAAAGAAATTTAGGGCAATATTTTTAGAAAATAGGGGGATTCTTTAGTATGCCATGAATGCACGTGCTATAACATAGGTTCACTAAGTGAAGTCACCATGGGATAGAGATGGGGCTAAGGGGAGAAGGCAAGGTAGAGAGGGTGGGAGAGACCTAGAGAAATAGAGGTAGGGAGGGAGTGAGGGGGAGGCATGTAAAGTGAGAGAGGAGACCTATAGTAGAGAATGAAGGGTGAGAGAGAGGTATAGAGGTCAGGGTAGATCATGATGGAGAGAGGAGAGAGTGAGAAATAGAGAGGTAGAAAGGGGAGAGAGGAAGAGTGAGACAGAGAGAGCAGGATATTGCTTATAGAAGCATGCTAATTACTGAAATTTGACGAAATCTAAAATTTTATATGATCTTCTAAAACCTAGGATCTATAGTATAACTCTTAGATATTTGAAACCACTCTCAAATATCCTACCAATATATACATGAATTATAACTTATACTTAAATGTTATATTTTATGTATATATTCTTGTTGGGAAATTAAATCTGAATTGAAGACAAATATGAGGAGTTAGAAACATTTAATAAAAGTGGAAAAAAGAGAGAAAGAGATAGAGAATTGATATGACACACACAATTTGACGCTTGCCAAATTTGGTGAGCATTTTTCAAGTACCAAATTTGGCACTCACCAGAATGTTTTGAATTGACCAAGTTGAGGCTTGGTTATTCCAAACCATTTGACACTCACCAAATGCTCATTTCAAGACAAAAAAGAAAAGTGGCACCTTAATTGTGTCACAACTTGGTGCACTTACCCAATTTTTATAAGGAATTTTTTACATCTAAAGGGGATAACCCACAAGGACACTAAGCTAGAATGTATTATAAAATATTAATGCCAATGAAGATCTCTGTAGAGAGTATAGAAATGTTGGGAAAAAGAGTGTCCTTGGAGGAAATTTTTTATTACCATTCAAAAATTAAACAATGATAAATCCCTAGGAGTTGATGGCTTACCAATAGAATTCTATAAAAGCGCCATAGATTTGGTAAGCAAAGACCTTCTATGGGTTTACACTAAAGCTATTAGTGAAGGCTCTTTAGGGAATAACATTAATAAAGGTATAATTAAGTTATTTCCTAAAGGTGACAAATCCTTAACTAAGAATTGAAGACCTATTACCCTACTCAATATTTCTTACAAGATACAAGTGATAAAATCTTAGCTTTAAGGCTGGTTAACATCCTTCTGTCCTTTATTAGCAGAAATCAAATAGGTTTATCAAAAGAAGTTATATTTTTTAAAATATTATAACTATTTGGGAGGCAATGGAAGGGGCAATAGTATTCAAGTATAATACATGAATGCTTATACTATAAGCAGAGTTTGCATTCAATAACTCAGTAAACTAGAGTGCAAGACACCATTTGAGATTGTTATTGGCTTACACCCTAAGGGAGTGTGGAACTCGGAGATATCAACTCAGAAATTAAGATGAGTGCAGAGGTAGAGGAGTTTGTAGGCCACATGGAGACTATGCATAGGGAAGTCAAGCAACATCTAGAGACCATGAATGGCAAGTACAAGAATCGAGAAGATACCACGAGGTGGCATAAGGAGTTTACCAAGTCATGGTGTACCTTCGAAAGAAGAGGTTTTTAGTAGGTACGTACAAAAAGTTGAAGATGAAGTTTGGACCTTGTAAAATCCTCAAAATATTTGATTTTGAAAATGCTTATGAAGTGTAGCTAGAAGAAGGCACTGGCATCTCATCAGTATTCAACATCGCAAATCTCTACCAATTTCATGGAGTACAACCTGATGAGGACAATACAAAAGCCTCACTTCAAGATTAGCTACCACAACAACAACCGGAGCAAATATAGAAGATTTTGGATAGTTGGACATAATGCAACACCCAGAACAACGAGTATAGGGAGTACCTAGCCAAGTGGAAGGGCAAGCTAGTAGAAGATGCAACATGAATCTAAAAGACTGAATTGGAGTGACAGATCATTTCCTGCGCTGGCAATGTGCAAGGTGAACTTTTCAAATAATCGTAGGGGTCAAATGGAGGAGTGTCCTGGAGAACTTGACTGTATCATATTGTATCAACCAATTTTCCTTTGCGGATTGAAATGGCGACAACTTGAAAGTCTACTAAAACATGTACCAAGGTGACAATAGTCGAGAATTTATTGTCTAGAAGTTCTCTTCACCAGAAGTTCATCTTATCAAGCAGCTGAAGCTCAAACCTATGGAAGATAACATGCAGAATTATTTCATACCTTGCAGAGCTTGCATAGTATATCACATGAAAGATATTGGTCAAGGTAGCCCCCAAATAAATTTTCACCTCTTTGCATCAAGATTTGATGTTTCTTCACCCTCTTTGAGCCGACACACTTTTCATTGGATATTGGGCATGGGGCTTAACTAAGGCCGATGCAAATCACTTCTAATACTTGGAGCTAATATTTAATCACTTTCTAAAGCTATTTGGAGATAACTTTTATAGTTAGTGGAGTTAGGAGTGAGGGAATTGGGATCTATATTTTGTTTGTAATAAGCCTATGGAAGCCTATGTGCCTGCATGCGTGGCCAATGGGGGCTAATGCGTTATGTATATGGGAGGGCCTACGGGCATGTATGGACTCTATTATAATCAATAAAGTTGCATGTTATTTTCTTTTGTTAATTTTTGTGTTGAATTCTACTGCAAGGTTGAACAATCCAATCTGGACCCTCCATCTTTGAACTACAACACATTATGATAGAGGAAAGAGTGATTATAAGATAAATAGTGCTAGTAGTTAGTGATTTTGAGTGATGAGTGATTTCAAGAGTGGATGAATGATGAGTGTTAGATGATTCACAATAACCCAAGTGTGATGTCCTTTTATGTATAGTCAGGCACACAATTTGAATGGTTTGGTATAAGAATCAACATATGAGGGATCTAGAGAGAAGTTTACATTTTGAAGATGAGGGTCAAATCCACAATGTATAATTGATTTGAGTTATTTCCATGCCTTCATATTGAACCTAATTATTTAACAATTAAAATTCTTGAAGCTATGAAATGTTTAGGTAGTGGTTAAGTTCAATTAATTTATACTTAACAGGAAAATATGATTAATGAGAAGGCTAAATCAATCAAAATTAATTTCTAAGACCTAATACTTATTTAACACTAATGTGATATAAATACATTTTATCTTTATGATCTGTATCCTTATAAATCCTTAGATATACAAGCAATAAACTTAATTATAAAATTAAAAAAAAAATATTAAAATTGATTTTTTTTTAATATTTAATTAAATTATTTAAGAATAAAAAAAATATTGAAGTGTCAATTCATGAGAAATGTCTCATTTAAGGCAAGTTAAGATGACCACATAAAACTTGTCTCTTAAATAGTAAAATATAATACTTGACTTTTATTTAAGACAAGGCGACGTTGAAATATTATCTTCCCCATAAGAGTTTATGAATCGATAGGAGTTACAAATAGACATGTTCAAGGCGACTTTTGACCAAAAAAAAATGAATTACATGTAAGTTGAAAATATTTTTGGGAGTTGAAGAATAAAAATTGAATTTTGACCTTGCATGTTGATAAAAGAACATCTCCATTTTGGAGCTTCTTGGTCTATATATTGATTGTTCGGTTAATAAAATAATTCGAGGAGATTATGTATAAGGAGATGCTTCTTGAATGTTTCTCAAACACTTTAAAATCTTGGTGTAGAAAAATAAAGGTTTATGTGAAATTCTTGTCAATTTTGTAATGTTGTTTGTGACAATATAATGATTGACACTAACTTTGTGGCACTTAAAGGGGGTAAAAAATTTATTCAAAAACAAGAAGAAAACAAAGCACATACATTAACCAACCCAATCAATCTCCATTAAGTAGTCCAACTCTTGGGACAATTTTGGGGATAATTGGCCCCAATCCACAATATTCCAATTGTACATTTGATTCGAGACCCATTTAGCCAAACAATCCACAACACCATTCCATTCTCTAGGGATATGATTGAAAGTCACAGAATCCAAAGAAGCACACAAATTAAGAATTTGTTTAATAACCAAAGCTCGCTACCAACATACATCATCTAATTGCCGCCTATTCAACAAAGTCACCACAACCTAGGAATCAAATAACCTTTCGCCACCCAAGAACATAACTACACTCCACAACATATAAAATGGCAAGTGCCTCCATCAAATTGTTAGAATGCAAGCCCTTATAAACAAAGAAAATAAACTGAACAATACTAGAACTATCTCACTTAACTCCACCAATACTAGCATGACCCGAATTTCCACAAGAGGAACCATCAATATTGATTTTCAAAACCCCCTGACGTGGAAGGCACCAATGCCCCTCCCTACTTATCTTTCAAAGAGGATGGAGACACCTATTTCACATGGGCTGTTGAATTCGCAAAATACCCTTAAAAGAGGAATATTGAGGCGATCACAAAGAACATCATCTCTCGGATCCACATGTTTCGCCAAGTCACACTTGGCCGAAATAGTTTCACGAAGAGAGTGAAGAATTTTCCACCACAAATGCTTGACAACCATCTTAACATCTTGAAAAATCTTGTGATTCCTCTCCAACCAAATATGCCAAATGATATTTTTATGTTTCATAGAATGTTAACTTTCTTTAGTCTGTTGTTGTTTGGATTCAATGTTTTTTTGTTTCCATTTATTATGAAGTTTATCCCAAAAACATGTTTTGGGTTTTGAATATTGAAATCCTAAACATAAGTAACGATCAAATATTTTAGATAAAAATAGGAAGACAACACATAATAGATGCAAATGAAGTTGTAATGATGGGGATAACTTGGATCTTGGTACTTGAATAAATATGTAAAATGGTGATGTAATGACTTGGTATGAAACTTGTTATTGAATCTTGGGGGCAAAGAGACAATACCATAAGAATATGATAATGTTACAAGTGTGGCATTATGATAGGGGAAAGAATGATTTTAAGAGACATAGTGCTAGTAGTGAGTTATTCTAAGAGTGATTACATGATGAGTGCTAGATGATTCATAATGACCTAGGTGTGATGTCCTTTTACGTATAACCTAGGCACATAATTTGAATGGTTTGGTATTATAAAGAAGTTTGAATTTTGAAAATGAGGGCGAAGTCCATAGTGCATTATTGATTTGAGTCATCTTTGTGTCTCCACATTCAACCTAAGAATCTAAGAATTTAAAATTTTGGAGCTATGAAATGTCTAGGTAGTGGTTGAGTTCAATTTTTTATGGTTGGCAAGAAAATAAGATTAATAGAAAGGCCAAATCAATCAAAATCAAGTGCTAAGAGCAATACTTAGAATACTCATATAAAATGACATTAAATAAAAGACTTAAAGACTTTATCTTTACAATCTTAATTTTAATAACTCTTTAAAAATACTCAGAATAATTTTTTTTATTTAAAATTTAATATTACACATATGCATATTAAAGTAACCACAGAAATCTTATCTCCCAAAATACCTTTATTTAAAACAAAATCTTAACTTCTCAGTAAAATATAAAATTCAACTTAATTTTTTCTATTTTTTCTCATTTTTACATTACAATCTGTTCTGAGAGAGACTTTAAGCCATTAAATTATTGTTGAGAAAAGGCCAAAATGTGAAAAGGTAGAAGGCATTCTCACATCGCAGTCTATTCTGCGTAGACTTTCTCCCATCAAATTATTGTCCTTACTGCAAGTTGCGTAGAATAGCAGGACAAAATGTAAGAAAAGAGGAACGCAGAAATGTAGAAATTGGGTGAACTGCTGGTGATAGATGGCAGCCAAAGAATAAGGAAAGCTAAACTTTGACAAAAATATGAAAACTCTAATCTATAATGAAAATTCACACGGCAGTCTGTTCTCCGATCTTAATCAGTTGGAAAGGTACAGATTGCCAGCATAAATGTTCACATTGCATATAGCCAAGAATTGCAAGCAATGAACAGGAAGATGCTTTCTAGGCTTGGAAATTGATGTTATATATGAGACAGTTGTAATGCAATCTGCAGCCAAAGTTTTCATCTTTGCTTTGCTTTCTGCTATTCTATTCCCTCTCAGTGAAAGAATGGCTTCAGAGCGTTCGTGACATTGCCTGGGAGGCAGAGGACCTACTTCAAATATGTGCTGTCGATTCAATGTATGCCACTAATGCTCAGTTTTGTGCTTTGAGTTGTAATCAATTGATTCTTCGGCATCAAATGGGCAGAAGAATTCGAAAGGTGAAAGCCCGAATGATGGCCGTTGTTGAAGAGGGAAACCAACTCAATACAAGTCATTGTGTGATGTCTCACGCAGAAGAAACGGAATCATCAAGTAGATCCCAGAGACAACAGCTTACGAGACTAAGTCTCCTGCCCAGCGATTCGAAACCAGTGGGGATACAGTCCAAGATTGAAAGCATGGTGAATTTGCTAGAAAACCCCGAGTTTCCAATTATTGCAGTGGTTGGAATGGGGGGAATCGGCAAGACCTATCTTCTTCAGCATGTCTACAACGCCCAAAAAGGAAGGTATGAGAAATCTGCATGGCTTTCAGTTTCTCAGTTCTTTTCTTTGTCCAAGTTGCTCAGTGATTTAGCCTTCCAATTGAGTAGAGATTTAAGTAAGGAAATTAAGGAGAGTGGAGTAAGTGAAGAGGTAGCAGCAGAGTCGATTCATAGCTTTATTCAAGGGAAGAGGTGTCTTATTGTTTTAGATGATGTCTGGAGGGCTACTAGAGAAGATGATTTGCTAACTAAACTTGGTATCCCAACTGGAGCTAACAGTCAATGCAAAGTTTTGGTTAGCACAAGAAACAAAGAGGTTTGTGTAAATCTTGATGCTAAGATTTATGAGATGGAAAGTTTGACAGATGAAGAAAGTTGGAAGCTATTTTGTGTTTATGCATTTCCCAAATCTGAGGAAAATAGAGCGCCAGAATCCCTGAAGGAGGTAGCTGTTAACATCATGAAGGAATGTGGGAATTTGCCACTTGCCATCAAGACCACTGCAGCATCTCTGGCAAACACTACACTGCCAGGGGACTGGCACTCCAAGTTCAGTAAGCTGCAAAAGGTAGACACTCAAAATGATTTTGTTATGGATATTCTCAAGTTGAGTTACAACTCCCTGCCTGCACATCTGAAGGCTTGTTTTGCTTATCTTTCCTTCTTTTCCGAGGATGAACAAATAGAGTGTGAGTATCTCGTATATCTATGGATAGGAGAAGGATTTATTCCGGCAAGAGAAAATCCGTGGGATTGTTTATATCAGCTTGCCAATCTCTGTCTGCTTGAAATATGGGAAGATGAATGGGTAACAAAATATTTTAAAATTCATGATTTATTACTGGATTTGGCCATACTTATATCCAGAGAAAATAAATGTGCATTCAGTGTTGAGGATGCACTCGATGGTGGTCGCTGGTGTCGCCTATTTTTGGCTGATAAAGATATTGATGAGAACACCATTTCAGAGAGGCGTCCTGTTTCTCCCACACATGTCCGCACACTGTCGCTCTCGGGCAATAAGGAAATTGGAGGAAACATCCCAGCAACGTTGTTTAGCGGTATGAGAGTTCTACGGGTTCTGGAAATGAGCTACACAAATGTCTCTACATTGCCTGCTTGTGTTGGAGAGATGAAACTTCTAAAAGTCTTGAATTTAACAAAGACAAAGATTAAAGAGGTACCCAAGTGTGTGAGATTTCTTAAAAGTCTCATTTATCTTAATGTCTCCCGTTGCAGGCACTTAGAAGCACCCAAATGGATAGGTGAACTTAGGTGTCTTCAGCATTTGGAAGGCCCATTTCAGCAAATGCCAAAGGGAACATCAACGCTGCAGTCTTTGAGAACACTGTGAGTATACAGGTCCTTGTCCCTGTCAATGGAAGAGCACAATGGTATGTTAAGGTTAGAGGATGTTGGGAAGATGAGTGAAATTGAGGAAATATGGTTTAAGGTTGAGAATGAATTGCAGTTGAAGAGTATGGAAGAAGGGATTCTTGTGCCCTTGCTCAATATGTGTCGGCTAGATGTCTGCAATGCAATTGATGGAATGCAAGGTGAATCAGAATCGGATCTTCCACAGTTTCCAGAGAAAATGAGTGCATTGAGAGATTTGAAACATCTCTCACTAACTAAGTTTGCAGTGCCAAGTTGGATATGTTGTTTGGCAAATCTCACATATCTCTGGTTATGGAATTGTGATTGCAGTAAGTACCCAGAATTACAAGCAATGCCCAATCTAGGGAGATTATCAATATGGGGGAACAAGAGGTGTAAACAATTACCAAAGGCATTTGGAAAGTCGGAAGGGTTTCCACACCTTCGCTTCTTTTGGATAGAAGATTTTCGTGAATTGGAGGAGTTTCCAGAAATGGAAGATGGAGCAATGGCATGTCTTGAGAAGTTAGAGATATTTACTTGTATGAAGTTGAATAAAGTGGGAGAGGGATTGGAGCGCCTGAAAAGACTTAAGGAGTTCAATTTAATTAACTCTGGAAGTGATGAATTGAGGGAGACGTTGAAGGAAGGTGGGATATATTGGGAAAAATTCAAAGCCATCAATCCCCATGTTACAATTAATCATAGTTATTCGGATGAACGCCTTCAATAAAGTTAGGCAAACATTTAGTGTGCACATAATTCATAAATAAATTTTACTATAAATAATATTGGTCATTGCATGGATGGGTGTTATTTTGATTATTTTATATATTTTTTCATTTATTTTACATTTGTATTAAAAATTATTAAATATTTTTAGTACAATATAATTGGGAATATATTTTTAATTTAATTTATTTTATTTGAAAAATTATTTATATTCATTTAAGATTTTTTAATTACTTTAAAATTATTTTAAATAAAAATTGTTTTAAATATATTTTTAAACATGGTTATGACATGATGTTATATTGATGTCATTATAGAATGTCTTTCAACATAATTAAGAGAGTAGGATGATTGCTCTATGTTTTGGGTAGGGGAAAGATTCCAAAAAATAAAATAAAGACATTTGGGGAATGGTGATGAAATAATGGTTGAAGAATAATTAATTTGCAAATAAAGAATGATATGGGTTGTGGTTTGATTTATTTACAATGTCTAAACTCATGAAATCACAAGAATTGACTTATTTTTTAAAACACCCAGGGAATTTGGAATCAAAGGCATGATTGGCATATCTAAAATGGTCAACCCAAAATAATTATCGATTACCACATATAAAATTGTCTATATAAAAAAGAATGTCTTTTATTCCACAAAATCCTCTTCCTCTATTTCTACAAGAATGTTGAAAAGAATTATGCTAAATAAGGAATAAAAATAAACAAATATCATGTGTTAGAATCATTACCTTCCTTCAAATGAGGTTACATACAAGGTGAAAAGAACCATTTAAGAACCTTTTTTGAGAGATTGTAATCAAATTAGTCACTTAAGGATTGGTAGTAGTCAATGTATTAGTTTTAATTTGGAGGAGCCAAATCAATTCCTAAACGAAACAACAATTTCTTGTATAAGAAAAGAAGAACTAAAATCCTTAACATTACCTTCATTGTGATTAGCACACCTCTTATTGCTTATGGTTCTTAACATTCCTAGTAACTATCCTTGATAGACTTGCTTGCTTCAAGATTAACCATAGCCTGTACTGAAAGCTAAGAACCAACCATGATCATACAATCCTTAATCTTATGTTTAACAAAGTGAAAATGAAGGAAAGTGGAGGCAAATGAGCACAAATAACCATTTTCTATATGTATTAATCTGTTATTCGAGTGTCAAAGGACTGATTGAGTTCATGGGAGAGATTTAGCTCAATATAAAGGTGTTTGAGAGGTGAAGGAAAGAAAATTTAATTTTCACATCAACGAAACAAGCCTTCGAATCAAAGGCTATAAATGAAAAAGGAAATTAGAAAATTCAAACCAAATTAAGATGTTAAATTTTTTTCACTATAGCTATAAAACCTTGAGGAGAGAAAAACGCCAGTCAATCTTACTAAACAATGGCATGTAATTAACAAGAGATGCATTTGTGTCAGGTTCCTACCATAATGCTTTTGTATTGAGGTTAGAACTTTTGTAAATTGTAGTAATAATATTAAAATCTTGACATCGTTAAATGATAATTTATATTTGTTTAAACAATAACTGTAGTAATAAATGGTTAAGAAGATTTCCAATTTTATCGTGGTGATTTTTCCATTGATAACTTTTTATGTTTTTTTGACTTACTTACTAATGGGTATTGTGGTGAGTTATTGTCTACCATCAGGTCAGGTATGATCTATGACAAGTATGACTAGACATTACAAGAGATCGAAAGACTTCTGGACCATGTCAATCTTGATTCTCTTGCAATGGCTTTGGATTGTATGCTCTGTTTGGTCATCTAGAACACGATGATAATGGCAAGCCTATGAACATCAAGCCTATTCAACAAGTGTATCCTATGGAGGAGGAGGATATCTCTTACCAATAGGATGATGTCGACATTTCTTGACCTGCTAGAATTGTGCCTTCGAAGATTGGTCCAATTAATTGGACTGATTATTATATGTAGAATCTTTGTATTTAGGTTATATATTAAAATATAATTGGGCTAAGTTATTCTATTGTAAATACAATTGTACATGGGATGATTTGGGTTCTTCATATGACCCATTTTGATGGTTTTTCTATTAGGGTTGTTAATGTGGTTTCAGTTAGGGTTTTTGGAGAGTAAAATTCTTCCCTCCTAGAAAATATGTAGGGTTATTTTTCTCTTGTAAGAATTTATTATTAATTAATAGAAGTTTAGTGGCTTTGGTCACTTTTATTTAAAAAAATAAAAATTATAGTAATAATATTGAAATATTGGCATCATTAAATAATAATAATTTAAATTTTTTTAAATAATATTTTAAATATTTTGATAGACAGTGTTGAGGAAAGATTAACCTTGACACATCTATATCTAAATGTTAAAATAAGATGGTTTTTCTTACTAACAAAATAAAAGATGCATTGCATGGTCTAGTTCATGTCAATAAATAAAATATATAGCATATTATAGATGAATTGCATCTAGTTCATGTCAATTAGTAAAATCTATAACATATTGCTTAGTTAAATAATATTGTAACAATATTGATTTTTGTATGTAACAAAAACTAGATATGTAGAGTAAAGGTTTTGTAAGAAATAGTATGTCAAATTAGAATTAAATCTCATTGTAAAATAATGCTTAATTATTAAATTAAAATTAATTAATATATTATAATAATAATATCTATACAATTATTATTGTTGATTAATTAAATATAATAATTGTATACACCTAAAAATGGTCTGAAGATAATTAATTGAATAAGCAATTATTTAATTAATCTCCCTCCCCAATTTAATTGAATTCATCAACAATTTGATTAAATCCTCCCTTTTCATCTACCTACTAATAAATCTAGGGATTTATTTAATAAGTTCATTTCAATAATCCCCTTTAATTAATTAATTTCCCCCATCAAATTCACTTCTTCTAAAATCCCCTAATTAATTAAAACAAATCAAATTCATGAGTTGTTGAAATTAATTAGCATTTTCCTATTATTTGAATTTTTAAATTCAAATTCTCCTAACTTCTAACCACCTAACCTAACCATTCCTAAACATAACCCATTCCATTTAACCACATGTCCCCTTTCCTTGAACACTTTGCCCTCTCATGAGAAAAGCTTTGTGACACTTGTCACTAAATGTTCCCTTTCATCCAACATCTTCTAGAAGCCTCTTGACACTTGTCACCATAGAGATGACAAATGTTCCCTTTCATCCAACCTCTTCTAGAAGCCTCTTGACACTTGTCACCATAGAGATGGCACATGTTCCCTTTTATCCAACCTTTCTAGAAGCTTCTTGACACTTGTCACCATAAAGATGGCACATGTTCCCTTTTATCCAACCTTTCTAGAAGCTTCTTGACACTTGTCACCATGGAGATGACATTGTCCGCTTTCATCCAACCCCTTCTCCTACCAAACTGCAATTGTTCCCTTTATTCCAACCTCTTTGCCAACCTCCTCCAATATCACCATTGATATCTTCAGACTCAATCTTGACCATTGATTCCTGCCACCTCACCCCTAACCTTGGAAATCCTATAAATAGACCTCAATTTGGAGCACAAAGGACCCCGATTAATTCATCTCATTCATCCCAAATCTATCTCATTCAAGCATTGTTACTATAGGCATATAGCATTTTAGCATTGTTATCATGGTCAATTTTAGCTTAAATCTAGCTTATTTCTAGCTTAATTTGCTTATCATCTAGCTTAATCTCATCATTTCTAGTTTAAATGCATAATCATTATCATCTTAAATCCTCCATCTAGGTGTAGTCAAGTCACTGGAATTGCTAACCAGATTTGATAGCAAATTCATACTCGCATTTATTAGGAGTCGATAGATCGATTAGCCATGATTTCGTATGTCTTTGTTTATATTTTCTAATCATGCTTGTAATGATCTATTGAGTGTTTTTGTGTTGCAGCTGCAGGTATACACTTCACAGGCACAACAATAATATTTATGATAACTATTATCATGCATAATTATTACATTAATAATTAATCTATATAATAATAATAGACATATAGTAATAAATTATTGTAATATGAATTATTAATAAAATCTATTATTATTCATAGTAAGTATTCTATTATTTATTATTAATGACCATTCATAATAAGTATTAGTTATTCTTGAGTTATATTTAATTTATATAATTAACGTATTATAATTATTTCATTAATATATGTAAATTATATTACATTATTATATATTAGTAATTATATTATTATCTAATAATTTTATTTATTATATAATATTATATAAGAAATTAGTATCTTAAGTTAATTAAAACTATACATTTAACCATTTTATATGTTTGATATTTATAATTTTATGTATTTTAAAAGTTACTATAATAAATATTCAAGTGGATTTATCACCCATTGCATTGTCAAAAGAAACAGGACAAAACTAATGATTGTAGAACACTATTGCATGGAAGTACAAACATTAGGAAATTTTGTCAACCTATTTTAGTTATTGCTTCTCATTGATTGATCATTTGTCATTTAATATGTTGACATCATCCTAATATGACTGCAGAGTATTGTTAGCATATTATTAACCAATAGAATAATAGATAAAACAATTTGTGTATTCTGAAAAAAATTTAAAAAATATAAAAACATTAGAAAATTTGTTAACCTATTTTAATTTCTGATTCTGATTGGTTGATGCTTTTACATTTATAAATTTGGGTGTATTCTTGATATAAAAAAAAAATAGTATCTTGAGTTGTCAAGAAAATATATATTCCAATAGATGTTGCAAATAATAACATTTTTGATAGTGAATATAATCAACCTACTTAATAAAACACATCTAAATACAAATAAAAAATTAAATATAGCCTACATCATGACCAAATTATTGAGGTGACTGAAATAAATATGTTGGGAAGTCAAGCATCATATAATAATAATTATCAAAAGTAAATAATACACAATGAGAAATAATTAGTTTCCCATAAACGGTGATATCACACCAAATATAAAGAATGGAAACTTTGGTGCTAAACAAAAATGAGCACTTTATATATTATGACATATTATTATTAAAATAACTTATTATGCATGATAATTAATAAACAAGAACAAGAACATCCTAGCTAACTAATGCAACTTGTTGAGCTCTTGGATATGTAACATTCTTAAGACATTATCCACTTCTATTAATTGCATCAATTAGAGTCAACATTCAATATTGAAACCTCAACCATGCATTCATAACTTTGAATCTCAATCACAAATTTGTTTAATTAGGAGCAAGACAAGTATATATTTTGAAGAAAAAATATATTATTGTATGCAGTTTTTGGATTTGATTGTGTGAGAATTTTTTAATCATCAACATTTTGAATTACAACTCCTTGAGTTCTCTTGCATCCTGATAATGGTTCACAAAGTGTGATTTGAAATAATGATGGTTAAAAAATTCTCACACAATCAAATCTAGAAACTAAATACAATATTTTAATGGATAATATAATAGCTCTAAAAAAATTATCATACATATAATATATTTATTAAATAAATGAGATTCTTTGGTCAAAATTCACTACAAAATATATTTGACTTTATCAAGCATTTTAAAAAAAATACAAAGTTATGTTTTATATCTATGATTTTGGTTGGATATTTGGGATAAATACCCCTTGTTAGTTATAGACCACCATATGAGAGTAACAAACCTACTAAAATACTATATAAAGAATTCAAATGAAAAATTACTTAAAATAAAATATTTAGGCAAAAAAGAGAAAGTAAAGACCAACAAAGGTTTTCATCAACTTCCCACAAATCTAAGAGATGACAATCCCTCAATTGACAATTGGAAGTTATTGATGACAAAAAGAAATGTTGTCATAGATAGAGCCACCAATGAAGAACTCGACAATAATATTGTGATGAATAAATGAGAATGTGTACAATCACAATATAACAAAATTGTATCTATAGAAATGGGTTATTGCATACAACATTGCAACAAATGTATGCAACGTTAATGCACAAAAAAAAGGTCAAAATAATGAGCTTGATGAGAAGTTATTAACTACTAAGGATACAAGGTTCATGCTAACCCCTAATATTTAGATATACATAGATATTGTAAATAGAGCTCTAAATTATATTAAAAATATAATACACACACCTGGGGCATATGTTATGGTCAAGTTTAATACTTATTCAACAATACCATTTGAAGATGAAACTCCACATATAATTCGAATTAAACCAATACAAAGGAACACACAAACCACTGCCCTTATGATTAACTAGTCATTGACAATTTTCAAATCACAAGGCTTCACTCTTTAATAAACTACAATTGACAAACACAAAAAGAAAGAACACAACTAACATTTGTGGTTATATCTTTTGTAATCATCTTGACAAGACCAAGGATATTGACATCATTCAAATATGATCGCTATGAAAAAATGAAAATAAATTTCAACCACAAACTTAAATATTTTTACATTACTAAAATTTTACAAAGTTGAAATTTTTTATTTTTTGAGTCTACATAAAATATGAATTTACAAATTCTAATTGTATATTTTTGTAGACTAACCTAGACCCTTTGTAAGCTTAAGATAAGTAGGTTATATGGTTGACAAAAAAATAAGATAAATAGGAAGATCAAATCAATCAAAATAAGTGCTAAGATGAATAATTACAATACCACATAAAATAGTATTAAATAAAGAATGTAAAGACTTTTATCTTTAGAATCTCTATTCTTGTAAATCTTTAGATATACTCAAAATAAATTTGTTCATTTATATTTTTTAATATTAAATAAATTTATTTAAAAAGAAAAAGAAAATTTTTAAAACGCCAATTCATGGGAAATAATTCCTTTAAGACAAATTAAGATGACTACATAGATCTTATCTCTTCAAGATTTTTATTTGAAACAAATTAAAGTGACCACAGAAATCTTATCTTAATAAAATATAAAATTCAACTCAATTTTTTTCTCCTTTTCACATTACAAGCTATTCTGCTTAGACTTTAAGCCATTAAATTATTGTTGCGTGGAATAGCAGGCGAGAAATGACCAGAATGTGAGAAAAGATAAGAAAGGCATTTTCGCATTGTAGTCTATTCTGCGTAGACTTTCTCCCATCAAATTATTGTTGCGTAGAATAGCCGGCCATAATGTAAGAAAAGCGGGACGCAGAAATGTGCAGATTGGGTGGAACAGCTGGTGATAGATGGTAGCCAAAGAATAAGTCAAAGTTCAATTTTGACCCCCCAAAAATTTGAGAACTCTTAATCTGTAATGAATGTTCACATGGCTGTTTGTAATGAATGTTCACATGGCACTTTATTCTGTTTAAAACTTTCTCACATCAAATTATTATCTTAACGCAATAGCGAAGAATTGCAAGCAATGAATAGGAAGATGCCTTCTAGGCTTGCAAATTGATGTTATATATGATATGTTGTAACACACTCTGCAGCCAAGCTTTTTATGTTTCGTTTGCTTTCTGCTATTCTATTTCCTCTCAGTTTTATCTGAGTTCTCAACCCCAAGAAACAACTTTAAGATGGCGTCTATACTTGCAGAGGGTATTGTTGGAAAAGTTTTTGAGATGGCCACTCAATATGCTAGGAAACCCCGAATTTCCAATTATTGCAGTGGTTGGAATGGGGGGAATGGGCAAAACCTATATTCTTCAGCATGTCTAAACGCCCAAAAAAGAAGGTATGAGATATCTGCATGGCTTTCAGTTTCTCAGTTCTACTTGTTTTCCAAGTTGCTCAGTGACTTGGCCTTTCAATTAGATAAAAGTTTAAGGAAGGAAACTAAGGAGAGTGGAGTAAGTGAAGATGTAGCAGCAGAGTCGATTCATAGCTTTATCCAAGGGAAGAGGTGTCTTATTGTTTTAGATATGTCTGGAGGGCTACAAAAGAAGGTGATTTGCTAGCTAAACTTGGTATCCCAACTGGAGCTGATAGTCAATGCAAAATTTTGGTTAGCACAAGAAGCAAAGAGGTTTCTGCAAATCTTAATGCTAAGATTTATGAGGTGAAAAGCTTGACAGATGAAGAGAGCTGGAATCTGTTTTGTGTTTATACATTTCCAGTATGAGGAAAATAGAGCGCCAGAGTCCTTGAAGGAGGTAGCTCTTAACATCATGAAGGAATGTGGGAATTTGCCACTTGCCATCAAGACCACTGCAGCATCTCTGGCGAACACTACACTACCAGGGGAGTGGCAGTCTAAATTGAGTAAGCTGAAAAAGGTAAGCACTCCTAGTGATCCAGTCATGGATATTCCCAAGTTGAGTTATGACTCTCTGCCTGCACATCTGAAGGCTTGTTTTGTTTATCTTTCCTTCTTTCCCAAGGATGAGGAAATAGAGTGTGAGTATCGCATATATCTATATGGATGGGAGTGATCAGTAAATTTGAAATAGTTCAAAAAAATATTTTCATAATTTTTTTTAGTTTTTCTATATGTTAGTAAATGTCATTTTTGAAGGCCTTCAGGGCATTTTTAGTTCTTGAAGGCAGCATATTCTTTCAAATCTTCGCCTACAACTCTGGGAGACCTTTCCAACAAGTTAAACGGCTTGTAATTTCGAGACCTGTGCAGAAAGTTATGCCTAGTTAAAGTTAGGACAAATTTTATATAGTTTTTTTGAAAAATTACATAGTTTTAAATTTTATTATGTAAATAAATATGATATGACTGTTGGTTTTTCGGTTCTCAAGGAGTTGTTGGTGACCCTTGGAATCCCTTGGACTACTATATGTTGGATTTTCGAATTGAATACAATACTTTTTGGCTTGCTTCAATTCTATGCTTTTCTGTTCTTGTAAACAAAATTTACAATACCACAGGTTCTCACTCAAATGTTTTCATCCGAATTGATAATTCGAATCAGAGAGAAGGGTTAATTCCGGCAGGAGAGAATCCGTGGGATTGTTATATCAGCTTGCCAATCTCTGTCTCTTGAAGTATGGGAAGAAGTATGGTATCTGAAAAAATCTTGTAAAATTCACGATTTATTGCTTGATTTGGCCATAATCATATCCAGAGAAAATAAATGTGCATTCAGTGTTGATGATGGCTTCTCCAAATTGAAATCTGGTACAGATGGTGGTTACTGGTGTCGCCTATTTTTGGCGAAGAAAGATATTGATGAGAATGCCATCTCAGAGAGGCGTCCTATTTCTCCCACACTTGTCTGCACATTGGCGCTGTCCCAGAATACAAAAATTGGTGGAAACATTCCGGCAATGTAACGGTATGAGAGTCCTGCAGGTTCTCGATTTGAGCTACACAAATATCTCCACATTACCTACTTGTGTTGGAGAGATGAAACTCCTAAAGTGTTGAATTTAAAGAGGACAAAGATTAAGAAGGTACCAAAGTGTGTGAGATGTCTTAAGAGTCTCTCTTATCTTGACGTCTCTCGTTGCCGAAATGGATAAGTGAACTGAGGTGTCTTCAGCATGTGGAAGGACCATTTGTGCGAATGCCAAAGGGAATATTAAAGCTGGAGTCTGAGAACACTGCGAGGATCTTTCATGAAGTTGTTGTCCCTGTCCATGGAAGAAAATGGTGTGTTAAGGTTAGAGGATGTTGGCAAGATGAGTCAGCTTGAGGAAATATGGTTTAAAGTTGAGCATGAATCGCAGTTGAAGAGGATGGAAGAAGGAATCCTCGCACCATTGCTCAACATGCATCGATTGGACGTCGAAAATGAGATTGTTGGAATGCAATTTCTGAATCTCCCAGAGAAAATGAGCGCAGTGAGAGATCTCGAACATCTCTGACTGACTAAGTTTGCAGTGCCCAATTGGATATGTTGTTTGGCAAATCTCACATATCTCTGTTTATGGTATTGTGATTGCAGTAATTACCCAGAATTGCAAGCAATGCCCAATCTAGTGAGATGATCAGTATGGGGGAACAAAAGCTGCAAAGAATTGCCAAGGGCATTTGTAAAGTCGGGAGGGTTTCCACTTCTTCGCTTCTCTTGGATAGAAGATTTCCACAAATGGAGGATGGAGCAATGGCATGCCTTGAGAGGTTGGAGATAGTTAATTGTAGGAAGTTCAATAAAGTGGGAGAGGGATGGGAGCGGCTGAAAAGGCTCAAGGAGTTCAATTTTAAAGATTCAGGAACAAATGAATCGAGGGAGACGTTGAAGGAAGGTGGGGTATATTGGACAAAAGTCAAAGAGATCAATCCCCACATAACTATTATTAGTCATAGTTATTGAGGGGAAGGCTTTAAATAAAAGATTCTTGGGGCAAGATTAATGGTGATAGATCAATCCCCACATAACTATTGTTAGTCATAGTTATCGAGGGGAAGGCTTTGAATAAAGGCTTCTTGGGGCAAGATTAATGGTGATAGAGTAATGGTTGAAAAATAATTAATTTGTAAATAAAGAATGATTTCTTGAAAATAAAACTTCATTATGGGTTGTGGTTTGATTCATTTATAATGTCTAATTTTATGAAGTGGCGAGAATTGTCTTAGTTGTAAAAACATTCAAGTAATTTAGAATCAAGGGTATGATTGGAATAACTGAAATGGTCATGACTATAGGGTGAATTGTGGGGAAACTCACATTTTTAAAGTTAATTATGTATTTGAATAAACTAGATGGCTTCACCACTTTATGTAAAGCTATTGATCTATCAATTAAAAAATTATTTGATGTGCATGTGTTTTTCACTTTAGTCATGTAGTGAAATAAAAAAATTGAGGCAAAAAACTCATTTTTTAAACTAAATGAGTACATAAATAATCAACCAATGATAAATGAAAAATATAAGAAACAAATGTGGAGTTTTAGATGATCATAAAATGACATCCTGCTTTAGAGACACTTGTCAAAATATCACAATTGCATGTTCTTATGTCTTGCAGACTTGTTTTCTAGATCATCTTCATCACTATAGTTGCTATGTCTACTCATTAGTATTTGGGTGCTTATTGCGTGACTTAGTCTTTAACCCCAAAAAATTCTTGTGAGATTATGCTTGAAGCAACCAGGATCAAAGAGATCATAAGATAGCACAATGACGAGAAATAAAATGTGACAAGAATAAACTGTATTCCTATCAAGATGCAAGAGAGATCAACTGGATCATCATTACTATTACATACAAAGTAGATGAGCCTTCTTATAAAGGCAAGGCTAAGAGACAAGAGAGCACACAATGATGACATGTGGCTCAATGAGATGCAAGGGTAGGTAGGGGTAGGCAGGAGAAATAGAAAAATATTCCACATGAGGTGGATCACCCACCAAAGGTGGAATTATCACTCCACAATAAGTGGATATGATAGAGTAATAACAAGATCACACCATAAAAGGTGGAAATTCTCCTACATACACACTCCCAATATAACACATCTCCCTAAGTGTCTCATATGCAAACTACAATGTTGTGCATGTACCTAAGTAAACTTAAGTAAAGTGTAATTATATCCAACATGAATAAATAATTACACCAACACCCCCCCTTAAGTGCAACTTAGGAAAATGCACTTAAGTCTACAATGCAACTAAGCAATGCAAGATGGGTCCGGGCTACATGGCCATGTTAGGTACCCATGTACAAATGCAAATGCATGCAAACTAATGCAATCTCTCATAAAGTGAGGAAAGAGAGAAAAACCCTCCCCCAAAAGAGAGATGAAAACTATACAAGAGAACCACACTATTGAAAAAAGCACTCCAAGATCTAATGGAGATGAATGTAGAACAAGTCCCAAAGATTCACATGTCTCCTCTAACAATAAAGAGACCTCCTCCAACTCTTGTACATAAGAATCCACAATCATGTCAACCTCAAAAGAATGATCATGTAGAGAATGAACAAGAGGGTCGGAGTGTTCCCTCACAACAATCAAAGAAGGATCATCTTCATCAAAGAGAAGATGAATATCATCAATGATGTCTCTCAAATCTGCAATGTAGGACTCCACAAACAAACCTGCAATATATGTCAAGTACTCATCCCAATGAAATGAAGCTGGAAGAGAAGACATATTTGATGAATACTAAGAGGGGGGGGTGAATTAGTATGCCAAAAATCTTTGCATTTAAACACTTTGCAACATTAGTAGTAAACTGGTAAAACAGTTTAACAGACAAACCGGTTAATAAACATGCAAACCAAATAGCTAATAATGCATTCACCCACAGAAGCACAAACACCATAACACAAGGTATTTTGACGTGGAAACCCAAATGGGAAAAACCACGGTGAGATGGAACTCACAAGTAACTATCTGCAGAATAGAAACCAGACCGGTTAAGGTCTTACAATGTTCTTTACCAGAACAAATCCTGTTAGGAATCTCAATCTCTGTTAGGAGACAAGTCCGATTATGTTGGCATATGCAGACTCCAATGAGACATTGTATGTGATTGAAGGTTTTGTCATTGATGGCAACCTTGCAATCCTATGGCACTGGCAAAAGCATTATACCGGCATCAGCAGATCATAGTCTACACCGGCATTCAGGACACCGACACCGGCATAGAAGAAAGAAAGTATACCGACACAGAGACCGACAGGATTTTGTTATATTTTATTTTGTTTATTATTGTAAAAATGTGTAAGTTGACTTGGCAAATTGTAAAATGACTCTTATATATAAAAGAGATCATTGTAGACATTTGAAATGTGATGTAGAAGGGATATAAGGAAAATATAAGGCAGACCTATTGTGCGAAATATAGGTCAAGGGGTATATGTAAAGAACAAAGTAGGAACCGGTACTGAATCAGGCATTGAAGATGCTATTGTAAAGAAGTACAAGTTATTGGATTTGTATAATCCTTATTGTAAGTCAGTGAGACTTCCCATTGAGCAGTGAGCTCTAGGCAGTTGGCCTTCCTGCATGTGCAGGCCCCTATTGTAAGTAATATTCTCTTATTGGCCAGTGAGTGATTATTGTGGGTCACAAATCCCACCGAGGTTTTTTCCACATCGGGTTTCCTCGTTAAAATCTTGTGTTATGGTGTGCTTTTCATGTGGATGTTCTTGATTCTGTTTATTGCATTATTTCTTGCATACCGGTACACTGTTATATTATGTTCTACATGTTTTAAGTTAAGAAATTCCATTAACCGGTCAGATACTGATTCACCCCCCCCTCTCAGTATCTGTGGGATCCCTAGCAATTGGTATCAGAGCCTGGTCCTCTATTTTCAGAAGCCTAACAGCTTGAGGAAGATCTTGACACTGGTAAAGATGGAAAATCTAATGAAGCAACTTGAAGGAGCTCTTGTAGGCTATGATGCAGAGAAATTGAAAAATATCAAATTAGAAGATGATTTAAGGGCAACTCAGGACATCATTCAGGCACTTCAAGAAAATTTTACTGTTGCAAGAAATAAGAGAAGAGAACTTTGTGAAAAATTGCAAAATGAGAATGATGAAAAGGAATCACTTAATGATATGATAAGCAAGTTGAAACAAGAGATCATGACAACAAAAAATGAAATGCAGGATATGACTATGAGATTTTGCAAAGAGATTGAGGATAGGAAGAAGAATGAAGAAGAATTGACCAGAAGACTAAGTGATGCAGCAAATGAGAACACAAGACTTAGCTATGAAAATGACATGTTGAAGACAGATCTGATGCATACTCAGAATGACTCAAATGAACTGATGAGACAAAAGGAAGTCTTAGAAAGAGAACTAGAAACTGCAAATCAACACAAAGAAAAATTCAAGAAAAGCTCAAAGGAACTTGGCACCTTGCTGAAGAATCAAAAACCTAAAGGTGATACTTCTGGAATTGGCTTTGAAGTTGGTGAAAGCTCCGGTACTGCAAATACTCAGGATCACAGCAAACTGGTAAGACAACCTAATGCTTATAAATTCAATGGAAAATGCTTTAACTATAATAAGTATGGTCACAAAGCAAATGAATGTCGATCTAGAAATTATCAGAATATCAACACATCCACCGGTCAATGTTCTAAATGCAACAAAGTTGGTCACAACTCTGAAAACTGTAGAATGAATGTGAGATGTTATGTTTGTGGAAGATTTGGACATTTATCGAATCAATGCAGAACACAAACCGGCATAGGTTATGGAAAAGCTATTCAAAAAATTAATGTAAATTGTTATGCATGTAACAAGATTGGGCATATTGCTAAATTCTGTAGAAGTAAAGGAACACCGGTAGACAACAAAAGTTCTAGCTAGAAAGGTAAAGAAGAAGTTGAAGAGGTTAAGCAAGAATTCTCAAAATAATGGATTAGGAAAGCTAATCTAAATATTGGGAATACTCCTCCACTGGTAGAACAAACCAATGCTTCATCGGCAGGACAGAGTGATGCTTCACCGAAAGGACAGAGCAGTGCTCCATCGGCAGGAAGTTCTTCATCTAATTGAAGAAAGTTCCTTTGAGGGTTTTTGCAATCTAATGACACATGTATTATTATTCCCTCGGTTAGAGATAAGAAGTTGAAAATTACTCATTATCGACAAACAATGTTAAGTGAATACTTAACCGGCATGCAATTAATGTGGTAGATGGTGAATAGACACTATTAAATTAAGGTTTTGGCCCCATTTCATTTCACCAAGATTCCAAATTTACAAAGAGCGCGAAGATTCTGAGCTAAGGCATTTCGAGCAAGAAGCAAGAGCACCCCAAACAATCATCCATCCAAGGCAGTAAAAGGTATTTAATCATGGCATCCACCTCTGCAATTGAATATATAGCAAACCCTACTGTTGTTGAAGTGATAAAAAGACCTAGGCCCGTATTTCAGTTAGTTCCCGAGATAGCAAAGAAAGATGATACCTCAGGTGCTTTTTCTCAAATTCCTAAGGGAGTTGTTTATGATGAAGACCTTAGAATGTACATCCACTGCAACATTGAGGAATTAGGAGATGAGGAGATTAAAACCATGTATACAACAGTGATATGTGATAATACTGGCAATATAAAAGATGAACACAAGATCATTGAGACCCTAGGATTTATAGAGATCCTTAGCATTCCTGAATTCCTCGAGGATGTGATTAGGATAGTCTTAAGTAGGGTACATGGAGAATTTTTTTGGTTAGATGAAGTCCACAAGATCACTAAGGAAGTTGTGAAAGCTGTCACAGGGTTACCGACCACCGGTAAAAGACCAGATAAAACCAAGAAGGTTTCCAATGACCTAGTTATAAACCTAACTGGTGCAACATTCGACAAGAGGTCCCTAAGAGTTAATGATGTAACGGATATCAATGTGAGATTCATCAACATGATATTAAGATATAAAGCTACTCATGAAAATAGACTTAATTCAATCTCAAGCTTATGCATTAAGAGTGCTTATGACATGGTCACAGACAATGCAAAAATTGATATATGTGAATGGTTAAAAGATGAATTAATTGACAACCTTGGAAAGATCAAGGAGGACAAGAAAGAAACTTTCAGGTTTGGAAATCTGTTAGTATGTCTGATGCTACACATAACAAAACAGGTTCCCGATATAGGTTACAAAGAACTTGGATATGATATACCGGTAGGCAAACAATTAACAAAACTATTTAATAATATGGGTGAGAACAAGGAAAACATTATTCATGACTTTTTTCAAGCATTAAAGACCAAAATGAAGAAAAGAATAAGGTTATCACAGAAGATTGTAGACAAATACAAAGATGAAATATGCTTTGTAATCAAGAAAGATGAAATCTGGATGGAAGCAGTCATCCCAATGACAGTTTGGGTAACCGAGATAGGCTATGAAACAGATGATCACATAGTTGAAACATATGCTAAAGCACTTCTGGAAGCCCCCAAAGAACCTAAAGAAGAAGTATTTGGTAGTGCTAAAACCATAGAAAGTCAAATACAATCTAAGAAAAGAGTGAAAAAGGTTGAGGCAATTATAAGGAAAGGTTCCAGACAAGCAAAAGCCATCAAAGAAGATGTACTAAAGAAAACCGGTATAATAGAGGATGAGTTAGCAGCTCCACAACCTGAAACTCACCTATCATCGGTAGGTACTTCTTCAAGAAGTGACATGCCTGCAACTTTCAAAAGAGTTGTAAGGAAAAGAGATCTCTCACCAGCAACCACACCCTCACCAAGGAGGACAAGGCAAAAGCAACAAGTAGTGAGATCTTCGGTAAGAAAGGCCACACCAAAGAAGAAACTGACACCCAAGAAGAAGAAAAGGACAAACAAAGACTTGACTCCTCTTGATATACTGCTGAATGAAATCACAGAGGAAGATAAACTGAAAAACATAGAGAAAATATATGACACTCTAACAGCTGATGAAAAAGAGCAAGTTGAAAATAGTGTTATATTACATATGGATATGTATAAGAAGTTTTTAATGGAAGTAGTCAATGAAGTTCCAAATGAACTATTCAAAAGACTAGAAGCAAGAAGACAAGCAGTGATAGAACTGGATAAGAAAATAAAGATTGAAAAGCTACTTGTTGTATATCCGGTAAACTCTCCACAAGAAATTGATGACCTAATTGCTCAAGCTAATCGGACAGTATTTTCTACTACACCGGCACGTTGCTTTAATGGTAGGAAGAGTTAATGAGGTAACAGAGGAGACAGAAGATGGATGGGATATATTCCTGGTTGAGAAAGAAAAACAAGAAGAGTACAGGAACCCCAAACCCATAAAAGTTTATCAGAAAGATAGAGACAAGGGAAAAGGAAAAGTTGGTGGACCACCTAGTATCAAGGTTAGAGACAACTTACCCCCACCTCCTTTAAATACTCCACCGGTAAAAACAACAACTACAGATGATCAACTGACAGCTGCGAGTATGGATGTAGAGGATAATAATCCTAATCCTGAAGTCCTATATACTGTGAATGTTGATACTCAGAAGATCAACATAGTGGTAGACAAAGATTCAACTGATAAGGCTAATATGGCTAGTGAGCCTCCGATAGCAGGGGAAACTGATAAACTGACAGAAGATAAAGAGAAAAAGGTAGAGACTGAGACACGGACTGAGGCATTGAAACAAACAGAGCAAAAGGCTCCGAAATAGCAACAAGAACAGGTACATAAGAAAACAGTGCCACCGGCAACTAGTGAAAAACCAGTGCTTAAAGAAATGCAGACACAAGCAGACCTACCAGAGGTCAATACAAGCTTGGTTACCTCCATCGGTACTCAGATTGTTGGATCATCATCAGGATACAAATCAACAAATGTGACTGAGGTGCTATTAGATTCAATCAAGAAAATAATAGACCGCAGCTCACAAGCTTACCAAGCAATTGATGATTCCATACCAATTTTGAAGGTAATTGCTCCCAATTGTAATATAGACAATAAAGATTCTTTAGGACAACTGGATACACTATGTAAATATATATCAGAAAACATTGAGAAAATAAAAGAAGAGTCAGTGAAGGATAAAGTAGAAGTTGAAAAACAGAAATTCTTTGATGAGAAAATAAAGAAGTGTAATAGAGATTTTGACACACTTCTACCGGAATTATGTAATTTGTTGAAAGAGTACAAAAATTTGTACAAAGATACCTGTAAAACAAACTTTTTGACTGTAGATATAGACAAGAAAATGAGCAAGGTACAGGATGAGATCAATAAACTTGCAGACAGTTTTGTCAACTCACCTGATACACTATCAGTTTTTGAGGAGAAGATAACAAATTTTGAGGAAGAACTACTCAAATTGGAAAGAGAGAAAGAAAGAATAATAAGTAAGGCAAAACATTTGAGATCAAAACTAAGTCCAAGATTGGACTATCTAGCATCTCTGTGGAAGGAAGTATCTGAAGCACTAATACAGGAGAGCAAAACACCGGCAGAGCATTTGCAACATCTCACCGGTACAGTAAAGAGAACAGAGACAACAATAAAGGATAGAAAGAAGTTTATGGGTAGTTTAAACTTGGTTTTGGGAAATCTTTTTCAAATTGTAACCACCCAGTTACAAGGTTGAAACTACAAACTCTACTGACATCTTGACAACCTTTGTCATTGATGCCAAAGGGGGAGTAGTGGGATGAGAAAATTCAAATCACAGGACAGGAACCATATGCTCAGGGGGAGCACACACATTTTTGGACTACACATTTTTGGATACTTTTTGAAATTTCTCGTGAGTGTTGCCATCAAAGCCAAAGGGGGAGATTGTTGGCATATGCACACTCCAATGAGACATTGTATGTGATTGAAGGTTTTGTCATTGATGGCAACCTTGCAATCCTATGGCACCAGCAAAAGCATTATATTGGCATCAGCAGATCATAGTCTATACAGGCATTCAGGACACCGGCATCGGCACAGAAGAAAGAAAGTATACCGGCACAGAGGCCGACAGGATTTTGTTATATTTTATTTTGTTTATTATTGTAAAAATGTGTAAGCCGACTTGGCAAATTGTAAAATGACTCTTATATATAAAAGAGATCATTGTAGACATTTGAAATGTGATGTAGAAGGGATATAAGGAAAATAATAATGATTCACCCCCCCTCTCAGTATCTGTGGGATCCCTAACATATTAAAGACTACCTTGCTAGAGGATTTTAGATCCACAGATGTGAACCACCTTGTTAGAAAATTTACAAAAAGGCTTTTGGGCCTACCCGGTTAAAGGCTACATACTTGTCAAAGATGTGAGTAATCAACAAGTGTTTGATCTATCTAATAGCACAGACTGCTCGGTTAGATCCTTGATAGCTCGTTCTTAATGCACTCCAGCATTACTTCAATCTTCTACACATTCATATTCTCTCCAACTCCTTAACCACCTTAAACCCTAGCTGCAATATCAACTATTGCAACAACAACAACTTCAACAACCTAAAACCCTAGACATGATGTCCTTATAAAGGAAACTGATTTCATGTCGGTCCAATAGGATTACATTACAATTTCCTAGGTTCAATGAACCTGGACATACTTGGTAATACGTCACAAAAAGCACCGCTATAGAGTCGGCACCGTCAAACAATCGGTGGATGGTAACTCATCACATAATGTCGGTTGGTAACTCATCACAGAGTATACCGGTTCATATAAAGTGTCGATTGCCGGTTTGACAAAAATGAAAACTGGTAGAAATGTGTTATGCCGCTTTAATCCCTCATACCGCTTGAGGTTGACATGCCACTTCAGACCGGGAAACACATTCTGCAAAACATCAATAGTCTAAAGACTATAATACACCATACCGGTTGGAACAAAAGTCGGTTGTGTTCTAACTTATACATATAAAGAGGATCTCAATACAAGTGTGTGTCCATCAATGACAACCACAACATAAAACATAAAAAATGCCAACAATCTCCCCCTTTGGTATTGATGGCAACACTTAGGAAAATAAAATTTTGACATCTAAGTGTTTTACAACAAAATCATGCCATTAGCAAAATTGCTTCCCCTAAGCATATACACTATCCCTTTAACAATACAATGTATAGCATTTTTGCATATAGAGCATAAACATTTGAGATATACAGAGCATATAATCAAAATTTGATTACCAGATACTTCTCCAAATAGAATTCTTCTCCCCCTTTGCCAAAAATGACAAAGTATAGTTGAACAACCCTATTTTCATTTGATATTAAAATAATAAAAGTTTATGACAACAAGGAATGATACTTGTCAAAAATAGATTTAAAGTCCTGCAAGAATTGTTTCATTGACAAAGACCAGGACTCGAGTAGGGACATGGATACTTCTTGCTCTGTCTACATCTAGGAGACCTGTTCTTCCATGGCATCAATTGTGTTCATCTCTTGTGTAACTATTAAGGCCTCCAGGTTCAGATAGCACTTCTGAAGAATTTGCAATCGTGGGAGTAGAACCAATTGTAGCTCCTGCAAATCTCTAGATCAAGTGTTGATCTCTTGTTCTATTTTTGCTGATTGGATGTGAAACCGGTGAACGGTTTGCCCATAAGTTGTGAAGGAATCATAAGGCAGCTTGAATGTGCTCAAGTAGGACTATAAGGTCGTTTCAAGTTTTTGCTTCTAAGCTAGCACATCATCATAGAATAGATGGGGTTGACAAATTTTGCTGAGTAGCAAATTCCCCTCATCTAGAGCGTCCCTTATATCCTTTTGTTCTTTCTGCAGTTTAGTGTGGAGCTCATTCAACTTGTTCACCAGAGCTATATTAAGAGCTTTTTTATGCTCCTTCTTGACATTATCCTTTGCTGCCTCTTCAAGGCTCTGCACCTGATTATCCACTACTGTGCATAGGAGCTTAAGTCTAGCTAGTGATGAATCAATGTTTGGAAGATTTGTACTGGGTATCAAACCGGTAAGCGTATCTACAGTCGCTTGAATTACATCCTGCTCCTTCCGTCGAATGATTTCAAGGCGCTCTTGAGCTACCTTGATGCTCTGCATTAGCTCCGTTTCATTTGCAGACTGGAGATTGATAGGACTAGAGAGGTCAGCTGGTTTGGCTTGACTCCTGGTTGCCTTCAGAGTCTCCATCTGGGTGCTCTTCTCCGCTTCCCCTGCCTTCCTCTTCCACTTTCTTCTTCTCCTCTTCTCTCCTTTTCTTTGCTTCCTTGTCCTCCTCAGCCTTTTTCTTTTCTGGTTCCTTCTTCTTCTCCTGTTCCTTATCTTCTTCTTCCTTCTTCTTCTCCTTTTCCTTATCTTCCTCTTCCTTCTTCTTCCTCTCCGCTTCCTTCTTTTTCTCTTGTTCCTTATCTTCCTCTTCTTTCTTTTTCTTTTCATCTTCTTGCTTCTTTTTCTCTTCTTCATCAGTTTTCTTCTTCTCCTCTTCATTTTTCTTCTTCTTCTTCTTCTCCTCTTCATTTTTCTTCTTCTTCTCCTCTTCATCTTTCTTCTTCTTCTCTTCTTCATCTTTCTTCCGCTTCTCTTCTTCATCCTTTTTCCTCTGCTCTGCCTCTTCCTTTGCCGCTTCCTGTCTATCCTCGGCTTGCTTATCAACCTGTTTAGCCTATTGCTTCTAAACTGTTGCCTCAGATGGTGTTTCCTGAGTATCATCCTCAACGTCCAGAGCATCGACATCAATGGTGTTGATCGGTTCTACAACTAGATTTCCTTCATCATCAAATACTTCGTCCGGTTTGGATATAACCAGTTCTTCTTCAGCTTGTCGGTTGGCCAGACGCGCTTTGTGAGTCTGGACAATAGTTCTCATATATAGATGAGTGTCTTTTTCGGCATCAGTAACTCTACCTTCTAACAGCCAGAGTCTTCTTTTTCTAGTGAAGAAGAGTCCTTTATTTTGGTTAATAACATCAAACAATTCAGAATTTGACAGGTCGGGAAAGTACTATGCAAAAACTTTTTCCCTAATTTCCTGTTCTTTCTCTATGGCAATGCGCCATCTATTATCTAATGACATATATAGAGAATCCGGTCTCTGAGATTTAATCTCTGAGGGCGATCGGTCATTAATACATAAATACTGAATTATTTCCTTTTCAACTGCTTCCTTTTCATCTTCATTGAAGTCATCAAAACACTCAAGTAAGTCATTTAGCACTTTTCTCCTAATATTCTTTATTGTTCTTTGACAATGTGTCAAAGGTTTATAGGAAGATATATCTATATTTACCAGTGCAGACAATGCCGGTTCATTCTTTGTCTTCCTCTTTGTTTGATGTGTTTTCTTTGTCTTTTCCTCAGACAAAGTTTCTTCTGAGTCTGGAGAGGTGTTCCTTGTCTTCCTCTTTCTCTGGAACACTTTAGCCAGTGCAACTTTCGGCTTCTTCTTAGCTGGTGACCGCTTGGTCACTTTTGGAGTTGCAATAGTAACCGGTGGTGATGCTACAGGCATTGCCTTTGCCTTCTTCACTACCAGTTCTTTTTCTTTCATTGTTGGTGGTTCCTCAACTAGTGCTATCCTCTCTAGGTAGGTGTTGGTTCTCTTCGCCTTAGGATCAAGCGGTGAGGCAATAAGGGTAGAGGCATACCCTTCCAGCATATCATACATCACCTCATAGCCCATTGGCTCCACTTCTTCCTATCTAGGCTCAACAGCCTCCATTATGCATTTATCTACTTGGATGGTGAAACAGATGTCATCTTCATATTTCTTGACGATGTCACTTGATATCCTCACTCTTTGGCTCATTTTCCTTCTGAACTCATCAAAATACTTGTTCAGAACATCAGGGTAGTCGGTTCCAATTGCTTCAATGCTTTCCTTGATTTGCTTGGTTACCGGTTGGTCACCAGACCATTGGACATCTCCTACTCCTAGAAAGTAGCCTTGGAAATAGAAGAACAACCCAACCAGTAGTTATCCAAACTTGAACCTAAGTGCATTATCCTATTTGATCACCTTCAGATTCAACGGGAGTTATCTCTGCATACTCGTGCACAGATCAAATAATGCATCCTCCTTTATCATCTAGTAAGCGACATTTACCGCTGCAGCAGATACAGAGTTAATTCTGCTGGCTGAGAATGTCTGGTATCCAATCACCATACATGCATACTTAACCAGATCATCCTTGATAGAATTTACTGTCATGCCACGTGAGTTGCTCACTGAACCGGTGAGCTTGGACATTTCAATTTTGCTCACGGTTCTTAGGGCTGGCACTTCCCCTGTGTTGTAGAATCCGATGACTGCATGAATTTCCTGCGGCGTGATATCATGTGTTCTCTCCAGGTACATCTTATCACCATGGATTTTTCTCAGAATGATCCTTATATGATCCTCTGTGAAATCTTATAGGAAGTAAACAACATTGTGGAGCTTTTTCTTCTCCAAAATATTAAACTCCGGTTTGATCTTCTTATCTTTACCACAAAATAAACCTAACTAGGTGTGGATAGCTAGAGACCCTAGGTCTTCTATTTTGCAATCTATATAGTCAGAAATTCCCTCTTCTACTATCACACCAGCCAGAACTTGTGATAGGGCATTATACTTGGACTTCTGTTGAATAAAACTTGCAGACTCAATAGATGCACTAGAACTGGTATGAGATGCGGAAGCCATGATAGAAATCTTAAGAACTCGAGAAATACCTTTTGAAACACGTGAAATTAGGGCTTGCCGATTCTCCTTCACTTCACATTCCATTAGTTGCTGAATCACCGCTTTGTGTTCTCCACTTGACCATTTCCAGTTTGAATTTGAATCTCCTTCGCGGTTTCTCAATTTCTCAAAATCTCTGCTCAAATCGCCTTTTCGTCGCTCTGCTCTTTGAAAAAACTTTTCTTCGCTCGAAAACTGATAGTGAGAAATGATTTGAAAAATGCTTATAAACATATTCCTCACCTACCATCATTAATGCTCCTCCAATAGGGCGTAAACCCCAATTTGCCTTTTTATCGTTTCTGGTCTTCTGCCAAACGATAGGTATCACATACCGGTTAAGGTCTTTTACTGGTGTAAACCGGGGGTTCGAAACATTTAGCCGTTTGCTCCCCCTAAGCTTTTCTAAAGCTTAGTTTGTCGGTTCCATGATTTCCACACTAGGTGTAGAAATTGGTTCCTCTTGTAACACCGCTAGTTTCTCCTTCCAGATTTTGTTCATGTCCGCTTAAACAGTGTCAAAATCAATGTTTCCTTCTAGAGTGACCGGTATATCATCATATATGCTTTTCCTTGATCTACATAATCCTGCAATGTGACCCGGTTTGTTGCAGTGATAGCAGACCAATCCAGGTTCTCTCCAAGGTCCATTGTTCATGTTTCCATTCTTCCTTATGCATGTTGCAGCAGTGTGACCATGACCATGACAGATCATACAATTTGCTCTTTGTCTGGTTGCTGCTTGATAACCACCGCTTCTTTGCTGATGATTGAAGGCATTAAACCTGTTGTGATTCTGGTTCACAAAAGGTTCAGGACCAGCTCCTTGGGTCCTCTGAGGATATCTTCCAATGTTATTCATAATAGACCTGCATTCAAATGCTCTATGCCCATACTTTTTGCATGCATAACAATTACCATCAAATCTATAGGATCTAGGCTTATCATTTAGGAAATAAAGAAAATAGTTGTAAGCCTTACTCCTACACACATTAGCAGTATGTCCTTCTTTAAGACAGTTGAAACAAACAAGTTTAAACTTTTGCTTACCTTTATCCTTTGATGTTGGTTGCTTCTTTGATGATCCAACATTTGTACCAAAGGTCTCCCCTTCCTCATGACCGGAATAACCAAGTCCATTGGTATTCTTGACCAGTTTGGCAGATTCAAGCTTTTGCTCTAGCTTGACAGTACTCTTGTTGAACTTAGCAAGTATTTCCTTTGAGTCAGAGAGTTCTTTGGAAATAGCAGCATTTGTTACCAACAGGTTTTCATTCTCAGAGATGGCAGTGTTCAGTTCTCCTTGCATATCTTCCTTTTCCACCTTGCTTGCATAGAATTGAGCATTTAGGGCACTCATCTCTTGTTTCAACTTGGAGATCTCATGATCTCTTTCTTTCACTAGGTCTTCATCTTTTCTCTGGTTCTCAAGCTCTTGACACATCCGGATAGTTAGTCCTTCCAACTCCTTTCTCAGGTTGGAGTTTGATTTATTCAACTTATTTTCTTCAGCAATTAGGGCTTCCATGTCTGCTTCATCTGAAGAACTATTTTCAGATAGCTCCATCAGCTTTTCTACATGTTCTCTTCATTTTGCTTCAGATGCCTTGTATTTGACCATAAGATCATCATAGGCTTGCTCAGACTGAGTGAGCCAGTGGGTAAGTCCCCTCAATGTGTATTCCCCATATCTCTTTCCAAGTGGTTAAACTTATAGAAAGGTTGCCTCTGATACCAATTGATGAATACTAAGAGTGGGGGGTGAATTAGTATGCGAAAAATCTTTGCATTTAAACACTTTGCAACATTAGCAGTAAATCGGTAAAACAGTTTAATAGACAAACCAGTTAATAAACATGCAAACCAAATAGCTAATAATGCATTCACCCACAGAAGCACAAACACCATAACACAAGATATTTTGACGTGGAAACCCAAATGGGAAAAACCACGATGAGATGGAACTCACAAGTAACTATCTGCAGAATAGAAACCAGACCGATTAAGGTCAAACCGGTTAAGGTCTTACAATGTTCTTTACCAGAACAAATCCTGTTAGGAATCTCAATATCTATTAGGAGACAAGTCCGATTAAAGACTACCTTGCTAGAGGATTTTAGATCCACGGATGTGAACCACCTTGTTAGAGGATTTGCAAAAAGGCTTTTGGGCCTACCCGGTTAAAGGCTACAGACTTGTCAAAGATGTGAGTAATCAAAAAGTGTTTGATCTATCTAATAGCACAGACTACTCGGTTAGATCCTTGATAGCTCGTTCTTAAAGCACTCCAGCATTACTTCAGTCTTCTACACATTCATATTCTCTCCAACTCCTTAACCACCTTAAACCCTAGCCGCAATATCAACTATCGCAACAACAACAACTTCAACAACCTAAAACCCCAGACATGATGTCCTTATAAAGGAAACTGATTTCATGTCGGTCCAATAGGATTACATTACAATTTCCTAGGTTCAATGAACCTGGACATACTTGATAATACGTCACAAAAAGCACCACTACAGAGTTGGCACCGTCAAACAATCGGTGGATGGTAACTCATTACACAATGTCAATTGGTAACTCATCACAGAGTATACTGGTTCATATAAAGTGTCGGTTGCCGGTTTGACAAAAATGAAGACTGGTAGAAATGTGTTATGCCGCTTTAATCCCTCGTACCGCTTGAGGTTGACATGCCGCTTCAGACCAGGAAACACATTCTGCAAAACATCAATAGTCTAAAGACTATAATACACCATACCGATTGGAACAAATGCCGGTTGTGTTCTAACTTATACATATAAAGAGGATCTCAATGCAAGTGTGTGTCCATCAATGACAACCACATCATAAAACATCAAAAATGCCAACAATATCCTGCTGCACTGAATCATAAGAAGGCAAAATTGTCGCACTATCTGCATCATCAGGTGCAGTAGGTGATATGATATCAATAGGAGGAGATGAAATGCAAGGCTAAAATATGGGGTCACATGAGAGAATCCCAAAGTTCAAGTACCCAAAGTTCTCAAAATCTGAATCATCACAAGAAGTGTGATCATCATATGTAGAATCATCATGTGAAGTCATCCTCATCACTAGGAACAAAATCCGAAAAGGAATATAATCGAGATGCATGATCAACCACCCCAATCGCAATGATAGCTCTACTCTCCAAGCCTCTAATGAAAACTGACTCAGGTGTAAACTCCATAATTCTCTTTGTTTCCCCATGTGTGATTTGATAGATGGAAAGGGGATTGTTTGTCAAATGGGGTACACACAACACATCATTGAAGGAGTTATCCCCAGTGGAAATAGCTCCTTTCCCAATCACATCCATGTATGTATGATTGCCCATCAAAATCCACAGCATGGTGCAAGGCTCAAATGTAGAAAACATAGTCTATGAAGATGCCATATGATGAGAAGCCCCTGAATCTAGAAGCCATCTCCCTAAACCGTGACTTGTAGTAGCACAAAGAGATTTTCCTTTTCTTGTCCCAAAAGAGTGAGTCTTCCCACTTGTAGAGGCCATGAATGCTTTCCCTTTCCCCTTTGATTATGAGGAAGTGGAAGGTGATGAATCCTCCTTCTTGTAGGCATTAGGCAAATCCATGTTGTGCTTTTTGAGGATATGTATGAGCTCATCAATCTTCTTAGAATGGCAACGATTCTCCTCATGACTAGCCTTTCTACAATAGGCACAAGTAGGTCTCTCCTTCTTTGGTGAATTGTCCTTCTTGGAAGAGGATGAATCCCCTTGTTGTAGAGAAGGTGGTGCTTTGTCCTTAGGCTTTGATTTTCCTTTCTTCTTGTTTGAGTTATCCTTTCCTTAGTCATTTGTTCCCTTGATTTGCCACTAATTCTTGAGACTTAGAAGTCTTAAGAATGCCCATCCTTATCAACTTAGTTTGCTCCGTCATCAACATTTCAGTGAAAGCATCAAATGTAGGCATTGTATAGCTTGAACCCATTGTCATCCTATGGGTTTGGAAACTAGAAACAAATGTTGCATATTCTTGTGGAAGTTTGCCCATCAAGTTGAAGATCATTTGAGTATCCTTCTTATCAATGCCACAATCCTTGAGTTGTGCTCTCAACTCTTTTTCCTTAGTGACATAATCTTGTATAGTATCAAAGTTATTGGGAACTAACATGGTGAGATCACTATCAATCTGATATCCCCTAGTCTCATCAACTTGACCATACAAGTCTTGAAACTTTTGCCAAGCATCCTTAATTAAGGTACATTTTTCAATATGAAATATGAGATCCTTTGATACATACTTTCTTAAGGTACCAATTTCCATAATGTTTTTAGTGTGCCAATCCAAGTGACCATTGGGATTAGCCTTAGGATCAACGGGAGAAACAATAGTTCCATCAATGTAATGAATTAATCCTTTTTCCATAAGTTTACTCCATGCATCAATTTTCTAAGTAGCATAATTATGAGGAGTTAAGAGAGGAAACTTAGGAGAACCCATAGAAGAAAAAGGAAAAAACACAAGAGACACCCCCCCAAATTCACTCAATCAAAGTACCCCCCCCTAAAAAAAAAAATTAAAAAAAATGATGATTTTGGCACTTTATATGTAGTGCGTGTACAATAGACCACTTGCAACCAAAGGCAAGGTGGACTTCTCATTTTGTTTTACAACTGCCCCAATAGGCTTATAACTACAATGCAAAAGACCAGAAAGATAAATTTATGCAATACAAGTGCCAAAGTGGCCAAAAAAGACCATATGTTGAAAGTACAATTTCCACCCAAAATATATACAAAATGATATTATATTATGAAAGTAGAGGAAAAAAAATGCACTTAAAAAAAACTGCACCTAAAAAGGAGTTCATATGAGCCCAAACGGAGTCTTGGAAGTTACAGAAACGGGGATTGGACATGTACAATCACCAAAAACTAAATTTTTGAACAATATGTCCACCCAAACCATAAAATAACACCACCACATGAAATTAAACAAAAAATTATCCCATTTCAAAAAACATTGCACCCAAAAAGGATAAAAAATGAGTAAGATATGGCCATTTGAAGTTGAACTGCAAAATAAAAAATCTCAATGGTGAAGGGGTCCAAAATTTTCAAAAAATGATGATGCAGGAGGATGTCATTAAAACACCAGTTTAAATTTGACGATCATCCAACCGTCGTGAAAACTTCACCAGTCTACCTTGCAGGATGTTCGTACTGTACAGACAAGCTAACGTGTCAAAATTTGAGTGGGTTTGTACGATGACTAGGCACGTACGTGGTATATGGTACTGTTGACTATGTATGCTGAGTGGCATAGTGACTAGGCTCCACGTGTCTAATGATAGGTGGACGTGTGGCGACCTGCATGGCACCTTGGTCATCAGGGGAACTGGCGATGTCGACAGGGAGGTGATCGATCGACGGAGATTCTGAGCACGACAATCCGGTGGAGAAGGTTGTTAGAAGGAGTTAATGATGGCTGACGGTTGACCACGAGCGGTGGCAAGAAATAGTGTGCAGGAGCCGACAGGTAGTTCGCAGGAAAGTGAAGGACCTTACATGAAGACAAAAAAGGAGTTGAGAAAGTTGGCACATAAGGCCAAAAGAGGGTGTGAAACCCAACTACCTCATAACCCACTTAGGAAATGACAAAATAGTGGTTATGAGAGGTGGCACAACAAGCCAAAAGAGGGTGTGTAACTCAACTACCCATGTGAGGTGGAGAGTTACACATGTAGCTGAAGTATTTCACCACGTGTCCTCATATAAACCACTCCTATTAACCTAAGCAAGTTTAAATAATATGTGTAGGAAAAATAAATAACCCCTAACATAAGGAAAATAAAAAACCTACACTAACACCCCCCCTTAAGCGTAGCTTAGGTGGGTGAAAATATGGGTCTCGGCAAATGCAACCATGTTAGGTACCCATGTACATAGATAGCCCCCCCAAAAGAAGAAGCCCCCCATAAGAGGAATAGCCCCCCCCTAAATAAGGAGAGAAAGAAAGAAAGAAAGAAGGACTAAGAAGTCCCTCCTGAAGTAGACACCTGTCGTATCCCAAGCAAAGATCGCAAATGAAGGAACTTGCTTTCGGTGAAGGGTTTGGTGAAGATGTCTGTAGTTTTCTCCATTGTAGAACAATACTTAAGATCAATGATGCCTTCCTGAATGAGCTCCCGAATATAGTGCATATATATCTCAATGTGTTTCGTCCTCTGGTGATGAACTGGATTTCTTGAGATCTATATAGCACTTTGATTATCACAAAAGATGATAGTAGGCTTCCTAACTGGAATACCAAACTTAGTGAGAATATTCTGAAGCCAAATAGCCTCAGTGGTGGCATTAACTGCCCCTCGATACTCAGCCTCTGTTGATGAAAGAGCAATTGCAGACTGCTTCTTACTCAACCAACAAACTGGACCAAAACCAAGTGAGAAGCAATACCCTGAAGTGGATTTGTGATCTTGAGAATCACCCGCCCAATCTGAATTCGTATATCCCACCAAGTCAATATCCATGCCTGCTGCATACTGAATTCCATAATTGTGAGTACCCTGAATGTAGTGGAGAATCCGCTTAGCTGCTTTCCAATGCAACTCATGTGGCTCCTGCATGAATCTAGAGACCATGCCCACCGCATATGAAATGTCAGGTCTCGTACAAGTCAAGTAGATGAGGCTCCCAATAATTTGTCGATATAAAGTGCTATCAACCAAGGGTGAAGAGCACTTAGCCTCAAGTTTGACCCCAGACAAAAAAGGAGTAGGTGCAGGCTTACAATCAGCCATGCGAAATATAGAGAGCATATCGAGTGCATACTTGGGTTGTCCAAGGAAGATGCCTAAAGAAGATTGAGTAATCTCAATTCCCAAGAAGTAATGTAGAATACCCAAGTCTGACATTAGAAATCTATCATGTAGAGCAGTTTTCACTACCTTGATGGTGGATGAGTGACTCCCTGTGATCAACAAGTCATCAACATAGAGAACTAGAAATGTGAGAGTATCATCCTGGTGCAGAATGTAGACATTCGGATCAGAATGGCATCGAGTAAAACCAACTGTCAGAAGGAAGGAGTCCATCTTGGCATACCAAGCTCGAGGAGCTTGTTTGAGGCCATAGAGAGACTTTTGAAGTCGACACACAAGTGAAGGATCTTGAACAAACCCTTGTGGCTGCTCCATGTAGATTTCCTCCTGAAGGTCACCATGAAGAAATGCACTCTTGACATCCATCTGATGAACTTCCCAACGATGGGTTACAGCAATAGCAAGGACAAGCCGGATGGAATTCATCTTAGCATCTGGAGCAAAAGTCTCAGAGTAATCAACCCCTGGAACTTGGGAAAATCCTTTTGCTACCAAGCAAGCCTTATACTTATCAACCGACCCATCTACTACAAATTTTGTTTGATAGATCCACTTCCAGCGAGCAAGTTTCCTTCCCTTAGGAAGAGGAACTAAATCCCATGTGTGATTCCTTTCCAAGGAATTCAACTCTTCTTCCATTGTAGCATCCCATTCGAGAACACCTGTAGCTTCTTGAAAAGACTGTGGATCAGAAGCTGAAGCAATGAAGAGATGTGGAGCTTGCTGAAATTGTGACCTAGTTCTTCTAGAATTTGATGGATCACCAAGCCAATCTCCTGCTGACTCAAAAGTTTGTCGAGCCCAAAGAGGCACTAAAGCTAGAGAGTCTGGGGGAGAATCATCAACCTCTGAAGGATGATTATGAGAAGAATGTGAATCCTCACCATCACTGTCACCATTTGAAGTGGAGGAAGAAGACTCCTCAATATGATTAGGAGGATTAAGATCCCCAGAAGAACTGTCATCATCATGCAATGTCTCCAATGTGATAGTGGATGGAGAAGTGGTATGAGAAGAAATAGAAGAACTCTCCTCAAAATGAACACTCCTCTGAATGAACAACTCATGTGTAGAGGGATGGAGAAGTCTATACCCTTTGACATCATCTGGATACCCAACAAATATGCAAGGCTTGCTCTGCGGATCCATAGCCTTGCGTTTCTCTGCTGGAATGTGGGCCCATGCAAGAGAACCAAACACTCTGAAATGCTTAATTGTAGGTTTCCAACCAGTCCAAGCTTGAAAAGGAGTTACCCCCTTCACAGCTTTATGAGGAACTTGGTTCTAGATGTAACATGCACAATTGATGGCCACTGCCCAATACTGAGGTGCCAAAGACTTGGAGTGAATCATACAATTTTCCATCTCCTTCAAGGACCTATTCTTTCATTCTGTGACACCATTCTGTTGAGGACTGTATGGAACTGCGTGCTTCATGTTGATACCTTCTGAAGCACAAAATTGCTCAAACTGATTATTAACATATTCACCCCCATTATCTGTATGCGGAATCTTGATGAACTTCCCAAATTGTTTCTCTGCAAAAGCTTTGAAATCTAGAAAATTCTCAAATACCTCAGACTTTTGTTTGAGAAAGTAAACCCATGTAAATCTGGAAAAGTCATCAATAAATGTTAAGACATATCTAGCCCTGCTGAAAGATGGTTGTGGAAATGGTCCTACCAAGTCACTATGTACCAACTCCAATAGTTGTGGAGCTCTCCATGCTTTGCCTTTATCATACTTCTCCTCAGGATGCTTACCAAGAATACATCCTTGGCAAACTCCATCAGAAAAACGAATAGAAGGCAACCCTGAAACCATGTTTTGTTTACTGAGTTGTTGCAAGTAACGATAGTTCAAGTGGCCAAATCGTTGATGCCACAAACAACTAATCTCATCTACATGAGTGAGTAAAACTGTCGAAGGAGAGTCAAGAACAAAGTGAGAAAACTAATATAATCTGGATTGATGATCTGCTTTTCCCACAACAATAGTAGACCCATTATGCATTTCATTGATTACCACTGTATCTGGTGTGAACTCAACTCGCTTGCTAGAACCAGTGTGAGTGATCTGATAAATAGATAAGAGATTAGTTGATAAACATGGAACACAAAGGACATCCTTAAATGTTCCTTCGCCCACATCAATAGACCCTCTCCCATGCACTTCAACAGGAGTGTCATCACCCATTAGTATGAAAGGCATAGAACATGGCTCTAAAGAGGTGAAATCATCTTTTGAAGAAGCCATGTGGTGCGAGCACCCGAGTCAATTATCCAAGAATTGGGTTGTGAAGCAACAGCAACTAGGGCCTTACCCTTTCCTTTCCCTTTACTCTTATCTGTATCCTTGGAAGATCCTTCTGATGAACTCTATTTGACTGAATCAGGCACCTTGATATTATTCTTTTCAAGAAGATTTGAAAGGTGAACAATTTGTTTCTTTAAACACTTATGTTCATCATGACCAGGCCTCTTACAATAAGAACACTTGACCTTCTCCTTCTTAGGTTGTTCACCTCTTGATGAAGAGGTCTGATTATCTGCTTTTGAAGTAGTAGATTTTTGATCTTTTTTCTTCTCTCCTTGGTTCTTTTGTTTCTTATCTTGCTTACTAGACCCTTTTTGTTCTTTTGTGCCTTGATTTACAACTAAGGCATGTGACTTAGAGGGTTTTATTGTACCCATTTGAACCAATTTGTCTTGCTCCCTAGTGAGTTCTATAGAAAATTCATCTAGAGAAGGCATTTTGAATGTGGTACCTAGGGCACATTTTGTAGCATAGAGTGTAGAAACAAACACTGAATAGTTAGGACCAAGCTTTGAAAGAATACTCAAGATCAGTTGCTTATCATCTTTCTTAGTTCCACACCATTCCAACTGCAATCTTACAGACTTAAGTTTAGTGAAGAAGTCTTGTATAGTATCAAAATTGGTTGGATTCAACCCTATGAGTTCATTCTCTAACTGATGACATCTTAGCTCATCCTGCTTACCAAAGAGGTTTTCCAAAGTGGTCCACACTGCATTTGGTGTAGTGGCAGATTCAATGTGAAAAAGAAGGTCTGTAGAGACTGACATAATAGAGTACCAAAAGCTTCATCACATTTATTAAACCATTTAATCTTTTCTACAGCATCTTGAGGTTCAATTTCAAGTCCCATAGTAACACGATGATATCCATGTCTTTTCAGATATATTATCATCTTAGATTTCCATTCAAAATAATTATATGGTGTTAAAAGTGGAACTATAGATGCATCCATGATAGTAGAAAAGAAGATTGCAAAGAATCAGGAAAAGTGCAAGAAAGAAGGCAGAAGAGACACCCCCTCTTTCACTAGTCTCAGAAATCACCCCCCCCCCCCCCCACCAATATTACAAGGTTGGCACTTTATAATCAGTGCATTTACAAGGCTTTTTATCATATTACAATTCTTTTAAGAAACCAATAGAGATTTTAAATACAAATAATTTGAGACAAGATTTGAAACAAATTAGCCTTATAACTGCTTAATTTATCTCAATACCTTTCCAACAACTATTAGTTTTTGAAAAACAGAGTTGTGAGGAGAAAGATATGACCAGTTGAAGAGAAAAAGAAGCAACTGATACAACCTTTAATATCTGATAGAAAAATGCAAAAAAATTCAATTAGACCTACAATAACATAGAGTGTTCATTTCTAGCTTTCCATCAAGTATTTGTTTGCAAAAATCTGACACCCGAGGCAAAAGTTGTGCAACTTTTAAGAAAGGTTGCTGAATTTCCCTAATAGAAAAAATAGCTTAGGCCCTATTCAAGCTCAATTTCTGCAAAATTTATTAATTTTTTGGAAATACCATCCAAAACCCAGAAGTTTTTTGATGTTGGAAAGAAAACCTAGAAATCATTTTTTGTGAAAGTGAACAGAAGTTTGAACACTAAAGCCGAAATGAAAAAAAACTCCAGTAAAAAGATTTTACTCTGATTTTTTATTGTGTCCTCCAAACTCTGATTTTGGTGAAGTAAAAGTCACTTTTGATTTTTTCAAATCTTGTGGACACTCTGGAAATTCTTATTAAGTTTCCAATATAACCACAAAACTGCAATCACCCAGATCTTACAAGAACACATACATGTAAACCAGATTTAACTAGAAGCTATTTTCTTTTAAATTGTTCTATTTCTCCAAATCACACAAGAATGCAGGAGAAGAGCATACTTAGTTTTTAAGGAAAATATTAGCTATATAAAAGTTTCAAATCCCTCAAAATAAATTAAAAAAAACAATGAGCTATACCAAACAATAAGCTCTAATACCATGTGAGATTCTGCGAGAAGCGAGAATCGAGCCAAGATCTAATGTCGGTCGTAGATCACATGCAACTCCTCACACAACGGATGATCGAAGATCAAAATAGCTGAATGAAGATAATTTCAATATGAGAGAGAAATAGAGACAACGAGGAGAATTTGGAGAAGACTCTCACCGAGCTATCACTCCACTTACTTGACTAGTGAAGGTGAGAGTATAGTGCTTATTATATAGAAAAATATAAGCATATACATCCAAGGGGTGCATTAACTCCTATTCCCCATAAAAAGTGGGAGGTTTCACCTTCTTGGTAAATGCCAAAACATGTGGCATAACCTCCTTACATGAAGACAAAAAAGGAGTTGAGAAAGTTGACACATAAGGCCAAAAGAGGGTGTGAAACCCAACTACCCCATAACCCACTTAGGAAATGACAAAATAGTGGTTATGAGAGGTGGCACAACAAGCCAAAAGAGGGTGTGTAACTCAACTACCCATGTAAGGTGGAGAGTTACACATGTAGCTGAAGTATTTCACCACGTGTCTTCATATAAACCACTCTTATTAACCTAAGCAAGCTTAAATAATATATGTGTAGGAAAAATAAATACCCCCTAACATAAGGAAAATAAAAAACCTACACTAACACGTCGGACCGGAAACCAGTGGCCGAAGCTCGAATGGAGCATCGCCGGAAGCCGAGGGGATGTAAGAGATATAACGTCAGTGACTGAGAATTTGTCGGTGTTGGAAGCTGGTGAGGATGACTGCCGCTGAAGGAGAACTCTTCGAACATGAGTAGAGCAACCGTTGAGGAGTTGTTGCCGAACAGGGTACAGCGCAAGCCCTGCAAATATGAAAAGCTGGAGAGTACGAGAGTCAATGAGGGATTTTATCCCCCCCCGTAAAACATTTTTGTTTTGATTTTTTAATTTAAAAAAACTTTTACAATTTTAAAAAATAAAACTACAAAATAAAATATGAATTAAAAAATTTCGCAGAAAAATTAAAAAATAATTCTTTTTGATTTTTTTTGAAAAATCTGTACCGTATAGCTTAATAGGCTGAAATTTTTCTCCAAGCCCCAAAATCACTTTTCACCCAATGTAGACAAATTTATAGTCAAAATTCATGGAAACGACTACTCGGACACAATGGTGAGGTCAAATATTGTCTAGGACGCCTCTAGATGATGCCGCTCCTCAGATCTACCTCTTGACCTCCTTCAAAATATCTCCAAAGGCTATGCAAAGGTGCTCCAACCGCTCTGATACCATGTGATATTATGCTTGAAGCAACCGAGATCAAAGAGACCATAAGATATCACAATGACAAGAGAGATAAAATGTGACAAGAATAAATTGTATTCCTATCAAGATGCAAGAGAGGTCAACTGGATCATCATTATTATTATATACAATGTAGATGTGGTTGCTTATAAAGGCAAGGCTAAGAGACAAGAGAGCACACAATGATGACATGTGGCTCAATAAGATGCAAGGGTAGGTAGGAGAAATAGAAAAATATTCCACATGAGGTGGATCACCCACCGAAGGTGGAATTATCACTCCACAATAAGTGGATATGATAGAGTAATAACAAAATCACACCATAAAGGTGGAAACTCTCCTACATACACACTCCCAATGTAGCACATATCCCTAAGTATCTCATATGCAAACTACAATGTTGTGCATGCACCTAAGTAAAATTTAGTAAAGTGTAATTATATCCAACATGAATAAATAATTACACCAACAATTCTTGATTGTCACATATGGAATTGTCTATATGAAAAGAGTGTCTCTTCTTGCACAAAATCCTCTTCCTTCTATTTCTTACATAATTGTTGAAAATAATTGTGCTAAATAAGGATGAAAAAATAAATTAATATAATCATTACCCACCTTCAAATAAGGTTACACTTAAGGTGAAAAGACTCATTTTTTGAGAGATTGTCATAAAATTAGTCACTTAAGGATTGCTAACTTAGTCAACACATTGATTTTAAACTAGAGAGGCCAACGAAGGGGGGTTCAAATGAAACCCCCCAAAATAATTAAAAATTTGGCTAACAAGGCCTTTGAATGAACCACTCCATGTTGAGGTGTTCGTTAGAAAGGTGGTGTCCGAGCAAACATGAAAAAATGTTTGAGTGAAGGTTTCCCTTCATTCGAAGGGCCTTAAAAAAAAATGGCAACCAACAAGTTTTGTTCATGACAAAAAGTGTAACCCATTATTGTGGGATCACTCGCATTGGAGTAGGAATCTGAAGGTTCCTATTTTATCCTAAGGATGTGTGAACCGGTTGTGTATGTTAGGTGATCTTTTCTTTCTTCTAATTAGGGGAAAATGAGGTAGGCTCTCTTCATTTCCTCGTCCTTCATTTTTATTTTCCTTGAGTGATGGAAATGCAATAGGAGGTTATTCATGATCATGGTTATGCTTATGTTTTCATTCCCTGGGTATTTTATTGTTGTTTGTGTAGGGGTGTGGGTTTTTTAATGTCAAAATGGGGGTTCTCGAGGAAATATTACACAATTTTTTGCAAGGTTCATGTATAGGTATTTTTATAGTGTTATTGAGGTGTTATGAGGTGGTTCTCAAATGTTTTGGTCTCTATTTCGGCCTCTCATGGCTCATTTTTGTTTGACTTGATGTCCTGCATATCCTCTCGGATGTTGGTTGTGCATATGATGTAGTTTGGCACATTTGCCAAGTTGTGGCGCAATTGATGTGTAGAATGGTGCATCAAATATGCATAATGGCACATCTGCCAAATTGTGGCACGTCCAATGCTCATAATGGCGTAATTGATGCCTAAAGTGGCACATCTAATCAACAATGTGGTGTCTATAATTAATTTCAGTTCGTGGCCTGTGTGCAGACCCACCTGGCCTATAGGTTGTCTTATAGGACCTAATTGACCCTAATATGAATGAATTATGATAATTTCATCATGTTACTAACTTGTGGCACAAAGAATTGTGCTTGTATACTTGACTTGGGATCCTTCTGGATCTATCTCCTTGTTTTTGTGGCCTTATGATCACTCCTTGAGTAGTGCTATTGAAATGCATTATTAGGCATTATGAATAGGATATATTATTATTAGCATTAGCATTAGCATTAGCATTACTATTACTATTTTGATAAAAGTGGATTTACCACTAAATTATATTAATATTTTAATTTTTACATGGAGTCTGGTTCAATGAGCACTGGACGGAAAGAGCCAGTAAGAAAACCCTCTAGTATTGCTCCAAAAAAATTAAGGCCTACCTACCCATTACAAGAAGCCTCTTGGGCATAATAAAAAAAACCCTCCATATTACATAGCAATTCCATTAGGTACAAAAGAAGTTGCCATAAAGACATACAAAAAGATATCAGATGTATTATCATCCTTTTAGCTCACTATGGAGAGCACTACAACAATAGAATAGAAGAACATTCTGCCAGTTACAACTTTAAAACTGCAAAAAAATTGAACATCCTCACACCACCCCTAGCTACACAAAACAATTCTCCAACCCATTTATTAGCATAAAACTCAAGAGAAGAAATGAAACCACTGTAAGTGAGCATGCCATAATGAAAATTATGATCAAATAGAGTATAACCCATATAAGGAGGAGAGCACGGTGTTGAAACCCCAATGGAATCAACAAGAGGCCGAGCCAAATGAGTAACCATAAGAAGAGCCATGAAAACAAAAGAAAAACAAGAAACCACTGCATATATTGTAACACCTACAATTTCCATGATCCAAAACTCAACCACCACCTTCCAAGCCTCATGAAAATCATCCAAATGAAGCAGATTACAAATCCACCCAAGTTCCTCATCTTCGAATGCATGAAAATGATGACCCTCGATAGGTAAGAATCAACAAAAGAATGAAATGATAAGAACAAAAATATGACAAACTCATATATAACGCAAACCAAATGAAAGATGACATCATAACAAATATTGCTTGAAGAGATGCTCAAAATCTCACAGAAACGAGATAAACAACTTGAACAATCATAATTACCAAGCCAATGACCCCAAGATACGATCAACAGTTGAGATAAAGAACTCACACATTCATAATTAACAAACCAAATCTCCCAAGATATGATCCATAAAAATGAGTTAAGTCGATTAACAATAATGATTGTAGCAGTACTGAATGGAGAAGGAAATAGATCACGCATAATAAGCAATCAATTACCAATATGCAACCACAAAAACCCAATCCAAATGAAATAAAAAGAATGAGGACAGAGGAATCATGAAAGAGATAGACCGCAAAGATTAACACCAAAATAGGAAGATCATAGAAAGCACCACCTTTCCTAGAGAAGACACTTGGAATGTATGGCATCAACAAAAGTGCTACCACATAATAAACAAGTGGACAACACCCTCCCTAATGTAACACATTGATCCGAATTATGGATTCAGATGACAACACCTAAGTGAGAACCTGCGGTGTTGTGGATGAACAAGATAATACAGAATTGAAGCAAGCCAAAAAGTATTGTATTCAATTTGAAAATCCAACATATAGTAGTCCAAGGGATTCCGAGGGTCACCAACAACTCCTTGAGAATCGAAAGACCAACAGTCATATCAGGTTTATTTACATAATAAAATCTAAAACTATGTAATTTTCAAAAAACTATATAAAATTTGTCCTAACTTTAACTAGACATAACTTTCTGCACAGGACTCGAAACTACGAGTCGTTTAACTCGTTGGAAAGGTCTCCAAGAGTTGTAGGCATGTTCTTTCGCCACTTTCAAAGGCTAAAAATGCCCTTTACTAACACATAGAAAAACTAAGAAAATATATAATAATATTTTCAAATTTTCTTCTGATCATTACTCCCCTCTTGAAGAGAAATGGGCTCCATTGCATCAATAGTCTGAATGAAATGAGGGAAACAGAGCTGAAACTGCTCCTTGGTAAACCACTTTCCTTGTTGAGTGATTTGCCCTGCTCGAACCACTTTGTATAGATAAATTTGTTGTTGTTTGAGTGTTTTCACCATGGTGTCCACAATCTGATCACATTGGAATGGAGAAGCTACACCTGGATTCAATTCTATAGTGGAAATTGTTTCTGCAACATCTAATAGTGGAGAAAAATATGGCTTCAAGAGTTCCTTCTGAATATGCAGCCACACCTTGTCCCCAACTTGAAAATTACGAGGAGTGTGATACTCATCATGTCTCTCCTTATATTTCTTATTGGTATGCTCCAAGATTTCATCCTTTTACTTTGCTAGAACCATGGGACTGCCACTGGGTGATGCACTTGGACGAATATGTCCTTTCTCAATCAATTCTTGTATTTGCCTCTTTGTTTCATCATTTCCTAATACTGATCTATGATAGACTCGTTCATTAGGCAATGGAGTTCCTAGTATCAAACCAATAGTGTGTCTTACTTGCCAGTGTGTAGGTACCCCAGTTGGCAACTTAAACAAATTCTCATATTTTATCAAAATTTGGTCCATTGATCTTTTCTGTTGTGTTGTGGTGTTTGTGATGTCATTGGAATTATATACAGACTTCCTTTCTTCTTCAGAACGAATCATTAACAATATGAATGTTCTTGTTTTGACAACCACCCTCCTACCTTGCTTGGCACTAATCAAAGAGGCAGTGTATGCAAGGCTTACCTCTAGTATTCGGTATTTTTGCTCACCTAATCTGATTGTCACGCTGCAAGGTCTGAATTCATAGACACCATGGCGCTGGTACATATATGGTTGTCCCAACAAAACATCAAAAACATCTAAAGGAGCCACATCATAGATTACTTCATCTTTGAAAGGCTTTATAGAGTAGGAAATGTGACACTGCTGGTGCACTTGGATATCTCTCCCTTCACTTACCCATCCCATAGAATAGGGTTGCGGATGTGTTGTTGTTTTCAGATTCAATCTTTTCACAGTCTCTACTAATATTAGGTTCTTTTGACTTCCACTATCAACAATAAAGTGCAGGGCTTTTCATCCAACCCACATCTATGAGTGAAACAATCTCTCCTCATCCTCCCAGGACAATATCTTTGTAGTAGCTACCGTTGCATATGGATCGACATCAATGACCTGTTCATGACTTTCTTTTGGACAAGATTCTACCACCTAAGGTTCTTCCTTGTCCTCATATGTCTCCATCATTAAACTTTTTATGGTTCTACAATCTTTTGTGTTGTGAGAGGGACTCTTATGGAATTCACACCACATATTGTTCTCTTGTGTCTTCTTCATACCCCATGCCTTTTTCGTTGGTGAATTGGGAGGAGATTCCTTGGAGCTCTTCCATCTGTTATTTGCGAAGCTATCCCTCCTTCCTTTCTGTTTGAATTTCTCCTCAATTTTTGTAGCAAATTTATATGCACTGGGTAAACTCTCTATGTTCAGGAATTCCATTTTGATTTGAATATACCTATGGAGTCCACTCTGATATTTTAAAACTCGGCGCTTCTCACAATCTTTGGTGCCAAGTTTTGTTGTTAAAGCATGGAACAGATTAGTATATTCTTGAACAGTTTGGTCTTTCTTTTGTCGAAGCAATTGCCACTGCATATATTTCTATTCATATGTATCTACAAGAAAATTATCTTCCTTTATGTGCTCCATGAATTCTCCCCGTTTGGGTTTTTGATCAAAGATGAATGTAGTACCTGTTTCTGTTGCCTTGGTTGCTAACTTCGCTTCCCAAGAATCTTTCACATGATTTTCAGCTTTGAGAAGAGCGAAAGTTATTTTCTCTTCATCTGAGAACTGGTTGACAGAGAAATATCTTTCCAATTTTGAAACCCAGTCATCAACGACATCTGCATCAATCATTCCTTGAAAGGTGGGTATATCGAAATTCACTTACACCTTGAATGGTGGGTTTGCAGGTGACCCACAACTTTCCAACATCTTCTTGAACTGCTCCATCATTTCTTCTCATTGTTTTGTTAATGCATCTGCAACCAATGCTTTAATGTCTTCATCAGTCTGCAACTTAGCCATTTGCGATCGTGTGCGTCTCAAAGGAAGGTAGTTTGAAGGATTCCTTGTTTCAAACCCCAATCTTTGATATGTTGATCGCGTGTGATATGACATACAGGGGCGAACTTGCTCTGATACCATTGATCCAAATTATGGATTTGGATGACAACACCTAAGTGAGAATTGTGGTGTTGTGGATGAACAAGATAATACAGAATTGAAGCAAGCCAAAAAGTATAGTATTCAATTCGAAAATCCAACATATAGTAGTCCAAGGGATTCCAAGGGTCACCAACAACTCCTTGAGAATCGAAAGACCAACAGTCATATCAGGTTTATTTACATAATAAAATCTAAAACTATGTAATTTTTCAAACAAACTATATAAAATTTGTCAAGAACTCAAAAGTGAATAGTCATTACTCCGTGAGCATAAACATGAATGAAAGGATAAATTCATTATTAAAACCAATCATGAAGACAACCCTTTCTGAAAGGACACCACCAATCCTAAAGATGAAACCATACTGTCTAAGCTCAAAATGTCAGACCCTCAAGAACTACAAAACACAAAGACATGCCATACCAAGTCAAAATTGAAAAGCACCCCCTTGACCACTAGCCAACATAACAAACAAGAAATGTCGACCAAATCAAACTAATATAAAATTCTTATGCAAGAGGGGGGAATATCTGAAGGGGAGACCTCCAAGTAATCCAAACACTCGACTGTTGCCTTGTTAGCAAGAAAATCAGCAATAAAATTAATTTCCCTATAGAAATGAGAGATAGAAAAGGATCTTAAAAACTTTAATTTATTATTATTATTATTATTACTATTGTAGACATATAAAAATGACCACTTTCCTAAGTGAATATTTAATATTCATTTTAACCTTATTTATCCATTTAATTAAATCGTTCACATTCATCTATTTAATTAAATGAATTACTCAATTTATTTAATTAAATTCATCTAAGTCTTTTCTACCCCTTTAATTAAATAAATCACTTTATTTAATTAATTCCCCTTTCTTCCCCTTTTAATTAGATTGTTCATTGCAAATAAATAAATCTAATTTATTTATTTAAATCCATCCACTTGCATTCTCCTACTTCTTCCACTTGCCTCCCTAAACCCCCTTCTAGATTCTTCTAATCCCTTTCAGTTTAGCCTAACCCATCCCCAAATATTGTCACATCCCTAAGCAAAGGGAAGTCACTTCTCAAACCCTCAAAGTCTTTGAAAACCATTAAAGGCTTTATGTCTTCAACAAGTTAACCTTGTTCAAGTCTTCTAAACCATTATTGGTTAACTCAACCCTCTTGCATGATTAGAGACTTTCTCTCTAACTCAACCCTCATCTAACCCAAGGGTCTCATCAAGCATTCATTGCTTTGACCATGGTTATTTCTTTAACCCTTGCACAAGAGTGTATCCTTTGGGTAAAAGCTTTATCCAATGGATAACCCTAACTTAACCTTAACCCTTACCCCCTAGGGTAACCATGAGGTCTTCTCAAGCATTTTATGCTTCTTACATCTCCTCTCAAGCAGTCTTATGATGACAATTATCACCATTTCATTGGTCAGAATTGTAAACATGGATTGATAACTTTCAATCATGGCCCTTGATAGGATCATCCAATCCGGACCATTCATTGCCCTTTTTTTCCTATAAATAGAGCTCTCATTCCTCCATTATCATATCCAAGTCTTTAGTATTAAACTTATAGACATTTTACTAAGAAGTTAATCTTAATCATTTTAGTCAAGCATTTAGCCTCTCTTTGATAGAAATAATCTTCATAGCATCTTAAATAGGCATTTGCATTATCACATACTAATCATGGTAGACTAGTATAGCATGCTAGGATAGTTTTGTTACTAATCCTTTCATTTTGTTATCATATTCATGCTAGTTTAAATCATGTTAGACTTAATATCATGCATAACTAGGAATGCATCCATGCTAGATTGATCAATATCCCTCATTTCATGATTGTCATCCCTAAGTCACTTTGCTCAGTGATCTGAGAGCAAAGAATTGGCTTAAGGGGTCTTGTGAGATAGAGAACAATGGAACATCCCTTGGGAAGTTGAGTTATTCAATATAACTCCATAACTTGCACCAAGAGTCCCATTGGTGTGTGGACTAGTTTAAACTCACTTTTTCCGTTTCATCTCCCCACTTTTCCCGCACACAACTATTATTATTATTACTATTACAATTATTATTACTACTATTACTACTACTACTATTACTATTACTACTACTACTACTACTACTACTACTACTACTACTACTACTACTACTACTATTCAATCGATAGAATTGATGTTGGCATGTTGATTTGTTTGGGAAGATTGGCATGTATACTTGACCCATGTCTTTTCGGGTGCGTTGATGTGATAACTCTTATTATGAGCAAGTGAAAAGAATGTTTGAATGCTTACGGAAAACTTGATATGGATGTCTTGTATTTTTTTTATATGAAAAATTTTCATTGTGGGATCAAGTGGATCCAAGTCTCTTGGTAGGTTGACCATTTGAGCATGACTTGTATATGGATGAGATGGCATTGTATAAAAGAGATCTATGTTGTTATTGAGATTATGACAAGTGGATCATTGCATTGGGTTCATTTTGATTCCTCATTCAATTAAATGGGATTAGCCTAGGACTAGGTACTAGAGTGGGTCATGGGAGTGACTCTCATTGGGGGTTGGGGCCCAAAGTGGCTGCCAAGGTAACTCGATGGACAATGAGGCTAAGATAAGTGATAACTTAATTAAAAATTGGGTTGGGATAAAACATTAATGAAAGATAATTTGATACTCCTTGCATTCCCTAAGCACTAGTATGAGGCTAAGGATGTATTAGAAAGGCCTGACCATTCATGGGGTGTTAATCTGGAATTACTAAGTCTCCTCATCCATATGAGAGGACTACTTGGTTCTGTGTGGTGTCATCCCTTTGAGCACACATTATGACACTCCTTGCACTTAGCAGTCTAATATCTGGGTCTTCATAGTTGAGTCTCACCCTATGGATTTGTTATTGCTTAATCTTTTGGTTATCTCATTGTGATATATGTATGGCAAATTTGGTGTTGCTCTTGTGGGTGTCTCCTTGTTGTTATTGTTGTCGATTGAGGATGCTTCCTCATTCTTTAGAGTTTTACTTATTGCTACTCAGGCATCTTTTACTCATTTTTTTTCTCTTTGATATGAGTTATTCATTGTTGGAATTATCATCTCGATATGGCTTTATGACTCTTGTTGGGTTAGTATGTTTATGTTGAGCATTTGCTCCATGTTTAGCTCTTGTGTAAGCCTATTACTTCCCTTTATGATTATTTGGGTTGTGTGACTATCTCCATGAGCAGGGTAGGCTAGATCGAAGGGTATCACATGGTTGGGTGGAATTTCCAACCGTCGTTGGGGATCAAAGGACTTGGTTTGTTACTAGTTCAATGAATTTACCTTCTTCCTCAACACTGGAGACTTCTCATTCTCATCTCTTTCTTATATGATGTTATCAATTGTATATTGAGATATGCAATGTATCATTGGTCATGAATGTATAGAACACTCCAACGGGAGATGGGTGTAATTATTATAATTGGATATGTATATTTATTGCTTTACGTGCAACAATGTTGAGATAGGGCACTAAGTGTGATCTCTTATGTTCTCTATTTTTATGCATCATGGTGTTATCATACAAACATTTGCATTGATGTTTTTAAATGAACATAGATGAGTTATTGATCTAGTCTTGGATGTGTTGCTAAGGTAGTGACATCAAGGAGCCCTTAGAGGTGACTTGTGTTATCTCGCATCAATTTCCAAGAGTTTAGTCTTTTGCTTGTGCTTAGTTGGCTGATAATTGGGTGACCTTATCTTGAGGTTGAGCATTATACATGTATATGTAATGCATGATGGCATTTAATTACTTAAAAAAATTATATATTTTCATGCATTTCTTGTATAGTTTTCTCTTCTCCTCTAGGGTTCCTTGGTGGGGTGTTACACTAGTTAGGTCTTTTATGTCTTATATGGATATCAGGACTTTCGTCCTCATGTCCACATTTCACTCAAGTCCACATTCTTGCTACTTGCATCCTATAGGGATTGTGAGTCATGTGTGGACTTCTAGACCAAGGTTCAAAAGTTTTTTATTCTTCCACACTCTTAGAGACCTCATTATTGTTGTCTTCCCTTTTTCGTCTATCCTCGGTGTGTCTTCATCTCTCTTTCATTTTTTATTTTTCTACTTTTGTTTCTTGTAGTCATAAGCTGGAAAGTCTCAAATAAATAAAATAAAAATCTAAAAAATAGTAAAAAATTGAAGAATATTCCAAAAACACAAAAATATCGAAAATGTTTAGAATAGTAGAGTGTTTTCCAATCCATAATTAATTAGCCTACTAAACTATACCCCCCACCCAACCCCACACACGATGGGAGGATATAGGGTAAGCTAGGTAGTTGTGGGTAGGTGAAAATAGAACCCCCACCAACTATAATTGGAATGGTTCCTACTATTATATTATTCTAGCAAGAGCATGTGGGATCATGTGGGGAGCATAGTACAACAATGGGAGGAAAGAACATAAAAATTGGAAAAAAAAATTAAAAATTAAATTAAATTATTTTTTCTTTTTTTTTATTTAAAGTTTAAATTTAAATTTGGTGAGAGAATAAAAGTACCCCTCTTGATTTTAGATCGTGAAGGAACCTTGAGACAAAACTCATGAAGTCTAGGATCCTCTCGAAATCTCAAACCTTGTTGGGACCAATGTCTCAAAATGGACCAAAATCACGCTACCTCAAGATCCCCACCAAGAACGATGTCTCGAAATTGCTTGAATCCCCGAAGTTTGAAAATTCTTTGATTTATAGAATCTAAAACTAGGGGACAGGACCCAATAGTTGTGCACCCTAACTTTGCGCTTCTCAAAATCCTGCGTGGAAATTTCAAATCACTCCCAATTTTTTATAGCAACTTACTTAGCAAGTCCCCTTCTTATGTATAAGGTTTTAGGGCCACATCATCAAATATGATGCCACGTCAACATGCTTTTTGCCAAGGTGTCCAAAACAACCAAAAAAAAAGGCAAGACCAATAGTCATGCAAAAGAGGCTCTCATACTTATGCATCTGATGTGGCATCACATGATTGGTTGGGTTTTACAACTAAGTGTACATTTCATTCAATTATGGGTAGTTATCAGTGCAATAACAACTTAGTGTCACAACTATTGTGCAATGTTGTCAAAAAAATTGGAAATTAAATCAACAAGTATGGGTATTAAATCAACAACTATTATCACAACAATTGGAATGTGTTCAACTACTGAGTCCTCTCCCCTAACTTAAAATTCTCAAAATTGTTGCAAACCTTTAAATTATTTTTTGTCTTGAAGTAATCAAGCCCCACAACAACTTATGATCCACGTTATCATGAATTGCCTATCCTATTCTTGGAGTTTACAAAAAGCCCTAGGACCCGATAAATAAATTCGTGAATCCATTAATACTGCAAAAATATTGTTTGGAGCTCCAAAGTCAAATAATTTTGAAGCTTGGATTCCTTTTATGGATTCTTGTGGTGGAATGGGTATAAGCAATATGAATGATGATGAAAATAGTGCTCAAAGCCCATGGAAAAAAATGACCGAATGAAGTTGGGAAGGAGATTTATTTTATAGATCAATAAAATGTAAAATTATAGTCATTTTTAAATGGTTAGAAGATTAAAAATTATATTTCAAAAGTTAGAGAATAGGAATTAGGACATATTGCAGAACTTGACCAATGACCATCTAGTTTTAAATTAATTTTTGTATTATTTTAGACTAGTTAAAGGTGACTTGGGACAAAGAAAATCATTATTTTCAATGTGTTTGTATCTATTACATTATATTTCAATTAAAGAAGAATAAAGTATGTTTCCAATGTGGTTTATATTTTTCCAAATTGATCTTTGTGCATATGTTGTGGTATATGAACTTTGAATTCTAGTTCTCTTATTGCTTAGAAAATAATTATGTTTAAATGAATTATTTTATTTATTAATTATTTGCACATAACAAATGACAATTTTATTTTACTAAATTCATTCAAATCTTGCACTATTAATAGGAAAGGTTGTGTTGATTTGGTTTTAGTATTGTAGATAAAAATAATTTATGGTTTTAGATGAATGGAGATTTGGGTTTAGTATTCAAATCATTTCCTTGTATTATCTTGATCTTTTGGGTTTAGTATTCACATCATTTCCTTGTATTCTCTTGATCTTTTATTTTTTCATTATTTTTCTGGTTATGATAAGCTTGATTAGGATCTGATTTTGCATGTGATCATAAAACCACGAATAGGCCCCTTGAATAAACAAACAAATTGACCACTTTGTTTGCATAGCATGGTCGTCACTAGAGACCCAGGACCATGGACTTGATGATCGATTTCTCAATTGGTAATATTATTTAGGAGAGTTGAGGTGTTGGCACTTTGCCTATGTTGCATATGTCATTTGGTCGTCAATAGAAATGGTGCTTGAAGGAGGGCCAAGAAAAAAGTTTTTCAACTTATTTGCACAATTTTAGTAAGTTCAATCTTGGGAAAATCTATCTCTGATGGATACTCCTTTGTGTACACTTGGGGTTATTCATGAGATTCTTTATCACATCACAATAGGATTCCTTTGTTCTTTCCCAACAATGGAAAGTCACTTCAAATTAGATCAAAATTTGTAAGGTTTTTTTCATCTTTCTCAAAATTGAGCATGAAGATACAATATGCCATATGTTTGTAAAAAAAATTAGGGTTCAACATTGCAGTGTTATCTCAATCTTCCTCTCAACTCAATTTGTTCATGGTTTGAATAGAAAATTTAATTTTTGAATTAGTTTGATCCTTAAATTGGTACACAAGATCTATTGCTTCAATTTTCAACTACAAAGACACCAGTAGAATTAATTACTCAATTCAATCATAGGTTCATCCTTATGTATCAAAGAGTTTAGGCTTCAAATCAAATTATAAATGATTTTGTATTAAAAGAACATTATTTTTGGAGCTTTGGTCCTTCATTTGCAGCAAAAACTATTTTTTTTTGCTGGAGTGGCCAATCTAGATGTTGCATTCAACATAACCCTAGCATTGGCAGAATCCCGATATGAGTATGTTAGTGACACAAACAAATTTTTCTTGTAAAGGTTTCTCTACAGAATTCTTGTCTTGTGAAATATTTTTCTTATATTGTGTTTTGCGCCATTTCTATATTTTTCTTATGTTGTGTTTTGTGCCATTTCTATTTTTACTATCTTATCATGACACAATCTTTAAACGTTGATGTTCTATGTTCATCTAAATTAATTTTATTAAACATGTTAAAGTCCAATTTAGGCATGAGAAAAATATATACCTCTTTTTTTTTTTGCATTAAGACCATCTATTTTTACTTTTGTAAACAATCACATATTTTCATGACATGTGGTCTAAGCTTTGTATCTCAACCAATCTTTTATTAGGTTAGAGATTGTTTTTTTTATCGGTAATATTTATATTTTATGGATATAAGAAATAAAGTTTACATATTTCAAAAAGCCTATCAGCACAGGCGACCATCCCCAACTACATTGTTATGCAACCCCGCCAACACAATACTACAACAAAAGTTGGCACCAAGCCAAAATGCCTACCCCTAACAATCTTTCCATACACATAATTAAGCCTCAAATTATAATTCCACCATAGACACTAACATTTACATACTAAAACCCAAGACATGCATTAACGCATATACAAGTATTCAAGTATGAAACATGAATTACAAAAACAGGGCATCCAAGCTCTAGACAAACTAGAGCAATTGGAAACCCTGCAACATCTAAACTCGGAAAAAAATTGTTTGAAACAAGCCCTCACTGGCCCACGACCACCCTCATATCCCCCGTTTTGTAAAATAGCATTCCAACCGGACGCAGATCCTAACCCGTCTGGAAACTTTGCTTTAACCTTCAAATTGCAATCATTTTTCTTCTTTGTAGCACGTGCCATTTCTCGTTCAATCTCTGCAGATTGAGCAAAGACCATCAGGTCTTCCCATGCTTAAGAAGCCTCCTATGTTCGTGTCACTCGATCCACACCATCTCTCCACAACATGAAAGGCTGATACTCGGCATTGATTTGGTCCAGCATCACTCCCTCGCCCTAAGGCCGCCTAAAGCCATGCCTTGAAACCATGCGCCCCAACAATGAGACCAACCCACATAGAGAATGGATCGAAACACAAGCTTTCAAGACCCATTCAACCTCTTATTTTGTACTGAGCATTAACCCCTAGGTTGCAAACATGGACACAATGTCCATATTAATCATGTATCTATACTCAAACACCAAATATTCTCTACCCAGGAGTCATTTTATGAGGTCGAGAAAAGCTTCCTCATCACACCGAAAAATGCCTCTCGGCCTTTTATCTAAAATGGCCCCAAGGAAGGTAAGTTGCTACTTCGTGGAATGGAGAGTAAAATTTGCCTCCATTTCCACACAAAGCCAATACCTAGAAGAAAGACCCAATATTGATAAAATTTCACCACTCGCCCTACAAAGAAACAACTTCACGATGCCAAAAATTCTGGAGGTTTCTAAATAAATAAATGTCATTGGCCTCATCCCATGACATGAAGCGTGCCACCTCACTTACCACCAATCCCAAAATTCATTGTTTTGATGACAAATTAAGGAGATGATTTAATGATGCAAGAATAAGACTACCTCAAAAACACGACACATGAGGTGAAAAGATGTTGGGAGTACTACAAAATCTAAAAGCAATAATAACCTCACTCGATTAAATCTCTCATATCACCTCCTCATCTGAGCTATCCCACCATCAGATAGTTTGGGGTTCCAGATCGCAAGCCACATTGGACAAATAGTCAACTTCTCCATTTCCCTCCTGTTTAACATAGGAAATTTTAAAATCTGGAAATTATTCAACTTTGAGCAAATAATAGAAATAAACATGTTAATTTGCCAACACGAGGTTGAGTCTTTTGAAAGACAACACTTAAAGACAACACAATAAGTACAAATTTAAAATGGAATACTAAGACGTCTTTGTTAACTCAATTTCTCTTTTTTAGAACTAAATGTAATAATTTAATAACTAGAATTATAATATTTTGATTCTTCCCAAATACTTACCACTACATAAATAACTCATTTCTCATCCCACTTTCTAATCAAGTTTAATTAATAATCAATTATATGCACTTAAAAATAAAATAATATTTAAAATACATATTTATCATTTAAGATTATGTCTTATCATTTATTTATTATGAAAATTTTGATTTATTATTAAATAAAATTACTATAGATGTCTAACACAATTTTATTTTATTTTAAAAACACTAGAATAAGTTAAAAGTTCCATTAAAATTGTCTCTTACAATTAAAGATAGAATTGTTATTTCAAAATAAAACAACACATACATATTTTTTATTTTCTTCAACTATTGTTGAACACATTTTATTTTCTTCAACAATAACTGAAAATACGAAAACTTCTCTTGCAATATTCTTTTTTTAAGAGAAGTAAAATAAAAACAATAATAAACTGGTTGAAAAAATTATGCTTAAATATTGTATATAATTTCTTACATTTGTTTGTGAGCTCTCTAAATGTTCTACAGAATACCTGTGAAATAGAATAACAAGTTAGATGACTCACTTAAGGAAATTGGCAAAAAATTATTGATATATTTTATAGAACTGTATCAGCATTTTGCTTGTTTATTATTACAATGTATTAACAACAATAAAAATAAAAAAAATTCCATGATGGAATAATGAAAACCATAGCTAATATTTCAATATACATTCCATTCGCTCAAACTTCAACATCAAAAATATAATATATCATTTTAAATAATTTTTTAAGAACAACTTTTGTTTGAAAAGCATTTTAAAATTATATTTTCTTGAAGTTAACATGCTTCAAATCTAGAGTTATTGCCTTACACTCATAGTTACTTGAAAGAAAGTGTAATTATGTCCAATAACCTAAACAAGTTAGGAAAATAAAAACAATACCAACATGAAGATTCATAAGATCATCCATGATTTTTCAAAAAAAAAGAATTATATGGTAATCAATTAGTTTCATATCAGTTACTTCAACTTCTTATGCAAATACTTTTGATTAAGATAGAATAGACTTCAACTTCTTATGTAAATACTTTTGATTAAAATAGAATAGGTTTTTGACAAGTTCAAATCTTTTATATAATAAAATAACTCAAAGCTTATATAAATACTTTTGATTAAGATAGAATAGGTTTTTGACAGGTTTGAATCTTTTATACAATAGAATAGCTCAAAGATTATGTGATGAGATTTAAGGCTGGGTGAAACATAGACTATACAATTACAATAAAATTGTCAAACAAGAAATAACACAACTATAATATATGTAAATGTTATTTGATACTATTTAAAACATCAATGAATACAACTTATAATGTAATCTTAAGAATGATAAAACACACAGACACACACACATATATAATTGTTTCGGTAAGCACATATATTATAGATGATGTTCTAAATAATTATTATAATGTCAATTATGTTTTTATGAAATGGACATATTTCTAAAATATAAGTCATGTTGTGTGCAAATACACAATGTTTGCATTGAAATAAGAATAGAAAGACATGTCCAACATAGCATGACAATATGAGTTTTTTTTCTTTAGAATATAACATGTTCTAAATAATTATTATAATGTTAATTATGTTTATAGGAAATAGACATGTCTCTAGAATATAAGTTGTTAATAATAGTTGGTTATGATCTATGCAAATACACAATGTTTGCATTGAAAGAAGAATATCACATCATTTGCATCGAAGAAGAATACCACATCATTTGGCTAAAAAGTTGTATTTTCACTTGTGACAACAATTTTAGTGTTGTATGCATAGTTAGTAGATTCATGAAAAAAATAGAGTAATTTTTTTGAATTAATTCAAAGTTTTTGGTGGGTTTTTGACAATTCTTGGTTGATTTTTGAGCTAGTATTCGAGAGTTTGAACCTTCAAATCCTATTGCAAGTGAAAAAAGGGGATTAAACATTCTAAAATGTAATTTTTTTTAATTTTATTTAGATTTTGTCAAATTAGAAAATTATATAATAAGTGTACACGAAAAAAATATATGATTTTGAAGGTCTTCATTTAGAATTGGTGGTAGTGTCTCCACCCACAAACCCTGATGGGGGTACTGCCTCTCAATTCATGCAAGGGATGTTGCCCTGAGATCTCCCACTGGAGATGTTGCCTTTGAACCTCACCAAACTCATTTAATACATTTTGTAATTGTATTTTACATTAATTTTACTTTTTTCGAAAATTTTAATTATTTTTAAATTAATTAAATTTTACCAATTAAAAAAAATTGCTCTATTGACTCCACGTCAAATCGGAATTTATTGAGGTTTGTACCTTGTTTGAGTTTATTATTGTTGGATTTACTAGACAACTATTTTGATATTGATGGCAACCTCTTTGCTGCCCTCTTATTGTGACTATTTTCATTCTTGCATTGTTTTCAATATAAAAAAATCTCAATTTATAAATTACAATTGTATTCTATAATAGACTAAACACAAGCCTTTTGAATGCTTAAAACATGACATAGCACTCTAAGTAAATTCTAAAATAGTCTACAAAAAGGTATTAAGCCTTGCTCTAAATTGTCCAAGGGAATTTGAAAACAATTTGAAAAGTTGCACAGAAAGTTATTTTGTTTAAAAGACACAAAAAAATATATAGTTCAAATATATAGGTCATCACAACCAATGATAACTAGGTTAGAGAAACCAATAAACTCTATCTCATTTGAAGAACACGTTTAGTTTCTAACTAATTATTTACTTTTTCTATATAAGAACAACTTATGTCTATACTCGATGTAAACACGCTGCTAAGTTTTTATTTGCATTTGCATATGTGTGTTTAAAATATTATTACAAATTTGCGCTTGTTTGTCTATCAGGCTTAGTTAATGATTTGTTGAAGTGGGGCATTTGTTTTGTCTCTCTCCTAAACTAATCTAGATGAACTCACAATGAACCAAGAAGGAACTGCAGGAACCAAAACAAACCCACATTATTTTTTCCCACTTAAAAAAATAAAATAACAATCATCGTTAATATTTGATTTTATCCAAACTAGTTTTATCTCACTATAAATGTAAAACAGAAAATTTATTCATTGTCAGTTTTGCTTGCTATTGTACAAATAGAGTTAAAGATTGATTTGTGAAGGTTCTAGAGTGGTTGGTTTGGTATTCATACATATGGAATAACCCATTCATTGCCAAGGATATTGTACAAATAGAGTTAAAGATTGATCCATGAAGGTTCTAAAGTGGTTGATTTGCTATTCCTATGTGTGGAATAGCACACTCATTACCAAGGAGATTGTACAAGAAGATATTTGTAAAAGAGTGTTTTTTCTTCTCTCTCTAATATTTTCTTTGTTTGTTGTGTTGCTTACTATCGCACAAATAGAATTGAAGATTGATAAGTGAAGGTTCTAAAGTGGTTGATATTTTATTCCTACAAGAGGAATATCCCATTTGTTACCAAAGAGATTGTAAAGGAAGATATTTGCAAAAGAGGTAAAAAAAAATTGTTTATGTTCTTTCATGTATTTATAGCATATACTTCAATTTTGTAAATAAAAGGTTACACATAATTTTCATTTGTTTCAAATGTGTTGCTTATCAAACTTGTTGCTATAGTGATTGCAATGGCAAGTAGTTCTAGCTTTGTCGACAAGACAAACACAAATTCTCCTCTTTAGAAGTGTGTTGAAATGGTGCACTGAATTTTAGGTGATGGGGGTTATGTGTGGATTTGCAATAGATGTGGTGACAAGTATTTAAGCTCAAAACCATTCATGTGATGTATGCCACACCTAAAGAAAAACTTATGGATTTTACACATTATAGATCAAAACGATTATTGGAAATAACATTTCACAATGAATCTTCAAAGATTGCTAATCAAAAAATTGTGAGATATATCTAAGCGAATGAATTGGCTTTCAATGTTGCTCACTCGTCGTATTAGCAAGAAAATGTCAGAAACACTAATGAGGCTCCAACAGTGGTACAAGAGCCTAAGGTTTGAAGCCCCTTAATGGAAAAGGAGGTGTAGCTTGTAGAGGATTCATTCACCTAAAATTTGTATGGAACTTGTGAGCCAAGGCAAGGGTGTCCATCTTTCCCAATGGATGGAACACAAAAAATTGACCATGGATTAATGTCATTGCAATGCCCCTTTATATGGGAAATGTTTTCTAGATTATTGGACTATGAGGAGGTGGTGAAGGATGGTGCATTGATTGCCAACATCCTCATACTATCACTGAAGAAGTGGGACTTTGTCATGTCATAATGGCCAATACCAAAAATTAGAGCACCTCATTTATTGGTTGAGGAGACTTCGTTATAAGTCCTTTCGATACCATGTGTTGTCCACTCCCTCAATCTTATGCTACAAAGGATTAACACCAAAATTGATTTGGTCAAATACACATATTTCAAGGCCAAAGAGATTTGAATGTTAACCTTCCTTATGAGTGCCATTGAAGAAGTGAGGCCTTGAAACATTGTTCGAGTTGTAACAAACCATGAAAAACCATAGAGAAATTGGTTTATTGGTCAAGGAGCATTATTTACAAATCTTTTTAAACACCTTGTGTTGTCCCTCTCTTAACCTCGAGTTACAAAAGACTGATACCAAAATTGATTTCATAAACAAACATAAACCAAGTCTAAAGAGATCCAAGTGTTTACTATCCTCATATGTGTCATTAATGAAGTTGTGCCTTAAATATTGTTCAAGTCATAAAGGACAACACCAAAAATTATAGAGCTATGAATTTATTGGTTGAGAAGCAATATTTACCAATCTTGTCAACACCTTCTGTTGTCCACTCCATCAACTCTATGTTATAGCATAAGCCCAAACAAACCTAGGCAAGTGCATAGCAATCCCAAAAGGATCCACGGGAACTCATAACAAACTCATGTCATTTTAGATTTTTAAAATTTATTTTACTATTTGGCTTAATATGATAGAAAAAAGTAAATCCCTAACCCTAAAAATATCTTAAAGACTAAAGCAAGCTAGTTTTACCTCATCATGAATAGAAAACACAAAAAAATTGTTCTTTCTAAACTTTCATTCTTGCTTACCATCACACTCAAGATTGATCAATGAAAGTCCCAAAGTGGTTAGCTTTCTACTCCTAAACATGTGCAAGAACCCATTTGCTACCATGAAGATTGTTGAGAAATATTTTTGCAAAAATGGTAAGTTTTTGTTTTTTTTTTCATTTTTTAAATTTATTTTGGATTTTTGTGGATTCACAATGGCAAGCAATAATGAATAGATTTTGTATTTTGCATTCGCAATAAGGTAAAACTAGTTTGTTTTAGTGCTCCAAATGCTTTAGATGTCACTTCTAGGGTTAGGAATTTGTTTCTATCCATTATAGTCAAAATCAAATGTCAAAAATAAATTTAAAATGCAAAAAGAAATTTTAAAAAGTGCTCAAAATGACATAAGTTCATTTTGGATTCTTGTGGGCCCTTCTAGGTTCATTCAAGATGGACCCACAATGCAAATGTTTCTCCCTAGATGACTTGTGCAACAAATCAGTAACTTAGATGTTATATAATGCATAAGTATTTTCTTTGTATAGAATTATATAACAAAAAGAAAATTGGAGATTTCAATTAGCTCTTTGTTTATTGAACCTCCGACACTCTTTTTTTACAGTTCTCTATTAAAAAGGTAAATGGAACCCCCAACTCTCTTTACTGTGGTGGCTATATGTGTTTGACTCCTAATTTTAGGACTAACATAGAGGATGATTACACAAAATTGGCCTTGTATAGCAAAAGGCAAGAAGCAAAATATAAAGTGCTAGAAGCCATCAATTCTAAGATTGAGTAGAGAAGAATCTACCCAAATAATTTGTGTAAAGGTGCTCCTCACGATGTGGTGTCTAGTTGAAACACAAACAAAGAGAAGTCACAACATAGAAATAAGCTTGGATTAAAGGCAAAAAAAAAATTTTTTAAAATCTCCATGTAGTCCAACTAAAAAAAGTTTAACTTCCCTCTCATTGCCCTCTACCATATCTACAAGCTTTCCTTCTATAAATGTTTCATTAATGCCAAGGTAAGCATGTTACCCACATCAAAGCTGTATGGGAGAGCATAAAGGAGCTTGTGTTTCAACATACCCTAGTGATAGAAGGCTCTTTGCTTTCAAAAATGGCCATGCTCATTACCTTTGTCATCTTATATTGTTAAGAGAGCCTTGATTTACTTAAAAGCTTGTCCAACCTTGTAATTTAACAAACTCCTTTGAAGCACCACCACTAGAGTTAGATTCTTACATTAAGATCAAGATATATTATATGCAATTGCAAAGCTTTGTCAAAAGAATGTAACTTGGATCAATACAAACTCTCCAAATTTTATTCAAGAAAACTCTTAAAAAATACATTTCGAGCACACAATAACTTGTGTGACCCTTCACAATAATAAATGAAATTTTTAATTCTTTTATTTTTAAATAAAGTTAAAAAGAATTATAGATCCTTGTCCTACTAAAGAATAATCTCTATTTATTTACACCAAAACTAAAAACACAGATTTCTCTAAAAAAAATGAAGAAAAAAAATTTTTAATTAAGTCCTAAACTGTGAAAATAGGGAAGGTTTAAATCGGAAAGCTACTTTCCTGCAAACCCGAGCGTTGGTCCACACCCGCCCTGGAGCGCAAACGTATCCCTTTTCCGGCGCACAGTGATCATCCTCTCTGCATTTGCACAGTTTCTCCAACGCACAACCCTTCTTCAAAACCTCCACTTTTTTCCCCGCAATTCCCAACAAACCATCAGTCCAGTCATTGGAAAACAGCCCGTCAGGATCCAGCCTCTCCTTCACAGCCAAAAACCTCTGCAAATTTAGGGTTTTGTTTGCCAGGCCGTCAAACAAATGACCCCCAGATTTCCCCCAATGCAGGCCGCCACCGTACTTCTCAATCAACATTTGCTCGATCTCCTGAAAAACGTCCATGTTCCATGTCGGAACGAACGCCTCGGGCGACCTGTAATAGCTGGTCTCAAAAGTCACCACATCCTCGGCCGGTCCAAGGAATGCCCCTGCGGATTTCCTTACACTGCGCATTCCGATGCCCGAGCCTTCAACTGCGCAGAGAGCCTGCGGGTTAAGATCTCTGATTCTTTTCACATCCAACATGGCCTCGCGCACCCGTGCTAGGGGAACTCTGATTTCTAGGTCAAATTTTATCCTGCCCTCCGCCCGTCTGTCCCATGAGCAGATGGACTGGTTTTTGTCTGAGATTGTGGTGGGCATGCAGGAAGAGGGTTCGCTGTCTCGCTGCATTGGATGGTAGAATTGGCACCCCCCTGTTGTCTGCATAAGATCGTTGAAGCCCACAACGGGATAGCCTGTGAAGTTTTCGCCATCGTTGAGAAATCCCCCGCCTTTGGCTACCTTGTTTTCCATTGATTTCCCGCTTTCGCCACATAGCGCATCTGCATCCTTTTCGGCTTCGAATGTGTCGTCTGCGTGCCATATCAATAGAATCAGATGCCATGATTTTCCCAGTTCAAAATGACAAATTAACAAGCTGTAAGTAATATTAATAACAAGCATAGTATTGAAATGCTGAACAATATGGTCAAAAGTAAAGAACTCTTTTTTCTTCTCTAGAGAAATTTCATCTTGTGATCTGTTGTTATAACAGTACAGAAACTAAATTTTAATGGGCTAGTATTAAGAAATTTTATCAAATGATGTATACAGAGACCAATTAAAATGTAGGGTCTGTGCAGGCCACCAAAAACCAGCCATAGATCTAAAAGAAACTTGCAGGATTGGGTTAGTTTCAGTAAAAAATATCTTTACTGAAATGCAAAACAACAAAACTTGGTGGGATTCCATAGATCTAACAAAAACTTGCAGAATTGGGTTAGTTTCAGTAGAAAAATTTCTTTATCGAAATGCAGAACAACAAAAGTAAGTTGGGATTTTTTTTATTATAGAATTGTTTGGAATAATCCGTCGTTATAATTGAACTGGATTGTCATTGAAAATTCTATCAAATAATGTTTTATTATAATATTAAAATTAATTAAAATGAACACAAACCAGTGAAATTATCTAAATTCCTATATACTTTAATGTACAGTATGTTCAGATCACCAAAAACAGCCATCGATCTAACAGAAATCTGCAGAGGTGGATTAGCCTCACTGAAATCTCTTTATTGAAACTCAGAACAACATGAAAACAACAAAAATAAGTTAGGTTTTTTTTTAAATTACAATTTTTTGTGGAATGATTCATTGATTATTTTTAGATGTGTATTCATTCATTTTGAATTGAATTGTCATTGAAAAAACCTATCAAATAATAGAATTCAGCAGTTCAGCATCTTAATTTTGCACTTCTCTAAATCTTACCTGATAACTTTAAATCATTCTTAATTTTGTACAGCAGCTTACATGGCAAGTCCTCTGTTGTCAACTAAGAATTCAGATCCGCATCATCAATATTATGCGACACGGGTATTCTTTGTGTGGAGGTGTTCAAAATGACTCAAAAAAGACTTAGATCAATAGTTATACACTGAGTCATGTTTAATTAGTATCCTATATGACATCTTCTTCGATCTAGGAAATATATTTCATTCACTTATGATCACTGCTAACAATCCAGACTACTACTAATATAATGTTAAACGTTTTAGACATTAAATCAACAAATGTTATAACTATTAAATGTTCAACAACTGAATCATCTTATCTAAAATAAACATTCCCCTTTCTTTTTCAAACATCATTTTAAACATAGAAGACAATGTAAAATTAATCTACACATCATCACTATTGGCGCTTAAACAGATGATCATAACCATCCTTCAGATAGAAGAAAACAGAAGTATGATCATAACCATCCTTTAGACAGAAGAAAACTTTAGTACTTACACTTGGCAGCAGTTTGCTCTACTTTGAACACAGTGGTAGGCTGATAGGACGCTTTGTTAACACCATTCCCGGCTACATCCACAGGCACCCTATCAATCTCCTCCATGAGCGACTTGCCATGGGCAACATACCAATAAACAATCCCAAACTCATAACCTCTCAAAAACCCCTCAATCCGATCCTCCAACCCCAAATCATCCTCCAACCTTAACGAAACACTCCTCTTAAACATAGGCTCCAGGGCAAAGGTAATCTGCGAGATCACCCCCAAAGTCCCCAGAGAAAGCCTTGCAGCCATAAGATCTTCATCAGAATCCCCCAATTCCACAACCCTAGCAAACCCCTGATCAGCCGTTGCTGCGACAACGAGCCGCATTCCCACCACATATTCATAAATAGCAGACCCCTTTCCCGCCAAGCTACTCCCATGGGCACCTGTACTGACCGACCCGGCCATTGAAACACCATCCCAAGAGGTCGAGGTAGGGAAAGCCAGTCCATTTGAAGCAGCCTCATCAATCAGGTCTCGCAGAACGACACCTGCATCAACAGTTATGGTTCGGGCACGGACATCGACCCGCCGTGTGGAGGCATAATCCCGGGTGCTCACCACCAGACCGCCCTCCCCCACACAGGCGAGCTTCGTTGTGCTGTGCGCCCATGGACCCAGCACATTGATCTTCTGCTTGTTTTTCACCGCCTCTGCTACGGCCGCCACCAGTTCTGCTTCTGTTGTGGGGTATACAGACTTTGAAGCTCTGCAAGGGGCCCTGTCTTCCCAGAGGCCTTGGCTGTTGAATATTGTGCAGCCCGAGCCACCGCATTGAATTGGGGAAGGCGGGAAACTGCAGGCCGAGATTAGGTACGCTTGTTTTGTTATAGAGAGGCAGATGCACAACAGGAAGATTGTACACGTCACTTGCGGTTTTAGGGGCATGATGAATTGAATTGATGCACTGCTCTTCAGTGACGTACCAGAAATAGGAGATGCTGGTTGCCTATTGCTTGTTACTGATTGATTGCTTGTTGATCTTCTTTCTTCATTGTTTTTTGGGTTGGGTGTCTGTTTTTGTTAACTTGGCCCCCCTAAGGAAGCTTCTTTATGTACTTACTGAAAGTATCTTGGAATTGGGGAAGTCATCAAATCTTGTCATGGTCAGTGGGACAATCTCTTAATGACTCTTTTCTTGTTTTAAGTTGATAATGATCTTAACTGGTTATTATTGATTGATTAAGAATTTTTATGATTAAAAGTATTCTTGGAATTTGAAAAAGTATTGGGTTTAATCTTGAGGCAAGCTTTTCATGGTCAGTGGGGCAGTTTCTTTAAGTACTATTTTCTTGTTTTAAGTCTAAAAGATTTTAATTGGTTATTATTATTGATTTTAAGAATTTGTATGAGAATATGGGTCTTATAGCTAGAACATTAAAAGTATTTTGGAATTAAAGAAGGTATTGGGTTTAATCTCGATTCAAGTTTCTCATAGTCTTGGGACAGTTTTTCACTATTTTTTTTTGGTTCTGAGTTGATTTGATATCAATTGATTATTGGTGCATCAATATATGAAATATTTTTCAAATTTTGAATATTTCAATGTTGTATAATAGAATAAAGTTATCGAGGATAAAATATTAGGTTATATATGAATTGATAATCTATCTATTGAGAATTTTATTATCATTTGGACATCATGTGATTAAAATCTTTATCTTCAAAAAAAAAAAATCAGTTGCATGTGTTTCTTTCTTGATTTGTTCACCTAAAAAAGTTTATTTAAGTACTTTAAAAAATCTCTCTATATAGTGTAATAGTATCGTAAAAGTATCTTGGAATTAAAGAAGGCATGGGGTTTAATTTTGAGTCAAGTTTTTCCCACATTTGAATCATTAGGGTTTTAACTTGTATGATTAAAGTACATTGGAATTAGAAAAGACATTTTATTTAATTTAGAGTCAAGATTATAATGGACACTAGGATAACTCTTCAAGTACCTTTTTTATTTATTTAAGTTGATTTAATTTTAACTAATTATAATTGATCAATTAATATATTAAAAACTATCATATTTCAATGTTAAAATATGCTATAAATAAATTAAATTTTAAATCATTTATAAATTGATAATTTATATATTAGGAATACTATTAGCATTTTCATACTATCCAAATTATCTTTTTTTTTTGAGTTGTCTGTTTTTCTTGACTTGTCTCTTAAAGAAAGTTGCTTAAGTACTTTAAAAACTCTCTATAATTTTCTGCTAGGCTATATATTAATGATAGTAGATTTCCACAATCTATGTGATTAGTATGAGCAATTTCTAGATTCGAATGTGTGAATGTTTTTTTCACAGAACTTTTCGAATCACACTCTGTGATTCATCATCGGGATGCAAGAGAGCTCAAGGAGTTGAAAAATAATGAGATGCAGATCTAGACAAAAAACATATAAAGAGATAGGAAGGGTAAGAGCACAAGGATCAAAGAGATAGGAAGGCTATATATTGTGGGCATTGACCATAGGAAGTCAATGTTCTTGTTTTAAGTTGATATGATTTTAATTGGTTATTATTGATTGATTAGGAACTTGTATGATTAAAAGTATATTGGCATTAGAGAATGCATTAGGTTTAATCTTGAATCAAGTTTGTCATGGTCAAAACAATCTTTTACTTTTCTTTTTTTAATTTAAGTTAATTTAGTATTAATGTACGAAATTTAAATATTTGAAAAATGTATAAAAAAATAAAATTCTAGGTCATTTATGAATTGATAGCCTATCTATTAAGAATTATATTATCATTTGCAAACCATGTAATCATAATCTTTAATTTCATTTTTTTCTAGTAACATGTATATTTTTCTTGATTTGATCACCTAAAGAAGTTGCTTTAAGTACTTTATATATATATATATATATATATATATATATATAATTTAAAAGTACCGTTGAATTAGATAAGGCATTGGGTTCAATCTTTAGTCAAGCTTTGCCAAGGTTATGATTACTAAGGCTGCTTTAAGTACTTTAAATAAACCATATGATTAAAAGTACATTGTAATTAGAAGAGGCATTTGATTTAATTTAGAGTATAGATTATAGTGGATAGTGGGACAACTCCTTAAGTACTATTTGTTTAAATTAATTTGATTTTAATTGATTATTATTAGTTGATAATGCATTAAAAAAATCAATTTTTTTTATGTTAGAATATTTTATAAATGAATTTAGTTTTAAGGTATTTATAAACTAATAATTTATCTAGTAGAAATACTATTTTCATTTGCATATAATTCAATTTATTTTCAATTATTTTAGTTGCATGTATATTTCTTGACTTGGTCACCTAAAGGAAGCTTCTTGAAGTATTTTTTTTTTTAAATCTATAATTTAAAAATACCTTCAAATTAGAGAATGCATTGGATTTTATCTAGAGTCAAGATTATTACAGTGGTGAGTGGGGCATCCCCTACATAATATTTTCTTGGTTTAAGTTGATTTGATTTTTTGGCTCATTAATACATTAAAAAAATCAAATTTCAATGTTTGAATGTTGTATAAATGGATTAAAAAAAATCAATTTTGAATGTTTGAATGTTGTAAAAAAAAATGAAGTTATTTACAAATTGATAATCTATCTATTAAGAATTCTATTATCTTTCACACATCATGTGATCATAATCTTTATCTTCATTTTTTAATTGCATGTGTATTTTTCTTGATTTGATCACCTAGAGAAGTTGCTTTGAGTACTTCAAATAATCTCGATAGTTTAATGTACCTTGGAATTAGAGAAGGTGTTAGGTTTAATCGTTAGTCAAACTTTCCCAAAGTTAGGATCATTAGGATTAGTTTAAGTAATTTTAATAAATTGTATGGTTAGAATTACCTTGGAATTAGAAAAGGTATTTGATTTAATTTAGAGTCAAGATTATAATGGAGAGTGGGATAACTGTTTAAGTACTATGCCAAAGGGCACTCGGTTTAATGGCAAAGTCCATGTATTGTTTTCTTAATTTAAGTAGATTTGTTTTTTAATGATTATCATTGGTTTTTCTAAATGGATAAATCATCTATTAGGATTACTCTTATTGTTTGCATATTACGGGATTTATTTTTTATTTTTGGAGTTATATGTATTTTTTTTTTACTTGGTCATATAAAGGAATTTGTACATGTTAGTTGAATTAAAAACATGTACATGTTCTTTGAAATAAAAATGCTATGCACTTTTATGAGAGAGAAATACGCACACATTATAGAATGTATGTGTTATGGAAAACAGGCAAGTGTTTTGTTGACATAAAGCTAGAAAAAGAGCATGTCCCTAGATGCTAATACCTTTGGTCTTCCCTTAGTTTTTTTCATCGAGATATATACATAAAATATAACATTCAAGTATAAGAAAAATAAAAGACAAAGCAAAATTAATACTTTTAAGTAATATTTTATGTATGTATTGGTTGGTGTAGCATCCTAAATTGTAGTCGCCTACAATTTTGTCCTCACCCAGGCCTCACTTTAGCATTTCGTCTTCCAAGGCCTAATTGCAACACTGATTCTACTCACACCACCCATTCACCTCATATTCTCACCAATTTTTCAGCTTGACCCCCTATTTGGAAACCTGATTTGCAAGATCGAGACGTACCATGCCTTGGTCCCAAATCAAGTGCAAGGCGTATATGCCCTATGCCTCCTAATTAGGCCCCAAATTGGCTCCTCTTAACGGTCACCTTTGATAAGCGAGAAATCTAGCCTCATGTCAACCTATTATTGAAATTCAATCGGATTTTCAACAAGCAAGTATAAAAGGAGGTCTACCCCTCTTATTTCAAACCTAATGTATAAAATTCAATATCTCAATTACACTGAAACAAATTCAAGTGAGCAAGCAATCAATCTTCTATGAAGCATTGGAGCATAAGTGAAGTCAAGATTCAAGCATTGGAGATCACATTCATGTTCTATGTTTTATGAAGACAACCTACATGAAACCCTAATTCCTTAGTGGAGACAAATAAAATTTCATCAGTGTTATATCATTGGTGTTTCATTCATTCTCAACATTTCACTCAAAAAGAAAGTATTTTACTACAATACTTCATTTACATTTATCCCCATTCTCTTCCTAATTCTCATGATGAGGATGAATCACTAACTAGGGTTATTGTTGACCAATTGGAGAAGATTGTCAATGAATTTAAAAATCTTTAACAATGGATGAGTCAATATAATACCTGGAAAGTGAGGCAATCCCATTGATTGAAGGATTAAAAACAATGGTGCAAAGTGATAAAATTGGTGTTGATTTGTTGCGTAGCCTCGCTCATATTGTTGACACTAATATCATGTCAATCAAAAGTTGTGTTGAAGTCCTTAGTTATTCTCGATCCATTAGTCAAGTCAATTATTCCATTAATATGCCTACATCCTTGCCTAGTATGCCTACATTTACATCTTATATCATGACTACTTCCACACAAAATGTTACTCCTACACATGTTAGTCATGGGGGCAATTCCATTAATCAATATTCTTACGTACCTCCTTCTGTGAGTCTTCCATTTGTATCACAATGAGTCTCCCATTTGTATCCCAATCATCTCCCATACCCATATATCATGGTGCTCCACCTCCTTACTCTCAACCTCTACCTACATACAACAACATTACTCCTCCATCACAATCCAACATGTCTAATTTTAATCCATCTACCGAAGCAACCATTAACAATGTAGCCCAAATTGTTGCATCCCTACAACAACAATTGGCTTCCATTACCCAATACAAGTTTAGTACGCCCACATTTGATGTAGTGAGCTCATTATCCGATGACATTGTTCGTATCACATGGGCTTCATTGGCTAGGGAATATTATATCACGTGCATTAATATGGAGGGGTTTAATATCTCAAAATGAGAATACAATATATTGCCTACCAGTAAAAATAGCTTGGAGGTTTTTACTTCAGACTATGAAAAATACAATATTTGGTGAAAATAAGGGGGCTTTTAAGTCAAACTATGTATTGGGAGGGCATGACAAAAAAGTAGTTTAGGGCAATATTTTTTAAAAATAGGAGAATTATTTAGTATGCCATGAATGCACGTGATATAAACCAAGTTCACTAAGTGAAGCCCCTATGGTTCGTGTTGTCCCTCCTAAACATATGGAAGTCCCTCAATTGGAGTTGTACAATAGAAAAGGTGGCCCCTTGACTCGTGTGAAGACATTTCAAACTGTGTATTGATTTTGCTCATGACCAAAGATTTATGGCTAAATTGTTTACTCGAATCTTCAGGGAAAAATGTTGCAATGGTATTGTTCTTTGTCTCCTTATTCCATTACATCATTTCAACAATTACCTAATATTTTTATTCAAAAATTTTGAAATAATATTGGTCCTAAAATTACTTTGACTTATTTGAGTCATTGTAAGCAAGGAGTTAAAGAAAGAGTGATTGATTTTATTGGTAGATATAAACATTTGCATTCTCAAATTGTTTATCATATGCATGATCATGATGTTCAAAGAATTTTTATTTGATAATTAACAAAAAGACATTAGGGATAAGCTTCTATTTTTTACTTTACTTTCGAGCAAAAGCATGGAGTTATGTCACACTTTAGGCCAACTGAGGATAGTCTAGTCGAACTACTCCCGAGCTGTGTGGCGTCGAAAGTCTAGCAGGACTGAGTTCAGTCGAACTCCCTTAGTTCAAATGCTTTCATTCAAAAAAAATATCAAATTTTTTTATTGTTAGAACTAAGGTTAATCTGATCGAACTCAGTCCGGCCGGACTAGCCTATGTGTCATGTGATGTGGCACAAAAAAGGTGAAAAAATCTATATTTCTAAAACTTTTCACTTCTGCTCAATTTTTCTTCAAGTAGAATATTTTTTTACAAAAAACAAAAAACACCCTTTTGTAGAGCTCGAAGTCACAAATCTAGACATAATTTTTTTAGTATTTTGATTAATTTTAATATTTTTTATTAATTAAACATTGTGAGTAGCTTTTTAAATTTAAAAAAGAGGCTGATTAGAAATTTAAATAAAAATATTAAATGATATTAAAAAAATATTTTTCACTAGGTGAGAGAATCTTCTTGAAAAGGCTATTTTTCTTTTTTGGTTAATGATAAATTTAGTAGTCAAAAGGTGACGTTGAATGAAAACTATCAAATTTAGCTATGTTAGACTTCAAAATATTATAACAAGAAAAATATACATCAAAATTAAATTGTTTTTTAGCACTATATATATATATATATATATATATATATATATATATATATATATATATATATATATATATATATATATATATATATATATATATTTCTCTATTTGGAAAAAAATATAAAATAAAAATAAAGTATGTTTTCATTGTTTTTGGTGATGCTGACTAGAACCCCTGATTTTCAACATTTTTCAACAATGAAAAATCTGTCTTTGAATTTATAAAAAAAAATATCAATTTTCTTCAAAAACAATTAAAAAATAATAGACCTAAATTTCATTAATATCTCTACATTTGATCAATTTACATCATTTCAAAATTCAATTTAGAAATATCACTTTTATTAGGTTGAAGTTGTACAGTTTTAGTTTTGTTGGTTGGTTCCTTTATAAAAGTGTGACATGGGTTTGTGATTTTACCCTTCCTTTACACAATTATGTGCAGTGCTTCATAATTATTATCTTCAAGTGAGTCAATTTGAATCATCTCCTTTAATGGCTTCGGTTGATAAGAATGAGAGTGCTCAACAATCTTTTGCAAAGTTTAAACCAAACAAAGAATACATAAAGATAAACGATAACATCAATACTCAAGTGGCAATCACAACATTAGGTGTGGCCCCTTTATCCAAATACTTTAGAAAATAATCTACTCCTCTTTTTGAGTCTTTGCATAGTATAATGTTGAGATTGATAAATAATAATGAGTTGAAACTTCCTCCCATCAAGCTAATTGACACTTCTAACCCTTTGCCATCTTATCATGATCCCAAAGCCTTTTGCCAATATCACCGTCAACCCAGTCATGATACTGAGAAGTATTATACTTTAAGGAGAAAGATTCAAGATTTCATTGATAGCAACACCATATTCATAGCTCGTGTGAATGACAAAGGAAACAAATATGTAGCTCCTCCTAATCAAAATCTTCAAATATTCACTAATCCTTTGCTTTCCCACTCTACTAATGTTGTTGAGTCTAAGTCTCTTGCCTTTTCTCTTGATGACCTTGGCATTGAGTCCAACAATGTTGTGAATCTCGGTGACAAACCCACACCTCTTAAAGACCTATGCATTACCTTTGATCCTAGTGAGACTATTGTCGCACTTGGTGGCCCGTTATATATCACTGCAAAAATCAAAGACAAACTCTCATGAGGGGTGCTCATCGATCTAGTGTGTATGAAGAATATGATCACTAAATAATATCTTTACATTGCATGATTACATCAAGTAACATATGATAAATCTAATGTTATGGTCAAGGTGTATGATGGTTTCTCTTGCCCTATTATTCGCTCTATTACTCTTCTATTTGAGGTTGGTACTAAGTGCTTAAATGTGACTTTTTCTATCATTCCTACATTGGATCAATTTTGTGTGAAGTTAGGACATTCTTGGCTCTCTTCCATGAAAGCTATTCCTTCTACTATTCATAAATGTCTAAAATTCTCTCATAATGGCACTATCATAACAATTAATCATAGCATGTATCAACCCATGACGAAGCATGGTAATTTCACCCTTGATTACTTTTGGCTTAAACAACTTGAGCCTCTCAAGCCTTGAAGTGATGCCCTTTTTCTATCTTAACAAAATTAAAAAAATGAGATGATCTTATCTTTGAGCAAGCCTAGAGACCCGAGACCTATTCCTCCTCCTCATGATGGACCTAGTATCCTTCCCACGCCTTTTATTTCTCCCTTATATGTTGCAATCCCACCTCCTATGTCTTACAAAGGAAAGTGCTTGGAATCTACGTCTCAACCTAATGTGGCTTCTCTTATTCCTCCTCCTTCAAAGGAAGAAAAGCAGCCTATGTCCATTAATCCTCAACCTTCACAACCTTTGGCTAAAACTAAAAGAAACCATTGTGCGAGAGAACATCGATGAAGATATCATGCTAAGGCTCATGAACTTGCTTCTCAAACCATTTCCTCCCCAAAGACACCAAATGTTGACTTGGTCCCATTTGTCCAACCTACACCTAATCCTAGGGAGAAAGTTCAATCTAAATCACCAAGATTAAAAATGCTTAAGAAAAATGAGGGTTCATGCTCTTTTCATATGAGAGATCCCATTTGTATTAATTTGGATGATGAAATGGATGATGATATTGTTCATGCTAACAATGTTTATTTTGATGATATGTATGAGCTTGTTGATGTTAATAATGATCTATCTTCACATTTTTCAAAAGCATTAATCCTAGCTCCTAGTGACAAAAAAGTGACTCATCATTAGAGCATGGTCCTTATTTGGAACTTGTAGTAGCTCCATCTACTATGCTCGAAGTAGCTCCTCTTGCATCTTTTCCACCTTCCCAAAATAATGTTCAACAAGACTAGGAGGTGAATGATTTGCTTGTTTAGCTTCATTCTTGTTGTATATCCTTCTCTTGTGTGTTCGTAATGTGTTTCCCCCGCAATATGTTTTTCTGTTTTGTTAGGTTCTCTTTAGATGACCCTTGTTACTTTGTTGGTGCAATGTAATGAAGGGGTCAAATCTATTGTGACATTCTTCTATTTTTATTTTAAATTCTTCTATATGTTGTCCCTTGTGTTGTCTACTTGGTGATGATGCAAACCATTGAGATCTCTTTTGGTCTCTTCCATGTTGACTCAAAAGACACATGTTCCCTTCTTCCATTGTGCTTGTGCTTCCACTACATTTGGGGGATGAGGTCAATTCAATGCAAATATCTTTGATACACATCATTTATCATAAGAGAAAATAAACCCCAAAGTTGTTGATCCCTTATGATTTTTTGATGTTTTGTGACCATTATCGTTTGATTTGACCTTTCTTGGGAGCATCTCATTGTGGTAACATGCTTGTCTTTTGGATGCATGCTATCTTAAAGCAATTGCTCCCGATAAAACATATGAAATTTATTTAACGTGGGGGCATACATTCTGCTCAATGTGTTCACTTTATGCATACAGTATGACATATTTTAATAGTCAAGTTACTTTGCAAACTGATCCCTTTTCTTCGTAATTTGGTATTTTTCTTTCTCATGACTCATAGAAAGCAAACCTTACTAGGCTAGTAGTCATGTTATCTATCTCTTTCCTCGTTCTTATGATGTCCATTTTGTCTTGATATTTAAGTATTAATATCCTAAAGTCCCTAGGGGCTTAGTGTGTCTTGTCTCTTTGATGTCTTGATTAAAGTTTTCAATGTACACCTTTGTACTTTTACTATGAGTATGCTTAGTCTCATATTCCCACTAAAGTGGGGGCTAAATGTAGCATACTAAATTATATGCACCTACAATTTTGTCCTCACTCATACCCCACTTTAGTGTTATATCCTCCAAGCCCTGATTACAACACTAATTTTGCTCACACCACCATTCACCTCATATTCTCACCAATTTTCCAACTTGACCCCTGTTTGGAGCCTTGATCTGTAGGACTAGGACGTACCATGCCCTATTCCCAAATTAGGACCAAGACGTACCACACCCTTGTCCTAAATCAAGACCAAGGTGTATACACCTTGGGCCTCCTAATCGGGCCCCAAATTGGCCCCTCTTAATGATCACTATTGATGAGCAGTAAATGTAACCCATGTCGACTTGTTGCAGAAATTCTATCAGATTCTTGACAAGAAAGTATAAAAGGAGCTTTACCCCTCTCATCTCAATCCTAATATGAAAAATTCATGATCTCAATTACGCTTTAGCAAATTCAAGTGAGTAAGCAATCAACCTTCTATCAAGCATTGGAACAGAAGTGAAGTCGTGATTGAAACATTGGAAATGACATTCATGTTTTATGTTTTATGAAGACAACCTACATGAAACCCTAATTCCTTAGTAGAGACAAAAAAAAAATCATTAAAGATATATCATTAGTGTTTCATTCATTCCCAACCTTTCCCTTAAAAAGAAACTATTTTACTGCAATACTTCATTTACATTTTCAATTCAATTTCATGGTTAATTCCAAAACCAAGGTTTGACCTAAGGGAAAACCCTATTCCTAATATATTTTTCCTTTTCACTATGTGCAAGAACAGGTACAGAGCTGCGTTGACGAGAATCAATAGGATTCGCAAAGACAAACAAGTTTAACTTTTGACCACGAGAAAATTGGAGCACCATGGCGAATTGATACTTCTTGGTCTCAAAAAATCAAGTCGAACATCTAGGAATAGGTCCAAATCATCTTATTTTGCTTAGATCTAGGTTGGTGTCTCCATATGAAATTTGTAGTTCACTGTTTCTATCATATTGCTTCAATAATTTACTAACTTATCCTAATCTTCAACAATTCAATTCAATTCAATTTAAGGAGGATGGAGCTCTATCAAAGGAGCCTAGAATATTATCAAGATATTGGTTTATCAAGGCTAGATCTATTAGATTCCTCTCCTCCTTAATGTGTTAGTTAATTAGGTCATTTAGTGGTTTTATGATGCAGTGGGAAAACCAAACCCACTTCAACAACCACCTGAAATCACACTTCCAGCACTATGCAAATCTGATTTGGAACAACAAATATTAAGAAATGAACACCAAATTTGAGCACATAGAAACTTGAGATCTTTTATTAAAAATTTAATTAGCCTTTCATTACACAAACTTGAGCCTATTGGATTCGCATTTCAATATTCCAATCTAATATGGGTCTACACATAGACTTGCAACAAAATAAATTAAGAACAATAAAGGGCTTCTAGAAAAGCCTTCTTCAAACTCTTCACCTAAAGCCACACCTGCAGCTAACAAGTTAAACTTTCACTCTAAAACTATCCCCAATACTCAAACTTTCTCCTTAGAATCTCACCTCCCAAACAAAACCACCCACACACTCTTCCAAAAATCTCTTCTCAAATGCTACCACTGCCCCTCCAACCAAAAACCCCCACAAAAGCTCTCTAAAAAAAGAAAAACTAATCACATTTACTAAATAAGGGACTTACGACAGACTCCACTACCCTGAGGATGTCAGCCTTATTCTAAAAATGCTCCCCACTACTCCCAGTCAGTCACACTATTTTTAAACTCCCACTACCTGCAAAGTCAGAGCGTATTAATACAGAAAAATTTTGAAGTTCAAATTGGAGCTCCTCCATGTGGACACCCTACATCAGACACCCATGGTAGAAAGAAATGTTTCATGAGTGAAACTCATAAACATTTATAATTGTTATGCATGTTCTACATCCACTTCTCCGCCTCATCTTCTTGAATATGCTTAGCTAGTTTCCTTGGTAATTAGATGTCTCTCTCATTCTTCATTTTTCCTCTTTGTCTTCCTCTTGTTAGATAATCCAATTCCCACCAATATGCACTAGGGAACTTTGGAAAAACATAAGCTTTGATGTGATTTGATTCTTCAGTAAAATAATTAGTTTTATGCATTACCTCTTTCCTTGGAACTGTTGTGGCAACTTGTCCATCATCTTTCTCCTTTGCAACATTTTGTTCCTCTTTCTTGGTGTCTTTTAAAAGATATTGCTTTGTTGTAAACTTTTCCTCTTCTACATTCACAATAATGTTAGGAAAACAACCAAGGTATTCTTCGTTCCCATCCTACAACAAACTATTAGTTACAAAACCCATGTCTTCAACAATCTTTTTATCAATCAAAAGGTCATCCATCAATACAACCTTCCCTTTTTCATCTTCTTCCTTATTCATAACATCATCTTCCAATGGATTATTTGATGCAACATTCTCAAATAAATCATTTTCAACAAGATTTCCATATAAATTTGATTTTACATTTTTATTAGCTAGAAACAATTCAGCCCATTCTTGTTCAATTTGCATTTCTAAATCAGCAATGTCCTCTAAAGGACTCTCAAACACTGCTGCAATTTCTTCTTTTTTGTTCGCATTTATCTTTTCATCATGCTTTTCAAATTTGACTTTATCAGAGTTGTCAACTGTTGCAATTATTTCCTCTATCTCTTTACGCTCATTCAACTCAGAAAAAACATAAAAGTCTAATTTTACTTTTCCTTCTAATGTAACTTTTGTCCCACCTGAATTTAACTCTTCCCATTTTCTATCAACTGCTTCAATATGCTTCAACAATTCTTCCTTCTCAACTTTTTATTGGTTAGCTTAAACAAAACTAACATGTTCATGGTTCATGCAATCTATATCATCTACTAAACAAACTCTTGCATTGCTACATACCTTTTCCATCACACCATGCAATGGTTTCAACTCATTTTTTACTCCATCCTTCATCCATGAGTAAACATTATTATATCCATCATGTACTGCTCTCCTGTCAAATTGCCAAGGCCTCACTAACAAAATATGAAATGCATTTATAGGCATAATATCACACATTATCTCATCATAATATGTTCCAATATTAAACTTTACCAAGCTTTGTTCGTTGACCAAAACTTTCTTGTCATCTTGTAACCATAGATGCCTCCTTCTTTCAAGCTGCAATTTCTTCACCATCTCTTCGGAAATGAGATTATCAGTACTCCCACTATCTATAATAACATTACATACCTTTTCTTGACACTTGCATCTTATCATGAACATGTTCTTCCTTTGATCAAATGCATTGTCTTCACTCACCAATGCCCTTCTTATCACTAGGACTTCACCTCTTTCAGCGTCCTCTAAATGTGATGATTCACCATCCTTGTTAACATTTGAAACTTTCGCTTTTCTTTCAATTTTTCTTCTTGTGTCTCCATGTTTTGGACATTCATATTCTTTATGTCCCTCTTCACCACATTCATAACAAGTTATCTTGTAGCTTCCTTTTTCAAACCCTCTATCGAACCTTCCTTTTCCTCTAGAGTTTTGTCCATGAGGGTAGGATTCATCTTCCCTCTGATTTTTTCTGTTGCCATGCTCTTCAAATTCCTGATTTTTTTGGTTTGAATCCTCATCCCAATATCCATGTGATATTCCCTCTTTCTTTCCATCCCAACCTTTTCCTCCCTGTTTATTTTCAAATCTTTTGTTCATTTTCTCCTCAATCTTTAAGGCAATCTGGTATGCATCTTCCATTGTAAGGACTCTCACCAAAGTCATTTCTTCTTGTATGCTTGGCCTCAAGACATTAATATACCTTGCCACCTTCTTTTTAGTTGCTTCAGTATACCCAATTCTAATGAGGATTTTGTGAAACTCCACTGTATACTCTTTTACTGTCTTGGCTCTTTGTTTCAATCCTTGCATCTTCTTGAGTAGATCTAATTCATAGTCTATATGAACGAATTGTCTCTTCATTTTCTCTACCATTTTGTCCCACTTTGTGATCTTGTCCTTTCCCTTTCTTCCTCTTTCTAATTGGACTTCTCTCCACCAAATTGAAGCATGTCCTTTTAACTTGGTTTTAGCAAACCTCACTCTATCAGGGTCTCCTATTTCCTCAAACTCAAAATACTCCTCTGTATCATTCAACCAATCTACCAATTTTTCTGGATTTAAATTCCCACTAAATGTAGGAACATCGATCCTCAGTCTTTTCCCTATCCTTGATAATACAATTAGCAATGGGTCATTTGCAACTACTACCGCTTCTTCCCTTTGCTCAGTCGTTTGGCTAGCATTCTTGTAACATGCTAGAAATTTAAAAGAGATATTAATTCAAATAATCTAACCGTTGCAAATATAGTTGTTAACATAAACATAGCAAGTAATGTAAAAGAAGGGAATTTTTTTTATATAAAATAAAAAACAAGAATAACGATAACTGGAAGATTAATTACATTGAACTAAAATTAAGCATACATAAAAGATTAAGAAATACATAACTTTGCATAAAATTAAAGAGAGGAAGGGTTTATAAAGTATTTTGGAACTGATGCTAAGTTCTGAACTTCAAAACTCTATCATGATATTGGTGAGGAGGGAAAGTATCATTAGGGCGCTTTTTCTCCCAAGCACAGATTGTCTAGTCCCTCATGCCATATCCTTCTGAAATGGCTCGACCCTTCGCAGGGAGGTAAAAGAAAAGGAGAACTCAATGTCATCTAAGACTTGGTGTTAGGACCTACACGCTTAGGCAATCATACACTAAGGGTTACTCCCTACTAGTACGATGCTCTGACTAGAGGTGTATCTAGTACTAAAGATCAGACGAGTGTATGCATTACACAACACCACCTTGGCCAAGGTTTTACACTGTAAGCACAAATTAACGTGCTGCTAATGATCTCACCCTTCTCGGTAATAAGTATAGGTTCTAGGAGTTTAACTAAATTCAAAAGGGAACTAAGGCCTAACTTTTGTGTTAGCGTTCAAAGGATACAATTTTAGTATTCTAAGTGTTATCATTAATTTCTTTCTCATTCAAACTACAATGTTTTAAAATGTATCAACTGAATCCCTGGCTTGGGAAGTTAGGGGGCATAAGAGCCACCAATTGTATGCACAATTCCTAAGTATGGAATATAACTTGTTGGACATGTCTATGTTGTCTAGCCTCTTGAGAATGACCTTCCATTAGTGATGCTAACTGCATCATGTACAATAGTTCTCTTCTACCCACTGCCTTCCTAGACTAGGGTATAGGTTAGTTTTATAACTAGGACGGGTAATCTCAAAAAGATAGTGTATTTGACATGGCTATTCGGTTTGATTAGGTTTAGGCAAATATGAGGAAGCTTGATTAAGGTGTCAGCAATCTTCTAAACACGAGACTTGCAAGTTTCCGATTCTAAAACTGAGGGACTCTGCTGGTATAATTGTTTCTAGATTATTACGTAGTTTAAGGATTCAAATCCATATATATACACATTACCGATATGAATTGTTATACCTCCATGCTTACATACACACACACCCATGTATATGCATGTACCTATACATGTTGTATATGATAACTCAATGATAAGAAAATAGTACTAAACCGGTACTAAGAGGGGGGTGAATCGGTATAGACAAAAAACACTATCTTAAACCGGTTTGACAACAGATACTTCAAATGACTGGCAGACAATGACACCGGTTTGAGACAGAGTGCAACCGGTAAAGCTAAGAATGTCTGAGACAAGCATTAACTGGTTACTCACTTAGCCTTTCACTCAACTCGAGACTACACTAACATTTCACCCTTATGCATAAGTAGGTAATCTATCATCAAATCATAATAGCAGTTAGTTCAACATGTTTTTATTGACAGGCATAAAACACAGAACCATCATATGCTTGACAAACAATAGCAAAGCATCACAAGATAAAAACATCACACATGACACACATATTTTTCACGTGGGAACCCAACTGGGAAAAACCACGGTGGGGATGAATACCCACAAGCTGTTTTTGAACTCTTTGGAAGTCTGCTTTGTTAGTAGCCTTGTCCGGTTAGAGACATTACAATAGGTTCTGCTAGGAACTGATCTTGTTAGAGATCACTCGGTTAAGGGATGGCTACAATACCCGATTAAGGGTTAAACCCTGTTAAAGGTTGCCTTGTTAGAGGATTTCAAGAACTCAATAGCTAAAGGACTTCAAACTCAGTAGCTTAGAGTTACCCTGTTAAAGGATTTACAGCAAGCCGGTTAAGGCTACCCTGTTAAGGGATTTTCCAACTGTTGAGATGGTTAGAGATCAACAGGTATTACAATGATCTGGTAACAGCACTCAATGCCAATGCAGATCCACTTAAGCTCCTCTTTTCCTTCTACACTTACACTCTGCAGGTATCACTTCTTTCCTTTTTGGTCTAGCAAGAAACGCGTATCCTTTCTCTTGGATACTCACACACAACTTTTGCCAACAACCCTAGAAAGAGTCACAATGTCGACCTTATAGAAAACAGTTAGGTCGGAAGCATAAACCCTAAACCCTAAACCTAATAGGTTAAGGAATTCAAACGGTTCAATCCTGACCGTTGAGCATACTGCATTAATCTCCATCGTTCGTTTTATGTCATTTTCATGGCGGCTGATAACCCATCACACGTTATCTTTGTTTTACAATCTTCTCATATCCCTGAGGTAGATAGGCAAGATCTTCTCCATGCACGATCCTTCATGCACACAAGGCTTACGTGGCAACATGATCTTATTCTTTGTTATCATGCTAACTCATCGCACAAAGTCACCGATTGAGCCACATAGGCTTGAAGCACTTCAACTGGAAACCCTAAAGTTGAAACTACGAACTGGTAGTCATTCAACGCTTCCATGTGCCGGTTCCCATAACCATATGCCGGTTCTCCTTTGAACAAGCACACCGCTTCACTTTGGCACAAATGTCGGTTCATAGTGTTATATCGGTTCTCACATATGCTGGTTCACACCTTTGCAACATATTGACATCAATGACAACATACGATGTCATTATGTCCTCATACCGGTTCTCATAATGCCAACAATCTCCCCCTTTGGCATTGATGGCAATATACACAAATATCTCTCCACTTCACATCGTCTCCCTCAGTTTCTGCAGATATCTTCTTCGCTTCACATCTTCTCCCCCTTTGACAACAATGCCAAAGTGGAGGCACAAGCTTCCCTGTTCCATTATGCTGCTCCCCCTGAGGAGTAGCATCCTTCAACACATCAATCAAAAAAAAGATTTGACTATGCAGTACTTGACTGATGTGGAGCATATGCTTTTAATTCACCTCCTAAAGGGGCAGCACCCCTAATTCACCTCTTAAGTATGTAAATGTTGTCTTTGGGAGAGGCTTGGTGAATATGTCTGCTAACTGCTCCTTACTGGAAACATGCTCCAGAGCAATCTCTTTGTTCTGAACCTTTTCCCTCAAGAAATGATACTTAAGCTCAAAGTGCTTGGTTCTAGAATGTAAAACCGGATTCTTGGAGATATTAATTGCACTATTGTCACAAAATATACTTACCGGTTCAAATACAGGAACTTTGAAGCCATTCAATACATGCTTCATCCAAATTGTCTGAGTTCAGTTCATGAAAGCTGCCACATACTCTGCTTCCGCTGTAGACTGAGAGATACAACTTTGTTTTTTACTCATCCAGGAGACCAGTCTACCACCAAGAAAGAATGCACCACCGATTGTGCTCTTTCGGTCATCTACATTACCAGCCCAATCAACATCTGTGAACACTTTCAAGTTGAAATCTTTGTTATATGGATACCACAATCCATAGTTGACAGTTCCCTTCAGATACCTAAGAATCCGCTTGACTGCAACCAAGTGGGATTCTCTTGGACTTTTCTGGAACCTTGCAGTAATGCCAACTGCATGTGCAATATCTGGTCTACTATGCACTAAATAATGCAATTTACCAATCATTGATCGGTATTCCTTCTCATCAACCAATGTTGAGTCATCCTCTTTGGATAGTTTACAACCAGTCACCATCGGTGTACCAACCGGTTTGCTATCTTCCATGCCAAAGGTCTTCAACACCTCTTTGACATACTTGGACTGAGTGATAAAGATTCCATCTCTCATCTGTTGGATTTGTAGTCCAATGAAGAACTTAATCTCCCCTATGAGTGACATCTCAAACTCTTTCTTTATCTCATCTGCAAACTCATGACTCATCTTGTCATCTCCACCAAAGATAATGTCATCAACAAATATCTCAAAGATCAAGATCTGATCTCCTTCAGACTTCAAGTAGATATTGTTATCTTCACTTGTTCTCTCAAATCCAATCTTGACAAGATGGGAATGCAGGCGTTCATACCATGCTCTAGGTGCTTGCTTTAGACCATATAGGGCTTTATGTAGCCAACACACCACGTCATTGTCTTCAGATAGGGCAAACCCATCTGGTTGCTCTATATACACCTCCTCTTCAAGTACACCATTTAGGAATGTAGATTTTACATCCATTTGATATACTTTGAAGCCTTTAAAAGCTGCATACACTAGAAGCATACAAACTCCTTCCAATCTGGCTACAGGAGCAAAGGTTTCACCATAGTCTTCTCCTTCTTCTTGGGCATATCCTTTGCACACCAGTCTAGCTTTGTTTCTAATCACTGTGCCACCCTCATTCACCTTATTTCTGAAGACCCATTTGGTACCAATGACATTTTTGTGCTCTGGTCTGGGTACCAAGGACCATGTACCATTTTTCTCTATCTGGTCAAGTTCCTCTTCCATTGCCTTGATCCAGTCTTCATCCTTATGTGCCTCTTTGAATGTTTTAGGCTCGAATTCAGAGATCATACATGAGTTTTCTCTGACTTTTCTTCTTGTAAGGATCCCTGCATCCTTATCTCCTATGATCTACTTAGGATCATGATTCAACTTGACATACTGAGGAATGGTCTTGATAGATTCCTCTTGCTTTTCTTCTTCATCCTCATCTTCATCAGTATTAGCATCTACATCTGTCGGTGTAGGAACACTGTTACTAGTACTCGGTTGACTAACAACCAGTTCCTAGAAGGTTGCAACCGGTTCACTTACCGCTTGCTCACTACCAGTTTCCTCATATTTCTCAGAGGTTTCATCAACTCTTACATTGATGCTTTCCACAATTCTCTGAGTCCTGTTGTTGAAACACTTGAGGGCTTTTCTCTTGGTGGAATATCCTAGGAATATTCCCTCATCACATTTCACATCAAATTTTCTCTAGTGTTCACTTCTCTTGATGTAACATTTTCTACCAAACATTCTAAAGTAGCTAACCACGGGTGTCTTACCGGTCCAATATAAGGAGTTTTATCCTTACCTTTCTTGATGAGTACCCGGTTCATTGTGTAGACTGCAGTGCTCACCGCTTCTCTCCAAAATGTGTGAGCTACCTTTCCTTGAATCAACATTGTTCTAGCTGCTTCAACCATAGTCCGGTTATTCCTCTCTGCTAGGCCATTCTGCTGTGGAGTCCGGGGGGTAGACAATTGCCTCTTGATGCCATGTTCTTCATAGTACTTGTTGAATTCACCGGAAGTGAATTCCCCTCCTTGATTAGTTCTCAGGCACTTGATCCTTTTACCGCTTTCCTTCTCAACTAATGCTCTGAAAGCTTTGAACTTTACAAAGGCTTCAGACTTGTCTTTCAAGAATGTGACCCACATCATTCTTGAGCAGTCATGAGTGAGAATCATGAAGTACCTATTACCCTGCACATTCTAAGTTTTCGTAGGACCACACAAGTCAGTATGCACAAGATCAAGCAAGTTGTCAGCAGTGAGAGATTTACCTTTAAAGGTTGAGGAAGACATTTTCCCCAATTGATATTATCCGGTTCGCTTAGCATCGGCAACCCTCTAACTGCCTTGATCTTACTGGCCTTTACAATGTTATCAAAGTTTACATGGCAGAGTCTCCTATGCCATATCCAGCTATCATCAAATTTAGCCATAAGACATGTACTTATATTTGCATTCAGATGAAATAGGTTACCTTTGGTCTGCATGCCGGTGGCCACCAATTCACCATCTTTTCCTTTGATTCTGCAAACTCCATTCTTGAATTCCAGAGTGAGGCCATTGTCATTTAGCTGGGCAACACTCAGAAGATTGTGTCTGAGACCATCAACCTAGTACACATTATCAGCACTACTCTTTCCATTCAGAGAGATGGACCCTCTACCTTTGACCATGCATGGTGCATCATTGCCCAAATGAACCACACCACCATCATACTCCTCCAAGGATAGAAACTTGCTCCAGTCACTAGTCATATGGTGAGAACATCCACTGTCAATGATCCACTCATTGAAATTATCAAACCGAGAGACAAGAGCCTTCTTGTCTGACACTTCTTCTTTGACAGCAACAAACACAATATCTTCATTTTCTTCATCCTCCAATTCTTCATCCATGACACCTTCATCAACTTCCACAAAACAGTTTCTCTGGTTTCCTCCTTTGAATTTCCTAAACCTTTCTGGTTTGTCCTTGTTATCGCCATTAGGACAATTTACAACAATATGTCCTATCCGGTTACAAGAAAAGCATTTCAAAGGTAGCTTACCTTTGTATTTACTGGTTCCTTTAGGAAGCTTCTTGGCAAGGAGAGCTTCAAATGCCATCAAAATCTCCTCATCATCCATTTCTCTGCTCTGTCTTGGTTCACCACTGGTGCTAGCTTCTTTTCCTTTTCTGGATGGAATAGCAGAAGCTTTAAAAGCCGATTCAGTCTTTTGAACACTGCCATCGAAACTATTTAGCTCATAGGCTGTCAACTTTGCTATGATGGAGTCCAAGGATACCTTAGTCTTGTCTATTGATCTCAGCTCCTGATAGCAGCAACCCTTATTGCATAGACCGACAATAGGGATCTCAGGACTTTGCTTACCACAGTAGAATCTTCTATTTTACCACCTGCACTCTTGATATCTCCAACAACGGTTTTGATCCTTATTCCATACTGTTGAATGGTCTCACCTTCAACCATCCGCATATCTTCCAACTTCCCTCTCAGGCTTTCTTCCTTAGTTTGTTTTACATGTTCATCACCGCCATAGATATTTTCAAGAGCATCCCATACCTCTTTGGGATTTACCTTGTCCTAAACATCAATAAACTCAATGTTAGATAAACTAGTAATTAGGGCTTCCATGACTTGCCCATTTTCTTGTATCTCTCTCTTTTGGTCATCAGTGAGAGTACCGGTAGGGGCAACATAGACATTTTCAACATAGCTCCAATGTTGAGCACCCATGCTTCTGATGAATATCTTCATCCTATCTTTCCATATACTGAAATTTTCCCTGTTGAACTTTGGACCTTCCCTCTTCATCATTTGACTGGGATCTTTACCTCAAGCGATTAAGCTTATAACACAGAGGACCTGGAGGATGCTCTGATACCAATTGATAACTCAATGATAAGCAAATAGTACTAAACTGGTACTGAGAGGGGGGGGGGGGAGGGGTGAATCAATACAGACAAAAAACACTATCTTAAACCGGTTTGACAACAAATACTTCAAATGATTGGCAGACAATGACACCGATTTGAGACAGAGTGCAACCGGTAAAGCTAAGAATGTCTGAGACAAGCATTAACCGGCTACTCACTTAGCCTTTCACTCAACTCGAGACTACACTGCCATTTCACCATTATGCATAAACAAGTAATCTATCATCAAATCATAATAGCAGTTAGTTCAACATGTTTTATTGACAGGCATAAAACACAGAACCATCATATGCTTGACAAACAATAGCAAAGCATCACAAGATAAAAACATCACACATGACACACATATTTTTCACGTGGAAATCCAACTGGGAAAAACCACGGTGGGGATGAATACCCACAAGCTGTTTTTGAACTCTTTGGAAGTCCGCTCTGTTAGGAGCTTTGTCCGATTAGAGACATTACAATAGGTTCTGCTAGGAACCGATCCTGTTAGAGATCACCCAATTAAGGGATGGCTACAATACCTGATTAAGGGTTAAACCTTGTTAAAGGTTACCTTGTTTGAGGATTTCAAGAACTCAATAGCTAAGGGACTTCAAACTCAGTAGCTTAGAGTTACCCTGTTAAAGGATTTACAGCAAGCTGGTTAAGGCTACCCTGTTAAGGGAGTTTCCAACTGTTGAGATGGTTAGAGATCAACAGGTATTACAATAATTTGGTAACAACACTCAATGCCAATACAAATCCACTTAAGCTCCTCTTTTCCTTCTACACTTACACTCTGCAGGTATCACTTCTTTCCTTTTTGGTCTAGCAAGAAACGCGTATCCTTTTTCTTGGATACTCACACACAACTTTTGCCAACAACCCTAGAAAGAGTCACAACGTCGACCTTATAGAAAACAGTTAGGTCAGAAGCATAAACCCTAAACCCTAAACCTAATAGGTTAAGGAATTCAAACGGTTCAATCCTGACCGTTGAGCATACTGCATTAATCTCCATCGTTCATTTTCTGTCGTTTTCATGGCAGCTAATAACCCATCACACGTTATCTTCATTTTACAGTCTTCTCATATTCCCAAGGTAGATAGGAAAGATCTTCTCCATGCACGATCCTTCATGCACACAAGGCTTAAGTGGCAACTTGATCTTGTTCTTTGTTATCATGCTAACTCATCGCACAAAGTCACCAGTTGAGCCACACAGGCTTGAAGCACTTCAACCAGAAACCCTAAAGTTGAGACTACAAACCGGTAGTCATTCAACGTTTCCATGTGCCGGTTCCCATAACCATATGCCAGTTCTCCTTTGAACAAGCACACCGCTTCACTTTGGCACAAATGTTGGTTCACAGTGTTATACCGGTTCTCACATATGCCGGTTCACACCTTTGCAACATATTGACATCAATGAAAATGTACAATGTCATTATGTCCTCATACCAGTTCTCATAATGCCAATAATATATATATGTAAGTATGAATATGACACTACATTTACCCTTATTTGTTTAGTTTGTAAGAAAACAATGATACAAGTCAACAACCCCTTTCTTTTTATAACTAAAATAGAATGGACTGCTCCCTTCAAGAGGCTAATACATTATAACCCATTATTTATGTAATGAAGAGTCAGGAGATGTAATAAAGAACTCAGATAATGATAGCTTGCCCACAATTTTTATGAAGGAAACAGGGATTTGATGTTCAAAAGAAACTAACAGCCTAGTTACAACAATACATAATATCTAAATTCATTATAGTTGCAAACTATTCAAACCCTTATCCAACATAAGGTTACTACAAATCTAAAGTATATATAAGGAACAAAATCTAGCAGGTTTTCCAGGTTTAATTGAAATGTTTCAATCTTAAATTATGAAGTACTGTTGTTATAATATTATTCTAGCTGGTTTATCTTAACCCATTAATTCTAAACCATTTTTCTTTTCTTTAAAAAAACATAATGGATACACAGATACAACACTATTGTTTCATACACCGGAATTTATCATATAAATATATCCATACATATATATATATGTGTGTGTGTGTGTGTGTGTATGTGTGTGTATATATAGACACACACACACACACACACACACACACACACACACATACATACACACACACAGACATACATATATATATATATATATATACACACACATACATATATGTATGTATGTATATTTATTTATATATGTGTATATATGTATACATACATACATATATGTATGTATGTACGCATATATGTATGTATGTATGTATGTATATGTATATATGTATATATGTATGTATGTGTGTGTGTGTATCAAAAAAATTGTATATACATAACCTTTCATTCTATGGCAGGTATAGTCGTATTTCCTTTTTAAAATTACAGCAGTATTAACCTTTAAAAAAAAAGATTCTCTACACTTGCTCTAGACTGAGCACACTTAGAAATTAGCAAAATCTGCCATGGAGTTTTTTTAGAAATTTTTCCCCCATTTTTTTTTGAAAAGAAAATCTATCCATAATTGAAATAATTTGAACAGATATAGCTCAGTATTCCCTTTCTTTTCATTCAAATAACATTGATTCTAGACTAAAGAAGAAATGGAGAAATGTAACCCATAATCACAAGTTGGTAAGATTACATGACCTATAAAAGAAGGAAAAGAAACTCCTGGAATATATTCCTGCAACCAGTTTCTTGCCAAACCCTCGGTCCTGGAAACGCACAACAGAAAGAAGAATTCGCAGAGCCAAATCCATGTTCTTGTCGTCCAAGATGAAGAATGAAGAAAGAATGAATCCTTTTTCCTTCCTTTTCCGCTTATGTATTTGCCAAAACGTTTTTCCTCATTGCCACACCCTAATACCAGGCAGAATTCTCAAACCGCCCAAGGAGTCACATAGGGCATGCTTATTTCCTCATGTGATCTACATTTTTCCTTCCTCACGAAGCTTCTCCTTCACACGATAAGCATTCTCGGCACTCAAAACATGCTTCCTGTGAAAAACAATATATCTTTTCATTGATATTGTATGAAATTAATGCATAATAATATATATTTGGTGCTTTCCAATTTTCTTTTCAAATGATATCGAAATATATTAGGAAGTATTGATCATGCATTTAACCCTTTCTTTTTACTTGCTTACTCTATTATTTATCAAATCTCCTAATACCCAATAAAATCATAAGGCAAGATGGAGCGATGTATAATGGTTTAATTAAAAACTTATATCCCTCTCACTATTGCCATAATATATTTTAAGCCAATCACTTAGCAACTTTACGAGGGACAAACTTCATATCTCCCCTTCACATAACCTTCACTTGATTATAGAGTTGTCAATTTAAAGTTGGCAAATAATAATTTATTTATTTAATTAAATATACATATTTATTTATATTTATATATATGCGACGCATACTCCCTATGAATACCTGACTATAGCAGTACGTATACGACCATGTATATGTACTCTCGTACCCAGGTATTCATATAGGATATATATGTAACATATATATACATACACATAAATATATAAATATATATATATATGTATATGTATGTATATATATATATATATATATATATATATGTATGTATGTATATATATGTATATGGGAGTACGTATACATATAGAGTTGTCAGTTTAAAGTTGGCAACTAATAATTTATTTAATTAATTAAATATACATATTTATATATATGCGACGCATACTCCCTACGAATACCTGACTGCAGTAGTACGTATACGATCATGTATACGTACTCCCGTACCCAGGTATTCATATAGGATATATATATATATATATATATCCTATATGAATACCTGGGTACGGGAGTACGTATATATAATAAAAGTAACATTAGTCCCAGCCAACTTGATTGATAATTAATGAAATAATTAATTAATATTAATAATTAATAATTATTTCGAGAAGCGACAAACCCTAGGGTTATAAACCTTAAATTCTCTGCATTGACCTACTAGGTTACCTAGTGCACTGGCTAACAAGGTCTGACAAGATCAACGTAGGTTTACTTGGCTTAGGTTAGGGTTTTCAAATGACATTGAGTCCTTTCCTTCCTTTCACCTCCCATCCTGACGATACTTTCCCTCCTTTCATGGAGGACGACGGTCTCCTGCACACACTTGGCCCACAGAAATCGGTTAGATCCAAATCTTGCCTAGTTCTGACAATTAATAATTCACGACAAAAGTAAAACATGATATCATATTGTTAACTACAATTTAATCAATTTAATCAATCAAAGTACATCAAATAATCATAGAAAGCATTATTATCATCATTCACATATGTGTAATCATCTGAACAAATCCATCATTTAAAGCATAAAACTGGGCACATTATACATCTTACGAGTATATAAAAAATGCACTAGGGTTAACATGTATTAGGGCATAAATACTACACATAATCAACTAGGGCACAAGTGGGATGTAACAATTCTCTGAAATATCTTCTTCTTCATCACTCACTGGGTCTCATATTCTTGCAAACCCTCTTCTAATATCCTCTTGTAAATCTTCAACCTGCATTCTCAAGGCTCTGAAATCATCATCACGAACAAAATTATCACCGCTCCCTTTATCTCTAACTCCAACTCTACCCCAATATAATATTCCCCTTAATTTTGTTTTTGTTTTTAGCAATAAGAGTTACAAGAAAACACCATAACCCGTTAAGGTTAGAGAAATAATCCAAACTGTTGAAAGGGAACCATTCCACCTTTTGTTCACCGAGAGCCCAATCTAGGAGGGTGAGAGAATACAGTGTTCCGGGGATCATTAGCACCATAAATCAAACTGAAATTATAATGCACGGACGGCAAGCCAACCCCTTTTTCTTATCCAACGAGATAGAAACTACACTCTTGGCAGTAAACCAGCCAAGGGAAATAACAAGAAACTGAAACTCAATCACTCTACCATGCATTTTAGTGGGAGGACATTCCATTAAGCTATCACTCTATCGTATATTTCAGCAGGAGGACAATTGTATAAAACTTATCACTCGACCACTTATTCAATGGGAGGACTGAGTACATAAACTAAATGACAAAGCAAGAAGCCGGCTAAGCCAACCTCTTCCACTTATGCAGTGGGAATTACAAATAAGAACAAGAAGAATGATTGATCAGTGCTACTGAAACAATCTTACAAAATAGAGATATGAGATAAGATAAGAAGCTTAATGCTGATCTCAAACAATCTACTATCAAAATCACACTACATTTGAACACTACTACTGTTCTAATTCTGCAAGCTAGAAAACACACTATCCAACCACTATCGGAAACACCAAAACACTGGTAACTTTCTCAAAACTAACCGGAATCACACCAAATAAAATGTAAATGACTAATATAACATAGGAAACCAATCCAATACCTCAAATGCGCAACTTAGAAGCCCCGAATGTGTTGCATGCATCCTAAGGTAAGTCTAAAAATGGCGCTACAACAACAAACTTTGATTTGCAACCAAAAATTGTGATGACCACCAAAAGCCACACCAAGATAGGAGAATGATTGTCTTCCCAATACACTTCCAAAGAACCGATACCCAGAAGGATGCAATCACTTGGTCAAGAGGTATGAGCAAAATATGGTTTCAGCAACTCCACGACCAGCAACAAGGAAACACTCCAAAATCCACACAAAACTCTCCACAATTTGCATAACACTCACAAAAAACAATGGAATTACAGGAACACGGCTAGGTATTATGTTCCAAGTATGAAACTGATACTTAGCTAGGAAGCCACTGACAGCATAACAATGCAATTTCATGAGATACCAAAATGAGAGCCCAAAGCTTTTATTTATAACTTCTTGCTCCACCAAATTCAAATGAAAATGCACACAAATACACCCAAATTACATGTCCTCCAAGGCGCCCAACACGTTTGAATTTAATGAAACATGTCCCCTCAAAATGGCATCCACTTATTCCCAACTCCCTAGGCAAAGTTTGAATTTTTGCTAGGTGAACAACTTGCAATATTAAAACAATATAAACATGACATGTTTAATCACTCTCAACGCCACCTGACTAAGGGAAATAATAATAATAGTAGCATATATTTATCCTTTTCTCTAAGTCACCCAAAACATAATTAATCAGTAATAAAATAATTAAATATTAAACCTTAGGAAAAGGAAATAATATTTAATTCAATAACTTATAACTTTGGTATTGATTAACATCAAAATCAAGGATGAAGTTGTGCAACGAAGACCACAAAACTGCGCTGAATCAGGACCTTGTCTGAGACTGCTAAAAATAGAAACGCTCAATACTCCCACTTACTAAAAATAGTAAGTCATGAAATACTTCTCCAAAAATCATGATCTTCGCACCCAGAGGAAGAGCCTAGAAAGCCAGTAAGACAACATCTTCCAAATAGCCAAACCCTAACTTACTAAAAATAGTAAGTTCTCACTTCACCAAAGAATCCAATGTATGTTATGCTACCCTGTAGCTCATGAAAACCCCATAAGGAAACCATAGACAGAACTGAAGAATTACCTCCTGATAAACCCTAAAAATCTCGAGCAAAACTCCACAAAAGTTGGAAAACCTAATTCTTCTTTCCAAATAGCCTACAGGTCTTTGTAATAGGCCAATGGGCCACTCAACTAATCACTGCAAAGAAGGGGACATTACACCCAACCACGTGTGCCTCCTCTTGCATACATTTTCCCAACACCTACAAACTCGACCCTAGTGCAAGCTGCCTCCCTCCGACGAATCTACCTGCACATTCAGAATCTTCTGGCTCTAATACCACTGATGCAGTGGGAAAACCAAACCCACTTCAACAACCACTTGAAATTACACTTCTAGCAATATGCAAATATGATTTGGAATAACAAATATTAAGAAATAAACACCAAATTTGAGCACATAGAAACTTGAGATCTTCTATTAAAATTTTAATCAGTCTTTCATTACACAAACTTGAGCCTATTGGCTTCACATTTCAATATTCTAATCTAATATGGGTCTGCACATAGACCCACAACAAAATACATTATTATTAGAAAAGGGCTTCTACAAAATCCTTCTTCAAACTCTCTACCTAAAGCCACACATGTAGCTAAAAAATTAAATTTTCACTCTAAAACTATCCCCAACACTCAAACTTTCTCCTTAGAATCTCACCTCCCAAACAAAACCACCCACACACTCTTCCAAAACTCTCTTCTCAAATACTACCATTGCCCCTCCTACCAAAAACCCCCATAAAACCTCTCTAAAAAAAAGAAAAACTAATCACATTTACTAAATAAGGAACTTATGACATACTCCACTACCCTGAGGATGTCAACCTTATTCTAAAAATAGTCCCTACTACTCCTAGCCGGTCACACTATTTTTAAACTCCCACTTCTTGCAAAGTCAGAGCGTATCAATGCAGAATAATTTTGAAGTTCAAATTGGGGCTCCTCCACATTGATGCCTTGTATCATTTTATTAGCTTAATTTACCCTAACCCTAATTTTACACCAATACAGTAGGATATTTAAGAATGGTTTCAAATATCTAAGACTCATAATGCAAATTATAGATTTCAAGAGATCAGTATAATTTTTCAGAAGTCAAATTTTCAATAATTAGTAGGTTCCTATCATCATTCTCTTTCTATATCTCTATCTCACACTCTTTGTCTCTCCCAAGTTCTAGACCTATCTATTTTCCTATCTCTCTCCTCCTCCCTCTCTATCTCTTTCTATCTCTCTCCTCTAACTCCAATATCTAGATCTTATCATTTCTCAAACAATCAAATTTCAATAATCTCTAAGCTCATAGTATCATTATCTCTCTATCTCTATTTCACTCTCATTGTCTCCCTCGATCTCTAAAATTATCTCTCTTCCTATTACTCTCCCTCATCTCTATCTCATTTTCTTGTCTCTCCCCCTCTCTTCCCCATCTATCTATCTCATTCACTCTTTTGTCCCCAAGCTCTAAACCTATCTCTCTCACCCTTCTACTCTATATCTCTCCTCTCTATCTCACATCTCTCTACTTACCTCTATATCCCCTCTCCCTCTCTCCCTTTCTCTCTCTCCCTCGCTCCCTCCTTCCCTCTCCATTTCTCTTTATCTTTCTCTCTGTCTCCCCCAAGATTTATACCTATCTCTCTCCCTATCACTTTCCCTCGCTCCCCTCTCTCTACCTCTCTCTATCTCACTCTCTCCTCTCCACCCCAAGATCTAGACCTATATTTCTACCTCTCTCTCCCCTTCACTCTCTACTCTCTCTCTCTCTCTCTCTCTCTCTCTCTACATACCTCCCTCTCACTCCCTCTATTTTTCCACATAGCTCTCCTTCCCTACCTACCTCTAGTGCTCTAAGTAAATATCTCTTCCACCCTCTCTCTTTATACCTACCTCTCTCTTTCCTTCCCTCTCTACTTGTCCATCTATCTCTACTCTATATCTCCCCTCTCCCTTTCTCTATTTATCTACTCTCTCTATCCATATATCTTCCCTCTTACTCTTTGTATCTCCCCTCCCCCTCTCTCTAACTACCTCTCTTTCCATCCCTCTCTACTTTTATCTCCCCTAGCTCTTTACCTGCTTCCCTCCATACTACTATTTATCCCACCTCACTCTCTCTTTCTCTCTCCCTTCCTCTCCCTCCCTCCCTCTCGTCTTCCCTTTCCATACTCTCTCTCTAACTACTTATCTCTATCTACCCTCTCTCTCTTTGAATACCTCTCCTCCACTCCCTTGCTCCAACTTTCCCCTCCACTTATATCTATCCCCCCACTCTCCCTCTTTGTTACCTCTTTCTCAACCTACATCTCTCTCCCTCCCTACCTATTTCTTTGCCTCTCTCTTTCCTTTTCTCTCTACTTATCTATATATACCTACCTCTTGTGCACTCCCCCCACACTCTATTTATCTAAATACCTCTCCCTTCATCCTACCATATTTATTTGTCTCTATCTCTCTTTTTATCTAACCTCTCTCTCTCTCCTTCACTCTCTTCTTATCGATAGAGGGACAAAGTGAGAGAGGTAGAGAGGTGAGAGACCCAATAGAAGAGAGTCAGGTGAGATATATAGAGGGGAGTGAGAAATGAGTGTAATGAGATAGGGAGGGAGAAAGGGGGTGTAGGATTTTGCCAAGATCAAGGGCATAATGAAAAGCATAAAAAGAGAGACAATAGAATGATAAGAACAAACTGTATTCTCATCAATATGCAAATGATCAATTGGATTAACCAATACAATGAATATAGGTCTGCTTATATAGGCAAGGCCATTTGGATGTACGAGCACACAATTATGACATGTGGCTCAATGAGAAACAAGGGTAGGTAAGAAATACAAAGGGTAGGTAGGAGAAATAATATAATATTCCACAAGAGGTGGATGACCCACCGAATGTGGAGTGTAACAGCAAAATAAGACCACAAAAGGTGGAATTTCTCCTACAAGCTCTATCCCTATGTGCACACTTCCCTAAGTGTCTCAAATCCAAACTATGAAGAGATGCATTATCCTAAGTTAACTTAAGTAAAGTGTAATAATATCCAAAATGAATATTTATTTACACCAACACCCCCCCTTAAGTGCAACTTAGGGGAATGAAGACTCAAGTCAACAATGCAAGATGGGTCTCGGCTACTAGGCCATGATAGGTACCCATGTACAAAATGCAAAAGCAAGAAAAACCATGCAATGCAATCTCTCACAAATGGAGAAAGGGAGAAAACCCAGTGGGAAAAAAACTCCCCCCAAAAAGAGAGATGAATGTACAAAAGACTCTCAAAGAAGAAGGACAAAACCTCAAAGAGGAAAAAGTCCCCCCCATAAAAGAGGAAGGAGAAGTCAGCTGACCCCCCCTAATGACACATCCCACACCCCCAAGAGAGCTCGCAACTGCTGGAACTTACTCTCGGTGAAAGGTTTGGTGAATATGTTAGCAACCTGCTCCGTTGTAGGACAATACTACAAATGAATGACCTGCTCCTGAATGAGCTCTCAGATATAGTACATATGAATCTCGATGTGTTTGGTCCGTTGGTGCTAGACCGGGTTCTTTGAGATTGCAATAGCACTTTGATTGTCGCAAGGGAGAACTATCGGCCGTGGAGAGGTGAACCCAAACTCGGTGAGAATCTGCTGGAGCCAAAGGGTCTCAGTCAATGTGTTAACAACGCTTTGATACTCAGCCTCAGTCGAAGAGAGAGCAATGGCATGTTGCTTCTTGCTCTGCCAACAAATGGGGCCTGAACCAAGGTGAAAACTGTAGCCAGAAGTAGACTTACGATCATCAAGATCGCTAGCCCAATCGAAGTCTGTGTAACCAACCAAGCGAAGTCCTGTGCCTGCTGCATAGTGAATCCCATAGTGATGTGTACCCTGGATGTAATGAAGGATACGTTTGGTGGCTTTCCAATGAAGCTCATGTGGTTCCTGCATGAAGCGGGAAACCATGCCAACTACAAATGAAATATCAGGGCGTGTATGAGTCAAGTAGATGAGACTACCCACAAGCTGATGATACAAAGTGGCATCAACTGGTGGAGAAGAACACTGAGCCTCAAGCTTGACTCCTGAAAGAAAGGGAGTCGGGGCAGGCTTACAATCATCCATATGAAAGTGTGCAAGTAGATCAAGAGCATACTTGGGCTGCGATAGTGTAATCCCAGAAGGTGATTGTGAAATCTCTATCCCGAGAAAGTAGTGCAAAAGACCCAAGTCATTCATAGCAAATCTGTCATGCAAAGCAGATTTGACCCTGCTAATGATGGATGTGGTACTCCCTGTAATGATCAAGTCATCAACATAGAGCACAAGTATCAAGTGAGAGTCATCCTATCGCAAAATGTAGACATTCGGATCGGAATGACACCTGGTGAACCCTGCGGAGAGAAGAAAGGAATCCATCTTGGCGTACCAAGCCCTGGGGGCCTGCTTAAGGCCATAGAAAGATTTCCTTAGTCTGCAAACCAAGGAAGTATCCTGGATGAAACCCTATGGCTACTCCATATAAATCTCCTCATCAAGATCACCATGAAGAAAAGCACTCTTCACATCCATCTGATGTACAACCCAACCATGAGCTGTAGCAATAGCAAGTGTCAAACGAATGGAGTTCATCTTGGCTACGGGTGCAAAGGTCTCAGTATAGTCAACACCTGCAACCTGAGAGAAACCTTTCGCAACAAGCCGAGTCTTATACTTATCCACACTACCATCCGCTGCAAACTTGGTCTAATAGATCCACTTACATCGAACCATCTTTCTCCCCTTAGGGAGAGAGACTAAATCCCATGTGTTGTTCCTCATCAAGGAACTATACTCTTCCTCCATAGCTTGGTCCCACTCGGGAACCCTTGATGCTTCCCTAAATGTCTGTGGATCGGAAGCGGTAGCAATGAATGCATGTGGAAGATCCTGATGTTGTGATCAAGTTCTCTGTGTATCTGAAGGATCCCCAACAAGAGAACCCGTGAACTCAAGTGTCTGTCGAGCCCAACGAGGTCTAGGTGGAGGTGGAGAATGAGGCTCCTCAACTGCAAGTGGACCCTGCGGAGGTGTAACCCTGCGAGTCGGAGTTGTAGGAGTCTCATCATCTGAATCACTAACATCACTATCGACAATGGAGGAAGGTGGAGGAGGTAGAGAGGCTAAGCTAGGAGAGCTTTCCTCAAAGTGAACACTCCTCCTAATGAACACCTCATGTGTCTCTGGATCCATCAATCTGTATGCCTTAACACCCTCAGGATATCCAACAAATATGCAAGGCCGACTCTGAGGTTCCAATGCCTTGCATTTCTGCGGAGGTATGCGAGCCCATGCTGGACACCCAAAGACTCTGAAATGTCTCACAATCGGTTTCCTATCAGCCCAAGCTTCAAAAGGAGTAATACCTTGCAAAGCTTTGTGAGGAACCCGATTCTGGATGTGAGTGGCACAACTGATAGCCTCTGCCCAAAAAGCGGGATCAAGAGAACGTGCATGTATCATACAACTAGCCATTTCTTTGAGAGTTCTATTCTTGCATTCTACAACCTCGTTCTGCTGTGGAGTGTATGCTATAGAATGTTGAAGATCAATCCCCTCAAATGTACAAAAATCCTCAAGTCTCTTGTTCACATATTCCCTTCCATTATCTATACGAAGAATCTTGACCACTTTCCCTAATTGCTTCTCCACACGAGTCTTGAAGTCCTAAAATTTATCAAATACTTCACTCTTATGAATAAGAAAGTAGACCCAAGTGAAGTGGGAGTAGTCATCAATGAAGGTGAGAACATAGCGGGCCTTACTAAATGAAGGTGTTGGAAATGGACCCGCTACATCGCTGTGAACAAGTTGAAGAACTTCCAAAGCTCTCCAAGCTTTCCCCTTATCAAACTTCTCTTCGGGATGCTTGCCCATGGAACAACCTGAACATATGCCCTCTAAAAAACTGATTCGAGGTAGACCTGTGACCATGTCTTTAGTGCTGAGCTGCTGAAGATAGCGGTAGTTGAGGTGACCAAACCGCTCATGCCATAGCTTACTTTCTGAATTTGAATGAGTAAGCAAGGCCCTAGAAGGTGAACTTGGCACAAAGTGGGAGAATTAATAAAGCCTAGAGTTGTCATTGACTTGTCCCACTGCTACCAAGGCATCATCATCAAGTTCCTTTACCACAACTGAATTTGGTGTAAACTCAGCCTTTTTCCCATTCCCATAGTGAGTGATTTGGTAGATAGAGAGAAGGTTGGTAGATAGAGAGAAGGTTGGTAGACAAGTTAGGAACATAGAGAACATTCTCAAATGTTCCATCATCCATGTCAACTGAACCTTTCCCTTCAACCTCTACTTGTGTACAATCACCTATGTAAATGTGAGGTACCTTAGATGGCTCCAATGAAGAAAACTACTCCTTTGTAGAACCCATGTGATATGAGGCACCCGAGTCAAGTATCCATTGCTGTGAAGAACCTGTTGTAGCCATAGATGCTTGCCCTTTTCCCTTAGACTGTGAGGAAGAGGAAGGAGATGAATCCTTCTTTGTGTAGGCGGATGGCAAGTTTATGTTGTTTTTCTTAAGAAGATTAGTTAACTCATCAACTTGCTTTGTGTGGCATCGATGCTCATCATGACCATACTTCTTGCAATATGCACAAGTTGGTTTATCCTTCTTAGGTGGTGTCCCCTTCTTGGAAGAGGATGAAAAATCACCTTGTGATGGAGAGGATGATTGTCCTTTTTCCTGGTGTGGCTTAGACTTAGAGTGCTTCTTCTTCTTGTTGGAATCTTTGCCTTGACTTCCTTGATTCCCTTGATTTGCCACCAAAGCCTTGGACTTTGAAGACTTGAGAAGTCCCATGTTCAACAACTTAGATTGTTCCAATATTAACATTTCTATGAAACCATCAAATGAAGGCATAACCTAGGAACTCCCCACTGTCAAACGATGAGTTTGGAAGCTAGATACAAATGCTGCATATTCTAGTGCAAGCTTATACAACAAGTTGAATATCAACTGAGCATCCTTTTTGTCAATTCCACAATCCTTAAGCTTTGCTCTTAGCTCATTTGCTTTGGTGACATAATCTTGGATTGTATCAAAACTCTTGGGATCCAAGTTGGTGAGCTCATTGTCAATCTTATAGCCTTTGATTTCATCAACTTAACCATACAATTTCTGAAACATATCCCAAGCCTCCTTGATTGTTGTACACTTTTCAATATGAAAGATGAGGTCATCTGAGACATACTTGCGCAAAGTTCCAAGAGCCATGCAATTCTTTGTGAGCCATTCTAATTGAGCATTTGGATCAGCCTTAGGATCAGGTGGTGTTGTTATTGTTCCATCTATGTAATGTGTGAGACCCTTTTCCATTAATTTACTCCATACTTTAATTTTCCATGATGCATAATTATGTGGAGTTAAAGGTGGAAATTTATGAGGACTCATTGCAACAAAAATGGAAAGAGCACAAAGAGAGGCACAATCACACAAGACACCCCCCCAAATTCACTCAATCAAAGAACCCCCCAAAAGTGATGATTTGGCACATTATAATTAGTGCATATACAATGGGCCACTTGCAAAAAATGGCAAAGTGGACTTCTGATTTACAATTTTACAATTGCCTCAATAAGGCCAAAAAAGACTCAAACTGATAATGCAAGAGATCTAACTAAGATCCAAGCAATTTACAAGCACCTAATAGGCCAAATAAGACCAATATCTGAAAGTACAATTTCCACTCAAAATCTGTGAAATCTGATCATAGATTATGAAAGTAGACAAAAAAACAAGCACTTTCAAAACAAACGACACCTGAAAAGGAGGTCATATGAGCTCAAACGAGGCCTTTGAAGTTGCAGAATTGAGGATTGGACAGGTACAGCTGAGAGAATCCAAAAATTCCTAAAAAACTATGCACCAAAATCAGAAAATAACCACACCACTGCGAAGATCATGAAATTTTAGCCCATTTCAAAAAAAATTGCACCAAAAAAGGAGCAAAAATGAGCAAGATGTGGCCTTTCAAAGTTGGACTGCAAAACTGAAAAGCTCAATGGAGAGGGGGTCAAAAAATTTCAAAAAGCTAATGATGTGGTGCTGACGTCAGCAATTGACAAGCTTAAATTTGACGGTTGTATGACCGTTGTGAAAACTTCACCTCCCTGCTGACTGGGCGTCCGTACCATACGAACTGCTGACTGTGCGCGATGACTGTGCAGATGATTGGGCGTACGGTTGGCTGACGTGGCGCGGTGACAGTGCGTACGAAGGTCTACTGCAGGCCAGTGGCCACCTGCCATGTGGCGGGTGAGGGTCCGCCTGTTTAGTGGACGTCGGAGGGGAGGGAAGTGTTGTTGGAGGTTACCGGCGAGCCGGGAGTCGAGGCGGCCGGCGGCGGTGGCGGCGGGAGACTCCGGCTGTAGCGACGGCGGGTGGTACTCTGCTGCGGTACTGTCTGCAGCGCCTGCTGCGTGGTGCGGCGACCACGTGAACCTGCAACAACGCAGGTACGAAGGGCACGGTGGGGTTTTGCAGACCCCCCCCAATTTTTTTTTTTTTTTGTTTTTTTTTTCGAAAATTTTGATCGCCCTTTCGAATTTTTTATTTTTTAAATTTTTTTTGAAAAATAATTTTTTATTTTTTTAAATTTCGAAATCCGTACAATAATAGCCAAAATGGGGAAAAAAAAATTCTCACCAAAATAGGTCGACTTTATAGTCGAAATTCATGGAAATGGCCTCCCAGATTCAACGGTGATGTCCAAATCGCTATATGACGCCCCCAAAAAATGAAGATCCCCAAATCCGAAAATAGAAGCCTCCAAAATGTCTCCAAAAAACTAATCAATGAAGCCCCAATAGCTCTGACACCATGTAGGATTTTGCCAAGATCAAGGGCACAATGAAAAGCATAAAAAAAGAGACAATAGAATGATAAGAACAAACTGTATTCTCATCATTATGCAAATGATCAACTGGATTAACCAATACAATGAATATAGGCCTGCTTATATAGGCAAGGCCATATGGATGTACAAGCACACAATTATGACATGTAACTCAATGAGAAACAAGGGTAGGTAAGAAATACTAAGGGTAGGTAGGAGAAATAATATAATATTCCACAAGAGGTGGATGACCCACCGAATGTGGAGTGTAAAAGCAAAATAAGACCACAAAAGGTGGAATTTCTCCTACAAGCTCTATCCCTATGTGCACACTTCCCTAAGTGTCTCAAATCCAAACTACGAAGAGATGCATTATCCTAAGTTAACTTAAGTAAAGTGTAATAATATCCAAAATGAATATTTATTTACACCAACAGGGGGGGGGGAGATAGAGAGGCGAGAGAGACACAAGACAATTGGGGAAAGGGGAGGATTATAGAGAGGGATAAGGGAGAAAGGTAGATAGGTGAGAGACTTAGAGGAGGATGGAATGATGAGAGAGAGAGAGAGAGAGAGAGAGAGAGAGAGAGAGAGAGAGAGAGAGAGAGAGAGAGAGAGAGAGATGTGTGTAATAAGACATGGAGGGAGAGGTAGAGAGGCAAAGAGGGGGGAGGCGATAAAGCTAGATAGAGTAGAACACCTATTAAAAATCTAATTAATTTTGAAGGGAAATCCATTGACTATTTATGTGGGAATAAATCCATATATAGTCATTAGATTGCCCTTCGTAATTCAAGTATGTCTTGGTATTTATTCATTTCTCCAAGTAGAAATAGTTATTGGATTGCCCTTCATAATTCAAGTAGATTTTGTATAAGTGTCATACTTTGTCTACTTCTATCTCCCCTCTCTATCCCTCCCTCCCTCTTTACCTCTCTATGTCTCCCTCCATGTTTCATTACACACATTTCTCACCCCTCTGTCTTTCTCACCCCCCCTCTCTCTCTCTCTCCCTCTCCCTCTAGGTTTTTCATCACTTTATCCTCCTCTAGGTCTCTCACCTCTCTACCTCTCTCCCTTTGTTCCTCTCTATTGATCCTCTCTTTTCCCCTCCCTCTCTTATCTCTCTCATTTCTCTATCTCCCCTCTCCAAGTCTCTCCCTCCCTCACTCTTTACCTCTCTACCTCTCCCTCCCTATCTCAATATAGACACTTATTACTACCCTCTATATCGCTCACCTCTCTAAATAAATAAAGAGAGAGGAGATAAATAGAGAATGGAAGAGGGGAAATAGAGATAAAAGATAGATGGATATGTAGAGAGGTGGATAGAGGGAAGGAGGGCAGGATGTAGATATAAAGAGAAAGGGTGGGAGGGATATTTATGTAGATAAATAAAGACAAGTAGGGAAGGAGGGAGAGGTATGTATAGAGATAGGGATAGGGGAGATAAATATAAGTAGAGATAGAAGGAGAGAGAGAGGAGGGAAGGATGGAAGGAGAAATGTGTAGAAAAAATAGGGGCGGTGGTGCAGGGAACCTAACACTCCAAGTATGAAATTTTAGTTTCCTTTCAAGTTTGTGAGTTATATTTGTGATGTAATAATGGACCAACCATTTAGGACTCAACAGAGCCATGGTTGAGGTCTCCAAGTTTTGGTTTTAGTCAATTGTGTTCAGGATGCTGACAGCTTGAGAAGTGAGATGCTTAGGTAGTTCATAGGTGAAGTGCTCCACATGAATGTATTCATGTATTAGGGGTCAATTGTGTTGTGTTTAGGTCTTTTAGGGTGTTTGAGGACCTTCAGGAGTCTTAAAATGCATTAGAATGCAAAGTTGCATCTTGGAGCCAAAAGATGTAAAAAGTTGTATTTTTGGTTGAAGGCGTTAAAATTTGGTTGAATCAACTGAAACAAGAGCATAAAAGCCAAAATTCACTTCATTGTACCGGTTGGAGGATTGGAAATGCAAGAGCAAGTTTTTGGATTGTGAAGCAAACTTGTTTTCACCGGTTTTTGACAAATTTTCACTTGTTTGCATTGCTTGTATGGTCCAGTACGGACTAGATGGTGTAAACTCATTGCAATTCATGAGTGTTCATTGTATTTGTCTTCATTGAGTTTGATTTGCAGGTTTGATTGTTCTAGGTTTCAGAGATTTATTCCATTCTTTGCAACTAGGTGCAAAACCCTTGCAAGTAGGGTTTAAGAGCAAGAAAATGGCTCTAACCTAGGCATTCTTTGATGGCACCTATTGAAATAATTAAGAATGCTAGGTTAGGGTATATACATAGCTTTAGGATAGGATTTCTGGTTTTGTAGGTCCTTGAGGAGGAGAAACAATGAAGCCCTAGGTTCACCGCTGGAAGTAGGTGAGTTACGACAACAAGAAAAGTGTGATTTATGAGTACATGGGGATTGGTCCAGGAACAAGTAACACATGAATGTAAATCCCTCTAAGTGCCCTTGAAGATTCCCAAATTTTTTTGAGTAGGAGTCTTGACTAGTGAAGATTTTTAGACCCATCTTGCCAAGTCACCTGGTGAGGTCTAAACCCTTCAAAATAGTGCAACATTGGAAACCCCACTTGTACGGATAACCCAGATGCACTTTTCCAGTATTGTCTATAACTTCCAAAAGGGTACTCGAATCCATGATTTATTTCTAGCCTTGTTTGGGAATTTAACAAACTAAGACCCTAAAACCGCCAAGGGAGGGCTAATGCAATTAGGCCTATTTTGGAACCGGTAGAGACCTAGGAAGGCTAGGAAGCCCAAGCGATGGGTTTGATGACCCCAAAGACTCAAAATTCTTTAAAGACACCTAGTAGAAGCATTAGGAATGCATTGGAAGTGGTAGTGTGTTGAGATCCTTGTAGGAGTGGTTGGAGCCCTGGAGTGAAGTGTGTGAGATTGAGGTGGCAACCTAAGGGGTTGGAGTTGATTGTCCAAAAACCATTGGCTATACCTAGGAGGCAAGCCAAAGAGGTTCAGACCTTGGAGGTCTCATTAGCATAACCCCTACTAAGTGCCAATGGATGGACTTGAGTAGTTGAAGGGTTGAGTAGGACAAGTCACTCAAGAAGGTGCATTGAACCAAGCTCCAAGACTCTCTACATCAGAGTGGTATCAGAGCCATTCTTTGAAAGATTTGGTGTATGTCAGATTGTGAAGAATCAAAAGCAAGTGCAATGCCTCCAAAAACAATGACTCGAGAAGCCATCCGACAGTTAGTTTGCAGAGATGATAGAAGGATTGAAGGATGTAGAAGGAAGTAGAGGAACCATAGAGGTTAAGAAGGAGAAGGGGAAGGTTAAGACAGAATGGGGTGATGAGACTGATGAAGAAGTGGAAGATGAAGAGGAACCAACAACAGTAGCCATCCCTCAAGACCAAAAACTATTCTTAGATGCAATCAAATCCATTTCCAAAGACAACTTGGATGGATTACCCACCTATGGAGGAAACCTCAATGGAGAAGAATTACTAGATTGGATAGAGGCTCTCAATAATCATTTTGATTACAAAGAGGTAGTAGAAGAGAAAAGAGTAAATGTGGCCAAATCAAGATTGAGAGGATCAACATTAGTTTTGTGGAATATGATGCAAGAAGAAAGGATACAAGAAGGCAAGAAGAAGATAAACTCATGGGAGCGAATGAAGACCAGACTTAAGGCACAATTCCTTCCAGGGGATTATGAAGTTCAAATCCATAAGAGACTGCAAAATCTGAAACAAAGGGAGTTAGATGTCAATGCATACACTGAGGAGTTCCACAAACTCGGTTTGAGGGCTAGGAGGCATGAGAATGAAGTGGAGAAGTTGGCCAGGTACATGAATGGCCTTAGACAGAACATACAAGATGAGATAAGTATCCTCACACCAGACACTGTCCATAAGTGTTTTCAGTTGGCCCTAAGGGCAGAAGAAAAGATCAAAAGGAGGAGTGAACAAAATCAGAAACATAGGGGAGGTAAGAATTTTAGAGGTAGAGGAGGTTTTGGTAGAGTGCAACAATCACCAAGAAATAGAAATGAAGAGCAGGAAGACCAAGAAGGTAGTGGGGACTCTCAGAGAGGAGCATTTAGAGGATCCTATAGAGGAAGGAGCAATTTTAGAGGCGGGTTTGGAAACTCAGGAAGGGGAAACACAGTCTTCACCGGTAGGTGTTATCATTGCAATCAAGTTGGGAATACCATGAGTAAGTGCCTGGGAAAAGTCTCAAGCTCCACAAGCTCATACATGGGGAAAAGAAGAACTCAATTGTTTCAAGAGGAGGATACTTAGAGTGTAACTTCTTCAATCAACAAGGTAGAGCGAGTGAGAGATGGAGAAAACTTGATGATGAGGAGAACAATGCTCAAGATACCCCAAGCTCAAGAGCCACCACAGAGGAAAAGTTTGTTTAAGACCACTTGTAGGTCACATGAGAAGATTTGTAAGGTGATTGTAGATTCAGGTTCCATTGAGAATATTGTCTTAGTTGAAATGGTGGACAAACTCAAACTGAAGAGATTACCTCATCTCACTCCTTACAGGTATCAAGGCTCAACCGAGGTCAACATGTCTTGGTTGATGAACAAGCATGGGTGGATTTTGAAATTGGTGAGTATAAGGACAAATATCTATGTGACATATTGCCTATGGATGCTTGTCATTTTTTGTTGGGCTGTCCATGGCAATATGATGTGAGAGCTACTCATGATGGAGAAAAGAACAACTATCTTATCACTAAGAATGGGAAGAAGTACCAAATGGATCCACTACCTGATCCAAAGGAAGAAAAGAAAATAGGCTCAATTGTGATGCTGATGCGAGGTAAAGAGTTTCTCAAAGTGTTGAAACAAGAAGGTCATCAAGGCCATGATATAGTGTTGAAGCCTAGAGATGAAGCTAAGGCAAATCCAATGAGTGAAGTACCTCAAGAGGTGCAAGGTCTACTCAAACAATATGCAGAAGTGATAGGGGATGACATGCTTGATTCTTTGCCTCCAATTAGAGATGTGAATCATCAAATAGACTTAATACCACAGGCCAATCTGCCAAACAAAGCTGCCTATAAAATGACACCTAGTTAAAATAAAGAGATCGCCAAACAAGTGCAAGAACTCTTGGACAAAGGGTTTATCAAGAAGAGTTTGAGTCCATGTGTTGTTCATACTATGTTAGTGCCTAAAAAGGGAGGCAAATCGAGAATGTGCACGAACTCTAGAGCAATCAATAAGATTACTATAAGGTACCAGTTTCCCATGCCAATGATTGAGGACCTATTGGACAATCTAGGAGGTGCAAGCTACTTCACAAAGGTGGACTTGAAGTCTAGTTATCATCAAATCAAAATCAGACATGGAGATGAATGTAAGACAACCTTTAGGACCAATGTAGGCCTATATGAGTGGTTGGTGATGCCATTTGGCCTCACCAATACACCTAGTACCTTCCAAAGGCTCATGAATGAAGTCTTAGTTGAGTTTATTGGTAGATTTTTTATTGTGTATCTTGATGACATTTTGATCTTCAACAGGTCCAAGGAGGAACACCTCAAGCATATGGAGATGGTCTTGAAGAAGTTGAAGTAGTCTCAACTCAAGATTAACCTTGAAAAATCTGAGTTTTTGAAAATAGAGCTTGTATACCTTGGTTTTGTTATTTCTCATGGATGTTTAAAGATGGATCCAAGTAAGGTAGAAGCAATACTTAATTGGCCTATCCCTAGGGGATTAAGTGAAGTTAGAAGCTTTCATGGAATGGCATCTTTTTATAGAAATTTTGTGAGAAAACTTTAGCCATGTTTGTGCTCCTATTCTCAATACCATTAAAGGAGGGATTAAGTGTCACTTTAAGTGGACGCAGGAAGCCAATAAGGGGTTTGAAATGTTGAAAACCAAGATAGCAGAGCTGCCAACCCTTAGATTGCCTGATTTAAATCAGTTGTTTACAGTAGAATGTGATGCAAGCCAAAGGGCGATAGGGGCAATTTTAAGCCAAGAGGGACATCCTATAGCTTTCTTCTCAGAAAAGCTAAATGAAGATAAGCAAAGGTACTCCACATATGACTTGGAGTTGTATGCAATGGTTCAATCATTGAAAAAATGGCGTCATTACCTGCTGCCCAAAGAATTTGTAGTCTTCACTGACAATCATGCCCTTAGTTTCCTCAATGAAGTTGAACCAAAGACACCTAAAGTGGGTTGAGTACTTACAATCCTATACATTCACTATCAAACACAAGAAAGGGACAACCAAAAAAGTAGTCGATGCACTAAGTAGGAGAGTCATGACAATGTAGGAGATACAATTGCAAAGTGTGGGTTTGAGTGAGTTAAAAGACCTCTACAAGGATGATAAGGAATTTGCAAAAATATATAATGTTTGTTCTGATTTCTCTAACACCTCACATGTCTCTTATTCAGAATACATGATACAGGAGGGTTTGTTGTTCAAAGGACATCTTCTTTGCATACCTCAATGTTCTATGAAGCAAAATATTATCCAAGAGAAGTATCAAGGAGGTCTAGGAGGTCATTTTGGCATTGATAAGACTTTGGAGCAGGTTGGTAGGTTTTATTATTGGCCCAAGTTGCAATCAGAACTGAGAAGGTTTGTAGAGAAATGTACCATCTGCCAAAGAACAAAGGGAACATCAAGTAATGCAGGTCTATATCAACCCTTGGTCATACCTCAGAGCCCTTGGGAATGTTTGAGCATGGATTTTGTTTTAGGCTTGCCTAGGACCCCAAGAGGATTTGATAGTGTGTATGTGGTGGTAGATAGGTTCAGCAAAATGGCACATTTCATACCTTGCAAGAGTACCAATGATGCCACCTATATTGCAGACCTCTTCTTCAAGGAGATAGTCAGAATTCATGGTCTTCCAATCAACATTGTTAGTGATAGAGATGTGAAGTTTTTGAGCCACTTTTGGAGGACACTTTGGAGGAAGTTGGGCACCAAGTTATATTTTTCATCTGCCTATCATCCTCAATCAGATGGTCAAACAGAGGTAGTCAACCGTGTTAGGGTTTCAAGCAGATCCGAAGCAAATATGAACTAACAATTATATGCAGACTTAAATACAAAAGATAAAGAAATAAAACAGGACACAGATAACACAGAGATTTAACGTGGTTCACCTAGAATGGGTTACGTCCACCATACACAGTCGTCCAATCTTTCTTATTATCCAGCAAAAACAGTACATCAACCTTACAATGCCTTAAGCATCCCAACCGCTTATAACATGCGTTTTTAGGGCAAAAACAAAGTCGACCTTTTTAGGGTTTTATTACAATGTCGGTTTTCATAAAAAAAAACCCCAAATTTTTTTTTCTCGAGGGCTCCCGCCCCCGAACCCCTGCAAGGATATGTGCTGAGTGTACAGTACTTTGCTGATCAGTCGCCACATTTCAACAAACTGATCATTGGGTAACTTGCTAAGATGTCTTACAAAATAACATAGGCAGACTTGGGATCTAGTACTTGGACAAGTAGAATATGCATATAATGACTCAGTAAATCGTAGCACAGGTAAAAATCCTTTTGAGATAGTGTATGGATTCCATACTAGCGGCATATTAGAGCTCAAGGATCTTAGTTCAATGGCACCTAAGAGTGCACAAGGGAAGAACTTTGCAGAAGGTATTAAAGAAGTGCATGATAAGGTGAGGCAGTCCTTACAACAAAAATCCGAGCAGTATAAGGTTCAAACTGATAAAACAAGGAGGAAAGTACAATTTAAAGTGGGAGACTTAGTGTTAGCATACCTTAGGAAGGAGAGACTTCCAAAAGGGCAGCCTATCAAGCTCATGATGAAGAAAATTGGGCCTCTCAAGGTGGTGCACAAGTATGGGCAGAATGCATATGAAGTTGAACTACCTCCTACCTTGGGGATATCTCCTATTTTTAATGTATTTGATCTTTATCCATACAAGGGAGAGTCACCAACAAATCAGATAGACATGCCAACACCGGTTCATGAAGATTGGATAAAGGATTTGCCACCTAGTCAATCGGTTAAGTTGGAGAGTATCTTGGATACCAAGATAGTAAAGAAGACAAGGAAAGGAGTCTACAAGCACTATCTTGTCAAGTGGGAAGGGTTACCCGATTCAGATGCCATGTGGATGTTAGAGGCAGATATACTTCAGCATGGAGTGGAGATTGCAAACCTTTTAACTCAAGAGACTTGAGTTCTTTGTCCTAGGGGAGTATGGTGCAGGGCACCTAACACTCCAAGTGTGCAATTTTTGTTTCCTTTCAAGTTTGTGAGTTATCTTTGTGATGTAATAATTAACCAACCATTTAGGACTCAGTAGAGCTATGGTTGAGGTGTCCAAGTTTTGGTTTGAGTCAATTGTGTTCAGGATGCTGACAACTTGAGAAGTGAGATGCTTAGGTAGTTCACAGGTGAAGTGCTTCAGATGAATGTATTCATGTATTAGGGTTCAATTGTGTTGTGTTTAGGTCTTTTAGGGTGTTTGAGGACCTTCAGGAGTCTTAAAATGCATTAGAATGCAAAGTTGCATCTTGGAGCCAAAAGATGTAAAAAGTTGTTGAGCAACATTTTGCAATTTCTTGCAAAAAGTTGCATTTTTTGTTGAAGGCGTTAAAAGTTAAAACCAAAATTCACTTCATTGTATGGGTTGGAGGATTGGAAATGCAAGAGCAAGTCTTTGGATTGTGAAGCAAACTTGTTTTAACTGGTTTTTGACAATTTTTCACTTGTTTGCATTGCTTGTATGGTCTAGTACGGACTATATGGTGTAAAATCATTGCAGTTCATAAGTGTTCACTGTATTTGTCTTCATTGAGTTTGATTTGCAGGTTTGATTGTCCTAGGTTGCAGAGATTTTTTCCATTCTTTGCAACTATGAGCAAAACCCTTGCAAGTAGGGTTTAAGAGCAAGAAAATGGCTCTAACATAGGCATTTTTTGATGGCACTTGTTGAATCATTAAGAATGCTAGGTTAGGGTCTGTACATAGCTTTAGGATAGGATTTCTGGTTTTGTAGGTCTTTGAGGAGGAGAAATGATGAAGCCCTTGGCTCACCGCTGGGAGTAGGTGAGTTAGGACAACAAGAAAAGTGTGAATTATGAGTACATGGGGATTGGTGCAGGAACAAGTGACACATGAATGGAAAGCCCTCTGAGTGCCCTTGAAGATTCCTAATTTTTTTTAAGTAGGAGTCTTGACTGGTGAAGAGTTTTAGACCCATCTTGCCAAGTCACTCGGTGATGCCTAAACCCTTCAAAATAGTGCAACATTGGAAACCCCACTTGTACCGATAAACCAGATGCACTTTTCTAGTATTGTCTATAACTTCCAAAAGGGTACTCGAATCCATGATTTATTTCTAGCCTTGTTTGGGAATTTTACAAACTAAGACCCTAAAACTGCCAAGGGAGGGCTAATGCAATTAGGCCTATTTTGGAATTGGTAGAGACCTAGGAAGGGTAGGAAGCCCAAGCGATGGGTTTGATGACCCAAAAGCCTCAAAATGCTTTAAAGACACTTGGTAGAAGCATTGGGAACCCATTGGAAGTGGTAGTGTGTTGAGATCCTTGTAGGAGTGGTTGGAGCCCTGGAGTGAAGTGTGTGAGATTGAGGTGGCAACCTCAGGGGGGTGGAGTTGATTGTCCAAAAACCATTGGCTATACCTAGGAGGCAAGCCAAAGAGGTTCAGACCTTGGAGGTCTCATTAGCATAACCCCTACTAAGTGCCAATGGATGGACTTGAGTAGTTGAAGGGTTGAGTAGGACAAGTCACTCAAGAAGGTGTATTGAACCAAGCTCCAAGACTCTCTGCATCAGGTAGGAAGGGAGTGAGAGGAAGGCATATAGAGAGAGATAGGGAGGGAGAAAGAGATCTAAATCTTGGGGTAGAGAAATTTAGATAGAGAGAGGTAGAGAGAGGGGAGAGAGGGAAAGTGATAGATAGAGACAAAAAGTTAGGTATAAAGATGGGGGCTTCACTTAGTGAGCTTGGGTTATAGCACATGCATTCATGGAATACTAAAAAATCCTCTTATTTTCAAAAAATATTGCCCTAAACTCTTTTTTTGTCACCCCCTCCCAATACATAGCTCGAATTAAAAGCCCCCTATTTTCACTAAATATTGTATTTTTTCATAGTCAGAATTGAGAACCCTCCTATTTTCACCTATAGGAAATATATTGCACCCTTATTTTGTGGATATTAAACCCCCCAATATGAATGCACGTGATATAATATTGCCTAGCCAGTGAAGCCCACGTGGGTATAAAGCTTGGGGGAGACAAAGAGAGAGAGATAAAGATAAATAAAGAGCGAAGGAGGGAGAGAGTGAGAGAGGGAGAGGGATATTTATGTAGATAAATAGATGTAGGGAGGGAGGGAGGGAGGTATAGGTATGTGGAGAGAGGGAGAGCGGAGATAGAGGTAAGAAGAGAGGGAAAGGGTGAGAGTGAGATAAGTAGAGAGGGACCATGGACGAAGAGAAAGGGAGAGAGAGGGGGGGAGAGGTATGTAGAGAAGTAGAGGTAGTGAAAGAGTGAGGGGATGTATGTAGGGAGAGGGAGAGAGGAGATAGAGATAAGTAGAGAGGGAAGGAGGGAGAGATTTGGGGAGGGGGAGAGAGGTGAGATAGAGAGAAGAGAATGTGTGTAAGGTAGGTAGAGAAGAGGGGAGATTCAGAGAAAGGTGAGAGATAGGTTTAGAGCTTAGGAGAGAGGAGATAGTGAGATAGAGAGAGGGGAGAGAGGGAAAGAGGGAGAGTGATAGGAAGAGTGATAGGAAGAGAGATAGGTCTAGAGATCGAGGGAGACAAAAAGAGTGAAATAGAGATAGAGAGAGAATGATAATAGCAACTTAGTGATTATTGAAATTTGACCAAGTCTTAGAAAGTATAAGATATAGAGCTTGGGGAGTGAGAGAGAGTGAGATAGAGTGAGAGAGAGTGAGAGAGAGTGAGATAGAGAGAGGTAGAGAGGGAGGAGAAGGAGAGAGATAGGAAAATAGATTGGCCTAGACCTTGGGGGAGACAAAGATCGTAAGATAGAGAGATAGCAAGAGAATGATAATAGGAGCCTACTAATTAATGAAATTTGACTAAGCCTAAAAAATTATAAAATCTCCTAAAATCTAGAATCTGCACTGACTCCTAGAAATTTGAAACCATTTTCAGACATCTTGTTAATATATACATAAAATATAACTTAAATTTTCTTTGTCTTTTATTTTTCTTATACTTAAATGTTATATTTTATGTATATATCTTGATGATAAAAACAAGCCAAAGGCATAAGCATCTAACAAAATGTTCCTTTTCTAGCTTTATGTCAACAAAAAGTGTATGTGTTTTGCTTATTTACCATAACACATATGTGTTAGTTTACCATAACACGTGCTATAACGTGTGTGTGTTTTTCTTTCATAAAAGTGCATACGTGTTTTTAATTCAAATAACACGTACATGTTTTGGCTCGGATTTTTTGAGCATCAACACTTACGTTTTATTTGAATTTATCAAAAACATGTACACGTTTTGTCCATTTTAACAATTTTTTTTGACTAATGACTACTAAATTGTTCACCCTCTTGATGCACATACCCAATAACTTGTATAAAAGATATTGTAACATTTTGAGTGAGCACTTTCCTTCATCAGCATGGAAGTGATTTATCTAGATGAGATTTGTGACTCATCGAGGTTCTATTAGTGATTTGTCAGATAGACTTTAGACTTTTTTAACTTAAAGATTTTGGATTTAAAGCTTTCTTTAGGAAAAGAAACTTACAATTATGAACACCTCAGTCTTCAAGAGCAGTAAGATTCAAAATTGATGTTCAAAGTTCAAACATTGGCCCATAAATGCATAGTCTTTTACATTTTTATATTAACAGCTCACTGAGAAGCGAGAAGCTACACTTGTGTTAATCAGTTAATGCAATGCAGCTTCTTTCAAGGCCAGGACTCTTTTGTAGCAGCTTAAAGATCAAAATGGTGTGGCTTGTAATGGGTAAAATGCCACAATTAATCAGCTCCCAAAATGTTCAAAACATGTGAGATCACAGACATCTTAATATCCCCCCATGATTTCCTTGTACAAAAGAGCTCCATGAAATGCCATAGAAACATGTAAAAAATGAAGCCATCCTGTAGCATCAATTGCCATGGTATTCAAGTCAGAGCAGATCACTCGATATAGTATAATTACTGATCAAAATCGAAAGGAAACAAACTGATAAAAGATGCGTGAAGGCCCATGTAAGCTTACATCAACTAGAAGGCAATATATATTGATATAAGAGCAGCAAGGATCCATAAATGATGACATGTGGCGAATGCCGCTGAAGAATCTGCTCAAGCAAAGAAAAAAATATTTTTTTAAATGTTTCAGTCTTCGACCCTGTTTACATGTTTGGGTGCTTCAACGATCACTGTGACGGGGATTTTTCTTTTTTTAAATCTAACTTTTTTTATTTCATAAGCACCGAATCAAAAAGAAATTTTGCAGTTATTATATAGTGTTTTAAAAAAAACATCGATGAAAAAAACAATAGCAAAATAAAAGTCGTAAAATATCCAGGAAAAACAGGAAAAGTAGAAAATACCCAATAGCAAAATAAAGTCATAAAAATGACACCGTGGTATGTACCTTGGAGAGGGGTATTTGTATCATTTATCTTTTCAACATTGTTATCATTAAGGTTTTCTATAGTCTGAGACACATGAGCAGATACTCCCAGGTAAGATCTTGTCAACTCCTTCACTTCTCTTAAACCTTGTGTGCTGCATGGAGATTACTAGATGGTCAGTTGCAATCCATATAGAAATTACCCAGGAAAGATATGTACTTACTTTAAGCAAAATATTTGAATGTGTAGAAATGAATCAGGCTGAATGCTTAATAGGTTTCAAAAATAAATAAGGAAGAGTCATTTCCTGCCACTCTCCATTTTAAAATCTGGTATGTATTTTTCGTTGGGTGTGCACATCACAAAGTTATTTAAAGTTCAAGGTCACAATAGCAAGTTGTCGACCCCCAGAAAGATCATGGACTAATAGTAATAGCAATTCATGCAAATCCTGCTTAACACCACCACCAATCAGTTTATTTCAGGGTAGGTTCGCTGTGAGGTAAATATCATTTACTTGACTGCTATAATATTGATGTATAATGATTTTTTTCAACTTTATTTTTTTATTACGTTTAGCAGAAGTAACTCATGGTAAGTAGAAGAATATCTAATAAGTGCAATTAAAATATTAATCACATAACCAATATTGAGGGGCCACATGTAACATCTCTGGACAGGGTTAAAGGAGTCTGAATCTAGATCTAGAAACTTCCAATTCTAGAAAACATTTAAGGATTTGATCAACAAATAGGTGGTGCAGAGCCGCAAACCAATTTCATCTGAATGTTTGTGATGTAAACTGATTCCTCTGAACCAGGGTCTAATTGATTTTCTCCTATCTTATTGGGGTTGTTTGTAATTGTAACCACTCATACTCTTTGGGTAAGGTTCTTCACGGGCATGCTATTTTAAAGAGTTAGTGTAAGTAAGTTGAGGGGTCAGTAGTGGTGTTGTCATGCCAAACAATGAAGTCTATAATTAAGGTAGAGCTCAGGTTTAGTGGGGAGAGTCCAGGAGAGGCAGATGATACTTATTTAAATCCTTCCTGTCTATAAATATAATAAATTACTGATATTTTCTGGCATACTGTGATACAGTGGATGTTTCTTTCCTCCCTCCTGCTGGCTTTTGTTGAAGAATATATAATTCATTAATATTTATCTGATGCTCTGCATCAGTTTGGTATCAGACCAAATCGTTCCTATGCCTGTGAGCCATTGTGCTATATAGCAGTACTAGTCTCTGTTTTCTATATTCCCTTTGAAGTTGTCTATTAATTCCCTTCACACTGATACATAGAGTGCACAGTTTATGAGAGCGACCAAAAAATAGCACTGAAAGAGGAATGAGAGCAGCCCTGAGCATTGTGTGTGTTCAGTTGAAGAGGGTTCACACTTCACAGGACAGTGAATGGTAGGGAAGGGCCAATAATAATTTGTTGCAACTATTTCAACGCCTCAATACCGATTCAATGTTTAGAAGCTACTCACTGAATCATTATTTTCCGTATCGGTGGCCAGTTGGTCGTCCCCAACCTCATTGTGACTATGCAGGACCTCAAGTCGCCAATGGGAACCCAAGTTATGGAGATCATTGTTGGGGGACTTCTTTCAGGTCTCAATCTACCTGCTCTATGATGTAGTTAACTCAAAGGCTCCTGTGTAGCACTCTATTAACACGACCCATGTAACTTCTAGGGTTGCTCCGCAGTTAAGAGGTGCACACTGCAAACGATTTGGTGACTCAGCCGACCAGTGGAGGGGCACTTAGGTTGTTCTAAGTGCTGTAATATTTGGTGGGGTCATTGGTACTCCAAGTTGAGATTGACTACTAGTGTTTTCGGGTTATCATGTTTGAGCATTGCTTGTCACACGGTGATCATTGACTGGATGTTGCGGCGTGGATAGTTCTAACTTCTGGCTATATGAAGAAAAATCTAACTATTTGAATGAATGTTTTTATAATAGTTTGTTGGTATCAGTGTTGTTAAGTGTAGCTACCTCAGCTAAAGTTTGCTGAGAATTGAAGTCATTTCATATTGGCCTGTGGAGTATTAACTTGCGGGTCTACATTTCAAATTTGTGTTTATTTTCGCAAATGGATGAAGGATAGCAATAAATTGTTGATACATGGTCAATAGATCGTCCATCTTGAAGGGAAAAGAAGAGAGTTGCAGCTCTAGTTATGGTTGAGTATGCAAAGATGGAGTTTTGCCATAATATAATGAACAGGATAACTATATTGAAAAGAATAAGAGAAAAGAAGCAGCAAAACAAAACAGAAGATCAACAAAAGCAGTTGTAAAATTAAGGTATGAGCTGGAGGTATTATGGTGGATGTTGGAGGAATATGAGATATGCAATATCAAGAAAGAAAAGAAAAAGAAATCTACAACAAAGGCATTGAAGAGTTGTGAGAAGGTGAAAAAAACTGGTGAGGATGCTCACCTTGTAAGCAAGAGTTATGTTCAGAGAGGAAAGTCATAGAGTCAAAGATTAGCCAATGGATAGAACTGTTAGAACAAGGAAAGATTAAATCCTTTAAGAGTTGGCAAAATTATTAGTGGATAGAAGACCCTTAAATGTGATATTCCAAGAGATTCAAAGAACAAAGATGGATGAATGGGATGAAGAAAAAGATGATAAGTGGGATGAAGTTATCGAATTGTGTTACCTCAAGGAAAGGGAATGTATTAAAAATTAAAATACATGAAGAGAAGAGTTGGAAGAGTACAATGAAGAGAAATGTAGCATATCACACAAGGTGGCCCAAGATGTTGCAGTGGTGGAAGTAGTCCACATTAAAGAAGAAGCTACAACATAGATGTGGGTTTTTGAAAGCCCCATTTGTGATGAAGTACTATCAATTGTAGAGAACACAACCAGCCAGAAACAATGAGAGGAATGTCTAGAGAATCTTGTTATTGATGAAAAAAGAGTACAAAACATCACTCTTAGAGAAGGGACGAGAGTGACTTAGGGAAAAAGCAAGCACATACAACAGAGGACAAAGCAAAAAAAGGTGTTGTCTTATGAATAGCATCATGCAAGCCAAGAAACAAAGACTTCCTCACAAAAGATGAATTAAAAAGCATGCGTAAATGCCATAACATAGAGAACAAGGAAACTCATATGAGAGGTTTTATTTTAAATAGTTAATGTGCAGAATAATAGAAGATGGTATGAGTGATGCAAAGAGCCACGATGATTTTCATTGGGAAAGGACCACTAAGCTTTCAAAGAGCTGGAAAAAGAGGAAGAGAACCAATTGGTAGAGGAGAAGGATTTCTTATGCAAAAAGAGGCCAGGAGTGAAATAAGAAAAGATGTTAAATAAAAGAGGGGTTAAAATTTATTCAAACAAGAAGAAATACAAAGCAGGGGCATCGAACAGCCCTATCAAGTTCCACTAAGTGATCTAACTGTTGAGACAAACCCAGGGGTAATTGAACCTTAGCCACAATATTCCAGTTTTGCATTTGATCAAAAGCCCATTTGGTTAGACAATCCGCTACTCCGTTCCACTCCCTAGGGATATGTGTGAAAGTAACAAAATCCAAAGAAGCACACAAATTAAGAATCTAGTTAACAACCAAAACTAACTGCCAGCTAACATCCGCAGAATGCTGTTGAGTCAATAAATGCACCACCACCTGCGAATCGGATTCACAAATGAGCTTGCTCCATCCAAGAGCACAAACATGCTCCACAAAATATAAAATAGCAATAGCCTCCATCAGATTATTAGTATGATGCTCTTTATAAACAGAAAAATAAATTGAACAGTCCCCAAGCTACCTCTACCAAGTCCACCAATTCTAGCATGGCCAGGATTTCTCTGAGAAGACCCGTCCGTGTTGATTTTCAAAATGCCCCGTGGAGGACACCACCTCCCCACCCTATTTATCTTTCGAAGAGGGTGTCTGCATCTATTTCTCATGAGTTGGCCTTGCGGAGGAGGAAGATGGAGACGGTTGTAGCAAATAACATCGCCAAAATCCACAGCCTCCATCAAGTCACATTTTGCCGAATAGTTTCTCCCAAAGAGTGGAGAATTTTCCGCCACAAGTGGTGGGGCCCCAACAGTACATCTTGAAAGATCCAACAATTCCTCTCCAATCAGATATATCAAATAATAAAAGAAAGGCCAAGAGTCCAAGCAACTTGAAGAAAAGAGGTTTTGATATCTAATTTGGTGGAAGGGAACATCATGATTTGGCTTTCCAAGCCAAAAGGATCGCTCCACCATCTAACCTAAACTCTTACCTAGATGCTTGATGCAGTAGCATCCTGGAATAGAAGCTATCTTGCATAAAAGAAAAATGTAATGATTGATTTCTTAAGTTTCTTAGTGTTTTAGCTTTTCTTGAAGTTTCTTTTCACGATAAATTAGCTTTGAACTAGGACGTTCAAAATTTTGGAAAGGGGACAATGATATAAATTGGGTCCTTTGAACCAAGGGCTAATCGATTGTTTCTCCTATGTTGTTGGGGTTGCTTGTAACCGCTCAGACCCTTTGAGTACAGTTGTTCATGTACATGCTATGTTCTAGTAGTGGTGTTGTCACACCAAAAAATGAGGTCTATAATTTAGGTACTGCTCAGGCTTGTGGGCAGATTCTGGTGAATCTGAGGGAGGAAGATGAGACTTAGGTAAATCCTTTCTATCTGTAAATGTAATAAATTACTGATCTTTTCTGGCATACTGCAATACGGTGGATGTTTCTTTCCTCCTTGAACTGCTGCCTTTCTGCATCAGTTTGTGTCTGGAAAGCCATTTTAATGTTTAAAAGAACAAATTGGAAGTTTGCTACATGGTGAATGCAACAAACTTATTAAATGACCAAAACTACGAAGTTTGAGCTTCCATACTTGCTTTTGAACCATATTCAACTAAAAGCCTATTTGTTAATAACTATTCGAAAATGAATCATTCTATCTTTCATCAATGTCTCTTAATTTCCTATCGTAGATAGCTGCATAAAGATGTGTTTCTCTATGAGGAGAGAGTACAAGCGGTAATTAGTTTCTTTCAAGTCAATATTATGTACAAAACATTCAGGTTAATAAAATTGTGCTATAGTTCTAAATATTCTTTTTGGATCTACAGATTAATGGTTTTTTTCCTGGCTCTGAGTTTCTTACTTGCAATTTACTTCCACTTATAGCACATTTGAATTCCAGCAATATGGAGCATTGTCCATCAAATATCACATGGGATCCAAATTACATGCGGTAGTTACCCAATCTCCATGACCATCACTAGCAAGGAAGAAACCATTCACCACTTCTCCGTTAGACCACATGCACCTTCCTACGATTAACTGAATTCCTGAACTTAACTACCGAGATCTCAAAAAGAAGGAGCTTTTAGCAGATTCACCAATTGTAGTCATAATATTGCTTTAAGATTTCAATAAATTTAACCATCTAAGAGCTGGATTTTAACTTCTTGCTTTTTTTTAAAGTTTTAACAACACTGCAACATCCACCATCAGACAAACCAGGCATAATATTTTGATCAAGCTGAATCTTGAGAAGTTTGGGTGGGTTGAAAGTAAACAGCTGCCACGTTGTCCTTTATGTGGAGCCATCTTCCCACCTTAACAGTTAGAATATTCAGATTGTTTTGAGTTCTTCAATTCAGGTGTGTGCATGGTTTCTATAAGTTCTACCTACCACTATGTGTGTGTGAGAGAGAGAATGAAACAACAAAACGTTGACAAAATGGACCATGTTATCTAGTTCACAGTAGCTTTCACATTTGATGTTGGGGAAATACCTGGAAGAAAGCAGATGATCAGCCCAATTCTTGCCACTATATAGGACATCTGTCCAACTTGCATTTAATAATGTATGCACAATAGCCAATTTCTTTGAATGTGGAAGAGAGTTCCTCGTCATTATTGTATTTGCTGGAACTGAACCAAATCTGAAAATGTTCAAAATTTAAGTAAAAAAACTTCGGTATTTAACCTTCGTCTAGCACTGTCAAATGTAGCTGTAACACTAAGGTCAAGAATATTTTATAATAGAGCATTTTCACTTTTTTGGTTTCAAAAAACAAAAAATGGTATCAAACCATACAAACTTACTTGCAATCCCCAGGAAAGCCATTGATAGCCCTGCAACCTCCGTGTGGACAGAGGTACCTAAGTTTCAATTACAAGTTTAGTCATAATTTTGAGTTCATTTTAAATGGGTACTCATTTTCAAAACATACATCTAGAAACAGCTGTGTTCAACCCACTTTATCAACATTTTCGGTCCACCTTCTAGACATCTCTTCTAGGATAGATCAGATCACAGAATATAATAGGGGTGCTGATCTTCTTTGACGTTAAACAACTATTTCAGAAGACTGAACACAGTTGTTCTCAGATTTATGTTTCAAAAAAGGTTGGCAAGAATTATTAAAAGAACATACTTAATCACATTTTCATGTACTATGCTTGTTCTGTACTCACATGAAATCAGTGACTGATTTTGTTGACCAGGATTGATTATTCTTGCCTTCTGAAGAATATAATAGGGCAGTATCAGCCTTTAAGAATGCAATATCTCCAATTTCCTCTACAAGACACCGGAAAGCTCCTGAATGCCCAGAGTATGTCTTGTCTACAGAACATGTGCTTTTATTACCACAAGCACTGCACAAACCTCTTCCTTCTAATTCTGAGGGGGCACAGGATGCAGAGAAAAAACTGGACATCAGATCTTCATCTGTTCTTGTAGAAAAAATATTTTCAGATGGATTTTGTAAAATGGAGCTCAAAATATAGTTAACTGGATAGTTCCATCCAGCTGCTGTCAAATAGTTTCCATGGCAAGATTTCTTGCCCTTGAAATCTTTCAAGCTCAAATCTCCTTTCCTATTACACATTTTTTTCTCGACAATGGCAACAGCATCATATGAAGTATCTTGATAGCAGTACTCTTCAGCCATTATAGCCTTCATAGAGTAGTTCATAAAAGCAATGTATCCTAGGCCTGAATCAAGGGAGATGAGGTCTGCTTCCTTGTTGTTTATTGCTTCCAAACACTCAAAGGTTGTCTTCCTTGATACACTGCAAAGAAAGTAAGAAAGAGAGCATTATTGTCTATAAATGACCAAAGAAAGCAAGAAAGAGAGCATTGAAGTCCATAAATGACCAAAAGTAGGTCAATGCCAATCAAAGGGTACATTCATTTTTAAATTTTAACAGATAAAAGTACAACGGGAAAGTTACCCTACATTAGAAACAACTGTGCACAAAGCATTAATGAAAGGAAACCTGAAAATGGACTACATCCCAAATGATAAATACTTGGATAAAGAAAGTAGAATATGAATATGCCTACATAGTACATGATACAGTAGGAGAGAAATAATGCCACAGATTATGATTGCCATGTGCTGAGCCAAATATGTGATCTAAAATAAAAATAAAAATCAGTTCAGATGCATGACATACCAATTCCAGGTATAGTCATCCACCGGCGTCAAAAGACTTGTATAGTACTGGCAATTAACAAATTCATCCCCTACTGCACACCATTTAACATTCTTTGACCCAGATTCTTCAGGTATCTCTGTAGTTGGAAATACTTCCTCAGGAGAAGGTTCAGGTGCTGAGAAAAACTCACTTGCAAGTGAAGAGCTTGTAGAAGGTGATGGGGAAATAATGAGCGAATCTTCCAAGGTGCTTGTCAAAGCAGGTGCATGTGCAGAGGGAGCATATGAAGGACTTGGAACACTTGAAATAGTTGCAGGTGCCCCTGAACCAATATTTCCAGGGTAAGGTGCTGGAGCTGGACCCTGTTCAGAAGCTACACAAGCAATATAGTTATCAGCATATGTCATAAGGCTTAGCATCCTCTCCATTACTAATGTTTCTTAGAGGTGCTTGTCTGCTTTGTGGATCCCCTTGCCTTGTGGTTAATGCGGAAGTGAGTGTTAACAAAAAAATTCAAGCTTGTTTTAAACCAGTTGAGGATTTTGTTCCTCAAAAATATCTAGCTACTATTGCGACAAAATCCTCTGATTTCACTAATTATATCAATGAATCTTGCAGAATACAAGGCTATCAATCTCCTGACAACCATCTCATTTTCAATTTTGTATCTATTGCTTTTACTTTAGAGTTTTTATGTTCCAATATACCATTTTGATATAATTTGAAATCAAGCTCAACCTGAAGAACGTAAAATTAATAAAGGCGGGGAAAAAACATAAAATAACACTTTCAATTAAGGTTCTTGGCTTGGCAGAGAAGAGTTGCACACAATTTGCAGAAATAAAAGCAAGATTAGACTCTGATTTCAAACTTTGTACAAACTTTTCAAATCTCAAAGAAAGTAGAACAAACATGTGATAAGTATACGAAAAGGTCTTTTAATCTTACCAGCACCACACATCCTATTATAATTAAACCAAAACAAAATGACCATGAAGCTCATCAGTGATATTTGATCAGGAAGTGGATCTAAGGTCCAGATCGAAAATGTGCAAAAGCAAGAACATAAACAGCACAAGGCCAACATATGGTAGAAAAGCAGATAGTTTAGGATGAGGAGACTGTGATGGTGCAAAGCACTTTTGCACTCTTAAAGAACCAATAAATGGCCTCAGAAAGAAAGCAGATATTGTGAACAAGGTGAAGACAGTATTATACAAGATACGGTACATAATTATTCCAGCAGCAATGGAACTTTGTTCAATGCATATATAGATTACTGTTTATATCTAGCGAAAAAAACCCATCTCAAAACCTACAAACTTGGGTGTGTCCAAAATGTCTAGGAAGTTATAAGCTTTGAATCATTTCTTATTAACATTCAGTTTAGGAAACTTATTGTTTCTAGGAAACTTTCGGTTAGCTCTGGTTTCTTAATAGACATCAACTGACAGAATATACAGAAACAAACAAATCCTTTGAGGAAGCTCATATGTATTTCATTTGATTTCCAAATACCAGACAGTTACACAAAGCCATCACAAATGTCTTAAGACTTACTAGGCTTCTTATCTCCCATTTGCTTCTTTATCTTGAAACCTATTGGCCCAATAACCATGTGTTTTTTGTACAGTTTTCCTATAGCACAAATATGAACATTATTGATTATTCCTCTTCCTCCCACTCTTTTGATTCCACAACAATAACTTTTTAACCTCTATTGGAGGTCTGTAAACAATTTCGGCATTACTGGATCATGATCTTATTACTCGCTATATACATCCTCCCTCACACATCTAAGGAATAGGGTTTCTACTTTTTTTATTTGGGTAATTTATGGGCCTCCCTTTCTCAATACATAAAATCTAGCGCTCAAACGCTTTCTGCCAAGCTATGTTTTGAAACTGTTTCATGGAACCGCAGTGAATGTTCTATCTTTCCATCAGATCAAAGGGAAGAAATAATTATTTCTAAGCATATATTCGTAGTTTGAATCTTCATATAAATTTAGGATCAGCTATTGTTAGAGATAGATCTCCCCCCCCCCAAAAAAAAATGTTTTGATAAGTGCAGCTGCAAAATCAAAGTAAAAGTGTTTTTCGCGGGATGGGTAGACAACAAGAAAATAAATTGTAATGTAATGGAAAGCATTCAGCTGTACATCCCCCGTAGAAAACCCCCAAACATGCAATTTAACAACAGATATATTTCAGGACATTTTAAGCAAAAGAAATTAGAATTTTGTATCTGAGAAAGGGTGCTCGACTGCAAAAGACATAGAACTCGCACAAATGTAAACTTAACGCCTTATTACTAACTCCTAATCCGTTCTTTCTCCTGTTTAGCAAGCTAAGGGGTCCTGGGAATAACTCGACCGAAATTTGTGAAAGATAGGTTATGAAGATTGAAAACTTACGGCTGGGTTCATGGCTTCCCATATAATCTATAATAGATTTCAAACATATTGCAATTTGGCACAATGTACCATGCAATTTATAATGTCTTTAAAAAAACAGAGGGATTGGCAGTACCTTGTGGCAGAGTTGCAGAAGAAATCAGTACTGCTGAAGAAATTAGGAACACCCAAAGTAGCAGAAATCTAGTCATCATACTATTAAGTCCTTACCAATATGTCTATAGAGTTCAACGTCTAGCACTCTGTGTTGAAACTGAAATCAATGCAGATCTGTTATGACGAAATGAAGGTGATGAATTGGGTGCAAGATGTTAGATACAAGAATACCAGTAAAAAAGAAAGAAAAAAGAAAAGAAAGATGTGGCCCTTAAACTACTGAAATGGACTGAGCTCCTAATATATCATTTTCATTTAGTGCATTTAAGTGTTGAACATGAGCTACAAATTTCAAGACCAGATTCAATTGGCTTCCTCGTTTGTTTATTTGGGTGGTTTGTCGTTATCAAGGAGTTGGGATTGCCATGAGGATTGGGATTTGTCTCATCTTGTAAATTAAGTGTTGATTCAATTCTGGGTGGCAGGTGACTTCATGCTTTTCTTTTTAGCATGATTAAAAGGCAAGCTACTTTCCTCTGCTTCACATGACAATACAGTAAAGTGCAACAGTATTAATTGGGAAGTGCAGAATCACAGTTTCCAATCCATTTTTTAAAAATTTATTAAAAATCAAAATATTTATATGAAAAACAATAAGGTTACAGAATCTATAAAATATACTAGATTTGTAGCACAGTCCTTAATCTGAGAATAGACAAAAGAAAGTCAATACTTCACTTTGAACGGTTATAATTACAGTAATCTTAGAAGAATATGGTAAAATGTGCCAAACTATTAAAATATGGTTCTAAGCATCTGCATAAGTGCTCCTTTAATTTAGATATGCTGACTTATTGAGCACAAATTTAATGAAGAGAAGCACAACAAAAGAGGGAGATTGGCTGAATAATATTGAAAAGAGAGTCAAATGGTTTTTTATGAGTGGAAAGAAGTCAACACCCAAATTGTTATAAAATTAATTTCCCTTGTGGTGTTGGGTTGAGGAGATATACGTGAACTCATTCCCTTCTCGACCATGGGAGTGTGTATGTAGTAGTGGCAATTTTATAATTGTAAAGAAGGTTATTCAAATACATGTATAATGTAAATATAGATTAATCTAGGAATATATATATATGAATCTGGTTCAACAAATATTTCAGATATAAATTAGTCGTCAAAATGTTCGTAAGTGGAATTTGTGTTATGTAAGGTGATCTTGCCCTCAACAATATTAATCTATCATGCAAAAGTGATTTGAAAACCCACAAAAATGAATAGGTGCATCATGGATTACAACAACCTATATGCCTTTGCCTATAATGTTTGCTCAAGCATCAAGACTAATAGTATTGAAAACTACCTTGGGGAAATTGTTGAATTACAAAGGCTGAGTATTCCTAGGTTGCCCTCTTGAGTGGACTGGTTTTATAGTCATGCAAAATATTGAAGATTGAAGACAAAAACTCTTCATGCATATAAGTGTCCTAGACAATGTGACGCAAAATCATGTTCCTTTCAGTGCTCTAATCTAAAATATTCCTAAAATGATTCTCATTGAAGTGTTTAGGATTTTGTAAATAATGCTTAATTTTTTGCTTATGAATTAATGTACATCAAATGCCTTTAAATACCAAAACCTACAAACTAATCTTTTAAAAAAGTGCCTAGATGACTCATAACGACTAGTGAAATTGGTAGGATTCAACAAGATTTAAATTATTCAAAAATATTTTCAAGAGAGATCTATGCATTGTAAGATCACTCCTATGAATCATTCAAATGACCCAAGAAAATAGATGTGAAATCTCAAGGAAATAAATGAGTGTATGGATGTATGTTAGATATGGGTACAATAAATAGGTCATAGGTGACAAATGGGCAGGAGCAAGTATGAATAGGGATAGGATAAGGTTAAATATGTGGAATTGTATGTAAATGGGAGTAGGCAATGGATTACATAATGAGTGCAAATTTGCACAAGAGGGGGTCATTTATTGATATGTAATTGCATTAAGGTAGTCCATCAAAATGAGCCAAAAATTAAATAGAAATTGACATATGTATGTATTTAAAATATTTCACCATTACATGTTACCCCCAATTTGAGGTGCATGTGAATCCTTACATGAGCATGTACTTCAAACTAAATGAAAACTTACAAACATAAATAAAAAGTAAATGCTTAAACATAAAAGTATATGGGTTCCATGAAACTAATAGACCCAATTCTAGGTATCCTTGTGTATTCTTCCTCCTTAGCATGCGTGTTCCCTCAGAACCTATAAACATAGAAAATATATGTGCAATGAGTTTCTTAATTCATTTTAGTAAAACTAAGCACAACCGCAAATTAATTTTACTATCTATTATATTGTGTGTATGTGTATAAATGAGAGAGGGAATTCTATACTTCATGTTGAAAAATATCTTAAAGGCCTTCACATCATAAGAACATGGTTTATCAAGGAAAAGGCTTGGGTCGTAGAGTACAATGCATTATGGAACTTATAATACCTAAAGAGAAAAATAGAGAGGAAGTTCTTAGAAATAGAGCTCCCAAAAAATTTATATCTGAATTTGAGAATATCCTCATTGAAAAATCGAGGTCTTTTCCTTATGTCGAAAACACTAATTAGGATGTTGTTGAAGACTCCTTTATGCATATTAATAAGTTTCCACCATATTCACTTCATCCTTCGAATCTCAACATAAAGAACTTTAAATTGTTTATCCTCAACTTATAGATTGGAACCTACATGGACCTCCTATCCTAAATACTTTTCAAAATGATGAAGCTATTTTTAAATTCATGGGCCTATGAGAGAGTATACCATTAGGAGATCTTAAACTTATTTTTGTCATACAACTTGATAAAGAGGCTTATTTTGATGAAAACTTTAACCATTTCAATCACAAGAATCAATAGTTGAATATAGTGGAACAATCCTTGAACAATTCTTGATGAGGTATCATCTTCAAATGAAAACCTTCCTAACATGTCACAATATCAAGCATGGTATCCTATCTTGGTGAAAGAAGCACAAGAGGTAAACCTTGGAACAACAAAAATCCTACAACCACATTTTTAGCAACATTTTTAACACAACAAGAAAAATAAGACTCTTGGACATTTTTGAAAAATAGGAGTGTAAACTTTGCACGTGGTCTTTTGTAGATATGCCTAGACTTGACCCCGATCCAATAGTTTATCACTTGATAGTTTTTCCTAATGCTAAACCATTTAAACAAAAAATTAGAAAAATGCATCCTCAAGTAGCCTTATTAGTAAAAGTAGAGCTTCAAATGCTACCAGACACGCACACATTACCAAAATCAATAATCTATAGATTTATACATCATTACATGAAGTAGAACCATCCATACATTACTCATTAGATAAAAGTTACATTCATGATCTCTTTATATAGCACATCACATATGCTTTTGTGATTTTCTCTATTACATCTTTTATCTACATGTTATATTTTATATCTTACAATCTGTGGTATATTATATTGCTATTAGAAAATAACATTTTATAGTGTAGAAATGTTTCTCTAGGCTTAACCTTATATGATTGTGACCGTGTGCAAGTACTCAAAGCTTATGAGTATACCACATATTTGCTCTCTTGGTTCAAATAATGATCTTTGTTTCATCAAATTATTCAGAGGGCATCCAACATAGACCTAGCCTCTAACATAGTTGTAAATCTTCAAGCTTATAGGGTTATTTAATCTCTAGCTACCCTTTGTGGGTTTCAACTAAATTCATCAAAACTTTCCAAAGTCAACTCTATCCAAACTAACAATGTACAAATAAACTATGTGGAACATTTTTCTATTTTAATTATGTTAAATTTTATCTCCATCTCGAGACATACAAAATTTGTAGAAATAATTAAGCCAATTGTATTTATCTCTATAGGTACAAATCAATTTGTTAAGTTCTTTCTACGAAAAAAAAATGTTCAACTGAATTCAATGTGAATTGTATCCAAAGCATATGCACAAATTATGAGGATTTAAAAAAGCTTCATATATTGACAATGTTTGTGATAGCAAAAGAAAAAATTGAAAAAGTTTTGAATATGAGATATACACAACCATATTGGGAATTGAATAAAAATTATCCTTAAAGAAAGTCAATTGCTTTAAGTAAGTTAATGACCAAAATTGTAAATTCAATATATTCACATATCTAGCATTGTTATGATGTAAGACAACATATCAAATAATTTTATAAGTAGAAAAAATGCTTTCCAAAGGATTGTATTCTCCTTTTGGATTTTTTTTTGTTAAATTTTACATTTAGCCCTCAAATTAAGATTTGAAGTCAATATTACCACTTATAGCAAATAGCAATCTCCATATATGTTTTATAGACATGTTGAGCTTGATGTGGATGGAGTAAAAACTAGCACAAGTAAATGGATTATTGTGAAGGATATCCCTTTTTACATTTGTGATGATACCAATCATAATCAAAGTTATTTATCTCATTATCTTATATTTTTCAAGGATATAAAATAAAACAAAATAAATTCTCTAGAACACTATATTTTGTATAAAATTCATTATTAGTTTTCTTCTATTTTATATACATGTTGAGTGGCATTATCCTTTCAAGAATTGTTAGAAAGCATCTTAAGTTAACAAGATGGTGTAAAAATTTCCCATTTTTAAACTTTCTAATCAAAATGTATGAGTAAAACTTGTTAACAAGAACCAACATCAAAGATCTTTATTGTTAGTAGACAATCAAACAAAAAAAAATATAACGATCAATCTATAATACTTACATAAATTTCAAATATTACATTTAAAGTTTTGAAGGTAACTATCATTCTTCATACATTATTTTATCAATAGATTCAATGATTCCACCCACAACAATCATAATGCATACACTATTGAATTTCAATTTGTCATCGTCTAACCTTATATCTACAAAGCTATTGCATGACTTAAAAATTAAATTATGTAAAGTCTAGATGATGCTTTAATACAATGTATCGAGTTGTAGGAAAGACCTGGCAATTTTAAAGTCGTGAAGTAGGTGATGGTTTCATTGCATTCCATTATGTGTAGATTTATGTTATTTGTATTTTTATTGAGCCTGCGAAATTGTTGGCTGCTCCTATAAATAGTGGAAAAGCAATAGTATATTTCTATTGTCACTCTTTCTATTATAGTGGTATTATTTTTCTATTTTGATTTTTGTTTTTAGTCACTCTTACATTCAAAGTATAATTTACAATGGTAGTAGTGAGTGGAATGGAATGATATAAATGTGCTCACAAAATTTATCTAGAATTGATATTTATTAGTAAATATAAAAAATTAATGTCAACACAAATAAATTAAATGTATATATAAATGTATGGTCTATTAAAATTTAAATAAATGAAAGCAAATATAAAAATGTAATAATACAAGGGAAGGGAGAAGAACTAAGATATCACAAAATAAATAAATGAATAAGATATGAATTAACTTTTTCTTATATAAAATTTAGTTATTAATTATATGTAAAAAAAATTTATAATAGATAACAATCGATCATCACCTAAATTCACTAAAAACAATAAACGAATTAATTTTTTCATTTCATTTTTACATGTTATTTTTATTTTTAATGTAATCTTATATATTATATTTTTTAATATAAATAATTTTTTTGTTCTTACTATTTTTTCTATAGGTTAACTACAACCAAAGGGGTTGCTCCCTTTGTATTAATCATATGGAAAATATTTAGAGTGAAATTTTGACAAAATGGTATGCAACACATAGGATGCACCTTTGACTATATTTATTAATTAATTGAAATTTAAAAAATCTATTGTATTTTGATTTTAATGAATTAATAAATATGATAAAAAGTACATCCCAGGTGGTGCATAGATGTTTCCCTTGAGGCCTTGCCCATTACACCACAAAAAAAAGGTGATAACCAAAAAGTTTGTTCATCCATTCTTTAACAACCTAGTACATTTTCATTGGCCATTTTCTCTATATGCCCCATGTTTTGTAGGAGGAAACAAAACCCTAAGTTATTTCAGACTATGGGAAATAGATATTTAAATTTTATCATAATATTACAACTATACAAGCATTACCATTTGCTAATGCCTATTATCTATCTTGCTCTTTGTTTATGAATTCATACATCCGTTCAAGTTTGAATATAGGCTCTAGGTTCATGATATTATTCAAGAAGGAGAAACCCTTTGAAACCTTGAGATAATGGTGGTTTAAGGAAGTTGTTCTAAAATTGGAGAGAAAATGAGGCCACTCAATTGAAGCCTTGACCACTTGGAGCTTCTAGAAGTCTAAGAAAATTCCTACCCCATGTCATGCGATCCATAATAGCTCATCCAAATTTCCAAGTAGATTGTTTTTTATAAGTGCTTGTGTGAGGGCCTTCACAATGTCCTTTGGCTCTCCAAGGTCTAGTATGGAGGCAAAAAACTTAGAGGAGATATCGATATAGACCTTGCGTCTACTATCTACAACCAATAAATTGTCTCCTAAGACCCATTTTATGGCTATGAGGATGAGCCCATGATGGGTCTGGAAAATTGTCTTGAACCTATTGTTTATAATCTCTCCCAGGAATGCCATCTGATGAAGAGAACACACCAATTGGATTTGGGTATCCATTGCTAGATATGAGGATTTATGAGCTTGCAAATTGGAGATGACATCAATTGAGACCTTTAATATTATAAAATTGGTCATGTTCATTTTGCATGTTTTAGAGAGGTCAAGAGTGTGAAATAATTGTTCAACCTCTAGATGCTTCTACTATCATATGCAATATCTCACAAGAAAAAAAGATCATGATTAATGCCATACTCCTTGGGTATCTTCATTAAGGAGATGGTTGGCCTTCATTTTGGTGTGGCAACATAAAAATTTCCTTAATGTCATCTATCGTCATGTTGGTAAGGGAGTCAACTTCCTTTTTTTGCCTCATGCTAAAAATGGTTTGCACTATATTCCACCAAGCAAGACAAGAGTAATTTGACCCTTTGGAATAGGGAGGAAAGTTTCCAACCATTTACACAATTCATTCTAATAGCATTGATCACAAGGGTTGAATCCCCTTCTTTCTCTACTTTGGATATATTGAGTTTCTCATAGAGTTGAAGACCTAGGATTAGTGCTTGAAACTCTGCATCATTATTTGTCCCTTTCAAGAGATGTCTAGAAGATTTTCCAACTATACAATCCCTCCAATCCTTGACAAGTCATCCTACCTCAAAGATCCCCAATTTTTCTTTGGATGCTCTTTCAAATTTAAAGTTGTGCCACTCAAATGTAGGTGTTTCGCATCTACCTTCTTTCCATTTGAGTATGGTCTCAACACCCCTAACCCATTTAACAAGGGTTTGGTACTATTTTTTTAAAATAATGTATTAAAAATTGTAATTTAGGTATGAATTTTTATAGATGCAAAATATTTTAATTTATAGATATTTTATGTTTTATAGTTATAAAATATTTTAAAGTGTAAATATCCCTATTTTTTATAGGAATCTAAAATTAAAGAGAGAGATATTCTAATATATTTAAACATATAAAAATATGTTGTATAAAGTCTTACAATTGTGGTACATGTAAAGTTTCAAAGAGTTTTGTAAAATTCATATGAGAAGTCATTTCATATAGGGGATTTATCATGCTAGCCATGGCGAAAATTACTTCATGTAGATTGGTAATGGAGGCATTCCCATAAAGTACTCTCATGTTTATGAGAATTATATTCTATTATGAAATTTTAGCCAATGTCGTTTGCCTTTGATTTTAGCACATCTAGTAGAATGGTTATTGATAATGTTCTTTTGATGATGGATTTAACCAACCTAACTTACATAGTAGGGGAGAAAGGGTTAGCTTCAAGTTCAACAATGGCTTGATGAAGGTCCAAGGTGGTGACCTCGTATACATAGTGATAGCTAACTAGTGGTCATAAATGTGAAGAAAATGAGAATTACACCTTATGTCCCTATAAAATAGCTATTTTGTGTTTTATAGTTATTAAATATTTTAAAGTATAAATATTCTATGTTTAATAGGCATCTAAAATAAAATATGGATATATTTTAATATATTTAGACATAGAAGAAATATGTTGTTTAAAGTCTTACAATTGTGGGACATACAAACTTTCAAAGAGATTTGTAAAATTCATAAAGGAAACCATTTCATCAAGGGGATTTATCATTAGCCATGGTGAAAAATGCTTCTTGTAGATTAGTAATGGAAGCATTCCCATAAAGCATGCTCATGTTTATGAGAATTTTTTTGAGCCTTGAAAAACCTATCATTAATGTTTGACAAAGGCTTGAAGGATATCAATAAGGTTTTTGAGAATAGGTCACCCATCCTTGATTTTCTATATGCTTTTAGAGGTATGGCAAAATAAAAGGGCTTGACAAAATCTTTAAAAGCTCTATTGAAATTTTTTAGCTAGTGTAGTTTATCTTTTATTTTAACACATCTAGTAGGGTAATTAATTAAAAAAAATAGTTGATTGATCTTAACCATCATAACTTACATAGTAGGGGACAATGGGTCATCTTTGAATGCAATATAACGGCTTGATGAAGTTCCATGGTGGTGACCTCATATGCACATGTTGACAAAATATAGCTAACTAGTGGTCATAGATGTGAAGAAAGTGAGAAGTACAACATATGGTTCTATTCCACCAATCAATCCATCTTGTCCCATGGGAAGGCATAGCCTCCAAATTGCCTACCTTTCTATGTGGAAAAATGTGGGCTAATTAGTTGATAAGTGCTAAAAATTAATTGGGATTCAATAGCCTTGGTAGTATCCACTTGCCAATAAACAAAAAACTTAATGAGACGATAGTTAGAAATAGTGACATCAAATATGTGTTCAATTAGAAGAGGAAAATAGTTAACAAATAAGAAGAAATATTGACTAAGATCATTGTTGGTTAACGGATTGGATTTCTCAAAATTTACAAATAAATACTCCTGTTGCCCAAATAGAAAACCAATGATAACCAGTAGTTGGGTAAATAATTATTGTTTTTACCCTCTGCATTAAGGTACAGCTCCCTATATAATATTCAATGAATTTTGAATAATTTTTTTCTTTATGTGATTCACTTTTAACCAGAAAGTAAACAAAAGGCTTCAACATTCACTAGTCAACACAATATGAATGCTTAATGATGGATAATGAAATTCATAATAAGACATTTGATCTAAAATGGAAATTAACCCTCAGGATGATAAAAGAATATTTGAACTCTAATTGACACTCACTCATGTCTCACAAGACAAGGGGAATCAGAAAATTCAAAAGCTTACAGCTAGTTTCATTTACCAAATTGATTCGCAGACTTCAAATGAAAAATCAGAGAAAAGAAACTAATACACGAACACATAATCATTCCGACAGAAATTTTACGCATTCAAAACACACAGGTTTCTAAAGTTGTATCATATATTTCATTCCACTCAAAGATGGGTATTCCACTGAAATTACAAGTGAGATTAGTCTGTTCCTCCAAATTTTTTACACCCAAAAATTCTATATATCCTGCAAAAACATCCTTACAAATATATATAGCCGCCAGGCTTAATTGTCTTTTTAAAACAAAATGAAATACAAAATTCAAAAGACAACCGTTTATAACTGAAATTAACTAAACGACTACAAGCCGTAAATAGAACCATAACGAAAAGAACAGAAAATGGCCTAAATTGTCTCTGGGGTGTGCGTGGTGCCATGTATATTTCGCCACTCCATATGAGCCACTTAGAAGTTATGAACTACTTGGTAATGTGGGAGCCCAATGTGCAGGATGTGTTGCTTCCAAACTTCTTTATCCATACCCACTTGCGTGACTTTAGTTTTACGCACTTCTAAGTGATCCGAACAGACAACCAACATGGATTCAATGCGAGCTACTCTAGTGAAGTCATCTTGGGTGAAAGATTTTGATTCTTTAACAGAATTTATTTTCCTTTTGAAACTTTGCACCATATCTACTACCTGTTCAATGGTATGTCTGTCATCCTTCAGAAGTTGTACATCGATGCACTTCAAGTCTTTCTGCATCACGGCAATGAATTCTTTCAATTCTTTTAGCAACTTAATGGACTCTTCATGACCTTGTTTTATGATTGAATTTCTCCATTCAATGTTTTCCTTGGCCACATCTAGTACCTTGTCATCCAAATCATTTACTACCTTTTCTGTAAGGAAGTTCATGACACCATACTTCTATACATCTCTCATTTGAACCAATACTGCAGCCCATTTTTTCCTTTCCTTTTCCCATGCTGACACCTCTGTTTCAAGCTCCTGAGTTACGGTCACAATATCCTCGCACACCCTGACCAGATTGGCAATATACTCTGTTCCCTGCTGAATTATGAACTCAAGCCACTCCTGGAAGGTTTCTGCCAGCACATGATTTCTTTGAACCTTATCCAACAAATTTTGGTTCATGGGAGACTTAGGATCGAAATTTTGAGGAACCTGTGACAGGGGTTTCGGGCTGGGATGATGAATGGCATTAATGTACTCTGCCATCTACTTCATGGTCTGTTTCAACTCCCGTTTGTCTTTCTCATCCTTCCATGTTCTGGATAACATTCGTTTAGCAGAGGACTCTAGGTGTTTTGCATCAGCAGCCCTTGAAGTAGTTCCTAAATCAAGCTTTTCAACAACAAAATCCTGCTTCGTTGCATTTTCTGGATCTTTGTCTGAGATCGGCCTAGCCACTTCGGCAACCCAATGCCCTGTATTCTCATCCACCTCCAGCATAGCCTCTATTTTTAGCTTTTTAGACTTAGGTGTTTTCTCGGGGCATTTACTTACCATATCCTCCATGGGTACACTGATAGGAACTACGTTGCGTTTCTTACTTATTGATGCTCCCAACCACCTTGAAATGTTTGAGGACATCTTTGCTGGCGGCGTTTGATATTCAGATAAATCCATGGTAGCCAAAGTAGTTACTTGATTGGGGCTTTCCCCGGGCTGCTCCTTTTCTTTACCTGCATCTTGAGCTGCAGGGATGTTTGCTTCCAGTTCACCCATAATCACTTGCGCCTCCTCAGTATCCAGAACTATGATAGTCTCTTTTCCTGTAATGTCTGCACCTTTCCTTTTACTTCTGGAACGGGTGACTCGAACCATTGAGGGGCCAAATAGTGGTTCTTTAAGTCTTTTGGTTTGAACCTTCTCACCTTGAGTACCAGTGACACCTGCAATATCAACAATAATGTTAGAAGAAGAAATTGGTACAATAGCATGAGATTGCTCAACTGATTTCTCGACTGAGGCAGCGGTCAATCTTATTCCAGGCCTATGATCTCTTAACCATTTCTCTATTCTCCTTATTACATTAAAGGTCCTAGACTGAATATTTTCTTCTTCTCTCCTATCCCAATCAATTTCAGGAATAGGTTGGTCATGAACTCTTTTATTGAACTCCGGGTCCAATACATCTTCACCTTCTGCTTCCTGTATTCCTGCAATGTTCATTGGCAATTTCAAAGTAATGATTTGCCGTAAAGTGAACCTCGACCATAATCTTCTTCGAACTTCAAATTCATCACAGCAATCCTCCCAATAGTCTTCTAACTGGGGTATATGTGAAAAGTTCACATCAACATTCAGGTGCTTCTCTGCATATTCTTTGTTGTTGAACCCCTGCCGAGCAACATATGGCGGCAAATTCATCTTCTTGAGTTCCAATTGTAAGTTCAATGCATCAGAAACAATTTGGCAACTATAATGTCCGAGTTCAACTGGGAAAATTGCTTCAGATTCACTTTTCATCCCAAATCTCTTATCCACACAAGCTAGCTGTCTGCTAACTTCTAAAAGTACATAACTGTCGAGAGCATATCTGGGTAATCTAAAAGGTTCATCTTCAAAGCCTCCAATTCTGATATAAGTAAATCTAGGAAATTGAATAAAACAACTCCCATATGTGGTGACCAACTTTAATGCCTCAGGTGACATTTTATTATTCAAATCTCCTTGCAGTTCAAAAGTTAATCTTCCCACAAAGACATCATTCCATCTCAAGAAGTTTTTTGTGTACTTTTGTATTTACAAATGTGGATAGCACTCGTAGACCTTCATTCCATTAACCCAGGGTTCTTGATGTAATCCTGGCCATTCTCTGATACAGGCTAAAATATAGAACAAGTATGAAGTCATGTGAAAATTAGTCGTTCCAACAAAATTACTGAACCCTTCATGCAATCTCTCAGCAATTACTTGTGCCCAGTCTAGGTATTTTTCACCAGCTGATAATACCTGAATGTAAAAATACATCCAGTCCTCCCAATAGAAGGCATGTGAATTCCCCTTAAGCCTGTTCAAAAGGATCAAGATATCCCTAACTTCTGTGATGAAATGCTCTCTTGTTAAGGGTTTGGGCAACCTAGAACCTCCCTTTTGTATTTTAAGGTGCTAGTTCCTAGCTATGATGCTCCGATAAACACTTCTCTTCTCAGAGAAAAATGCGTATGAGGTTCTTATGGACCAATCTTCATACGACTCTTTGTGAGGAATTCCAATTGCAGCCATTACAGTTTCTCTGTCAATCTGCACTAGCATGTCTCCATTATTGGCTCTAATACACCTATTACTAGCATCATATCGGTTCATGCATGCATATACTAATTCTGGGCAGGGAGAAGCAATTGGGAATGCAGCGGCCTCAACAAGACCACTGTGAACTATCTTTTCCATCATGGAATTGGCTATTGGGTTCCTGGCCCTCTCTAGAAAATTATCTAACTCATCGTGGATGAAGGTTGTATCATCTAGCTCTGGAAGGGTACTAACCAAGCATGATGTTTGACCCAATTTAGGCAGAGTTTGTCTCATTTTTGCTTTAAATTGCATCAATCAGACTGCATTCAACTCCGAAGCAAAGAATTGCACTTTCCAATTTTCAGAACTAAAACAGAGCAGGGGAAAATAAGCAATTGAACTCACCTATCTTCAACATCAAATTGTGAAACCCTCGGAAGAACTGAGCTAAATTACCTGCTACATCTCCACTCTTCGCCAACGGAAATAATAATTATCTTACCTGAGACGCCCCATATTTAAAGACGGAAAAGACTAAAATGAACCAACACACGCTTTGGCTCAGCTCATTCATCCGTGTAAAGTCACTTGTGATTTGATATAATTCTGACATGCTTATTAATTAGAAATCAACTCCACACAGTCGATATGCCTTCTCATGATTGTTTCCATAATTACAATTTGAAAACACAAAAACCAAGGAAAATTATGTTTTGATTGTGCCGCCTTTTCTTCCAAGACACCATCGGGCTAACTTGAAAACACCGCTTTGAACCTTGAACTCATTTTAAAAGAAGTTCATTGGTTCAAAGTTCAATGACAACAAGTCACATTTGTGAACAAGCAAAAAGAGACAAAAGGAACGTTCAAAAACACAGGAATGAACCTTGATCCTTGAACCATTTCGAAAGAAAAGTTCAATGGTTCAAGTTCAAAGCGACCACAAGACTAGTACTAAAGAGACAACCGCAAAACACAAGACAAAAGATTGATTTAACCTTGAACCGAAAAGGTTCAAAGTTCAAGTTCAATGACTATGCTAATGACAACTTAGAACCTTATGGAACGCATTTCTCTTGAACTCGAATTGTGAACTTTATTAAAGGTTCGACGAATGAGTACGAAGCTCGTTTAATGAAGACTTAAGTCCTAGGAAAATAATTACCCTTTTTTTTTTTGATAGGCTATAAACGAAAAAATAAAAAGGGGGCAACAATTGGCTCTGACTGGGGAACAAGACTGTGAAGGACTAGGAAGGAACTTAGGATCTCTGGTTTCGCACTAAAACAAGAACGAGGATACAAAATAGGAATGGCTTGGCACAACAAAACTGAGCTATGTACAAAAAATGCGGGGAACATTCGCTTACAAATTGTAGAGCTTGACATCCTGTCCATTGTAAGATAGGGGAAGAACAGTACCATCCATATACGTGAGCCTGAATGAATTCGATCCCTTCACCTCATGAATTAGAAATAGACCTTTCCACAAGGACTCAAACTTTGCATGTGCTCCTCTCAGCTCCCTTCTTTTGTCCCATAGTAGAACCTGATCTCCCTGCATAAATTTCCTCGGCTTGGCTTTACGGTCAAAAATCTATTTAACTCACTGCTGAAGTTCCTTAATGTGGTCAACCAACTTTTCCCTTTCCTCTTCTATTCTAGCCAGATGCATAATCCTCCTTTCCAGTGCATTTTGAAAATGTGAATCTTCAATAACTGTCTGTAACTTGGAAGCTGCCAATTCGAGAGGAAGTGAGAGTTGAGCCCCAACACCATACACTAGTTCAAAAGGTGACATACCAATTGCTCGTTTTGGTGATGTCCTGTCTGCCCACAGGGCCTCATATAGCCTTTTGTGCCAATCCTTAGCATTTTCGCTGACCAGTTTCTTCATGATATTTATCAGATTTTTGTTACTGGATTCTGCTTGACCGTTACCTTGTGGATAATAGTCAAAGGAATGCACCAAGGAAATACCGTGATCATAACAAAACATGAATATTTCTGTAGAAGAAAAACTTGCAGCATTGTCAGTCACTATCTTCAATGGTACCCCAAAATGAACCATAATATTTTCCTTTAAGAACTCACATATTACTTCTGAGGTTGTTCTCCTAACAGGCACTGCTTCTACCCACTTAGTAAAGTAATCTGTAGCCGTGAGAATATGTGTATGCCCAACACTGGAAGAAGGTGTCAGCGGACCAATGAAATCTAGTCCCCATTGCTTAAAAGGTTCTTCCACAACTACTGGCTTGAGAGGTAAAGCAGCTAGTTGTGGTTTCCCTGTAAAGAATTTACATTTATCACACTTTGCAACCCAAACATAAGCATCTTTAAACATACCGGGCCAGTAATAGAAATTTCTTAATATTTTGTATGCAGTGACTGTAGAGGAGGAATGACCTCAGCAAGGACTCACGTTGTGCTTTATCCACACACCTCAGGAAGGTTCCATCCAAGCCTTTCTTATATAATATGTCACCAAAAATAACATATCTAGCTGCTTTTAATTTCAGGTTTCTCTTTTCTCTGGGGGATAAATGTGTAGGACATTCTCCATATGTCAGGAAAAAGGCTACATCAGTGAACCATTCATCTTGCAGGCTAACAAAAAGAGCTAAAGGCAAACTTTCTTCTACTTCTTTATTTTCTGCCATTAGGCGCCATAATCCCTGTCCACGAACTAACTTCGTTGGCCTAATATCCAAGTCAAATTCTTGAACCTTTGAAACCCAAGTTGCTCTATTATTCATTCCCACCTCTTGCTGAGTCAATATACTTTTAACAGCGGAATTTGGCACAAAAACAACTGAATGAGAATGTAATATGTAATACCTAAAATGTTTAACAGCTTTTACAACTGCGAAAGCCTGCTTCTCATTCAATGAATAGTTTAATTCATGCTTTTTAAGCGGAATGCTCATAAATGTAATAGGAAACTCTTCACCAAGTTCATTCTTCTGTAGGAGAATACCGGACATTGTGTATTCTGAAGCATTACAGTAAATGATAAAAAATTTCTTGAAGTCAGGATTAATTAATGTTGGAGCATGAGCGATGGCCTTTTTAACTTCTTCAAAAGCTTTCCTTGCATCATCTTTCCATTTAAAGATCTGTTTCTCACTCATCATTCCTACAATATGCTTAGTGATTTCAGTGAAATCTGGCACAAATCTCCTGAGAAAACTCACCTGACCAAAGAATGATTTGACACCACTCCTATCTGACGACAAACTTAACTACTGAATAGCTTTAACATGATCTGGATCAATCTCAATACCATCTTGTGAAACTATATGTCCTAAAATCTTTCCTTCAGTAACACAAAAAACTGATTTCTTTGGGTTAAGGGAAATACCATGATCTCGACACCTTTGCAACACAGTTTCTAAATCCTTGAAATGATCTTCCCTTTTCTTGGAGAAAACTATCAAATCATCAAGATACACTACAATAATTTTACCAATCAGATGACCAAAAGAAAGGTTCATTGCCCTTTGGAAAGTATCTCCAGCGTTTATTAGACCGAAAGGCATGCAATTATAGGCAAAAGTCCCCCATGGTGTTGTAAAGGCGGTTTTGTGTTGATCTTCCTTTGCCATGCTTACCTGATTATAACTAGAGAAACCGTCAAGCATAGACATCATTTCAAACCCGGCGACAGTTTGGAGAATGTGATTCATTGCAGGTAAAGGATAATTATCTTTTAAGCTAGCCTGATTCAGGTTCTGGAAATCAACACAAATTCTTATCTCTCCATTTTTCTTGCGAACCAGAACAATGTTAGCCACCCATGTTGAATGATGAATTGGATAGATTATCCTTTCCTGAAGCATTTTATCTATTTCTCTGAAAATTGCATCTGCAACTTTTGGGTTATAATTCCTTAATTTCTGCCTGAAAGGAGTCGCTTCTGGTTTTAGGAGAATATGATGCTGAAATTGACCATCTCTGAAATCTTTCAAATCTTCATAGGACCAGGAAAAAACATCAAGAAACTTTCTCAACAGTTCGATGTACAAATGTCTTTCTTTCGGAGTGCAACATTTACCCAAATTAACCATTTTTTGATTCTTTTCCTCACCAATATTAATCTTCTCATATTCACCTAATGTATAAGCATCGTGGGAATTAGTTATTCTTACAGACTTGTCATTGCGGTCGAACAAGCTCTCTAAAGTCACCAATCCTTTTGGAATTCGATTTCCCTTAAGCTAAACTACTCCCTCTCTAAAGCTTCCCTTCTCATCTGGACAAAACTCATTACATTGGTTTTCTGAACCTTCAAAATAAGAAGAAGCAAACATAGCAGCATTTTGTAAGAACTTATCAATATACTTATCATCTTCAAACACTTGCCAGAAATCTGAATTATCAGGGACGTTTGGGCGATAAACTACTTTAATTCTGTAAACATCTGTACCAAAATCTGGATGTGGAAGAAGTAACGATGCTGATACCGCTAGGGAGTCTGTGCGAGAATTTTGACTTCTAGGAATAGCTTCTATTGAAAATGCATCAAAATACTCAATTTCATCCCAAATTCTATTTCTATAATGCTTGAGCCTCTCATTTTTCCCAGAATAACGATTGCGTACTTGATTAACAATCAATTCTGCATCACCTTTAGCACACAATAGTTTAATCCCTCTCTTTTTGGCTTGTTCAATTCCTAGCAACAATGCCTCATATTCTGCAGTATTATTTGTATTTTTAAACTCCAACTTAAATGAAAAAGGAAAATTCTCACCCTGTGGAGAAATAAGTACCACTCCAACGTCAGATCTAGCAGATACACAACTCCCGTCAAATTTCATTATCCACAACCCTGCAGTGTGATCATCTACATCCTCTGACATATTTTTAGTGTCATCAAAGAAGAGCAAATAGTTGCCAAATTCACATTCCTGATACAATATTTGTGATTTTGGATCCTCTAAAGGAAACACTGTAAATTTGGATTTTGGTTCTGGTATGAGAGTGATCTTCTGTCTTCCTATAGGAATCATTGCCTCAGACCAATCCATTTTAATCTCTCCACCCAAGTCTTTACAAAAAGTTCTACTCAACAACATTTCGTAACTTGCTGGAATATCAGCAACCAATATTGTGAGCTTTACTCTTTTATTGGGATGAACCGCTAAAGCTACCTGAGCGTCTTTGATCTGACCAAGTAAAGGAATTTGTTTAGAATCCATTGAGAAGCATTTGCCAAAGGTTTTAGTAAGTGTGAGACCTAAGGCTTTGGCCACTGTGGAAGGCATTATATTATCTGAAGCTCCTGAATCAATAATACAGTTATTAAGTTTATAACCATTGATAAATAGGGAGACATAGAAAGGCTCAGGTTTCTGATCAAGCACATGTGATGATCCTACAGGTTCATTAACTGGCACCTTTGATGTAAAAACATTGGCTTGTTCAGTTAACTGGGCTTCAATATTGAATGGTAAAGACTCAAAGTTTGTCAATACATCTGAGGGCTGCAACTAAAAATTTTCCCTCCGCACATACTTAATCAACTTTTCTAGCTCTTTTGGATTTAGCCTGAGGTATTCAGCAGGAGAGATTTGAATCTTTGAAGTTTTACAAAACTCAACAATATCAAAAGAGATATCAGACTCAGGTCACTTCAATATTTGAACCTCTTGAACCTTTGAACTTACTTCTAAATTTCGGTTCATAGGTTCCTTACCCTTAGTTGAATTTTCATATGATGATGGAGTGCTTATATTTTTAAATTGATGCTGATTTCTAGTGAAAACGGCACAAGAGGGATCTTCAAGGGTTACCAATATATCTCCTCCTCTATCTGTTTCAGATTCATATTCAAGGAAGTGTATTCCAAAGTCGCCAGGTTGTCCATGAATTTCCTCTATTGAGCCGGGTTCATTTAGAACTTCTCTTGTGCTAAGCATCTGTGCATGTCTCACCATTTTCGGACAAGAGTTACCATCGTGGTCATCTGTTAAATGAAAGACACACATATTTCTCCTGGGAGGGGCTGCTTCAATGGCTAGTCTTTGCTGAGTCAGGGGCAATTGTAAAGCTTTATTTCCTGTTCCAACAGGCTGATTATTAGGTCATCTTGGAATGTCTTGATAAGGTTGAGGATATGATTTATTAGCCTTGGGAAGTTGTCTCTTGAGAGTGATCACATCATGAACCAACCTTTGGATTACGGGATCAGAGGGAGTTGTGGAAGTTGATGGCTGTGAGTTAGCAGCTTGAACTTCTCTTCTCCATTTGCCTGCATTGATCAAATCATCTTCTAATTCTACTACAGTGGTTTTGACAGTGGCTAAGTCCTGGACCCTTTGTCTACAAATAAAGAAACTTATTTCTACAGGCATTGCATTAATGAAGAAACATTTCAAATTGTCATCAGAAGGTCTTCGATTAACTGGAATCTTATGAACAATCTTGTCAAACCTTGCCACAAAGTCTCTCATGGATTTAGGTATTTCCTTTTTCAGTTGAGCTAATTGGGCTAAGAGAGAATGGTCATCTTCTGCCACTTTAAACCTATCCTTGAACCTAGTTTTCAAATCCTACCAGTTTGTTATTACACCATTCGGCAAATGGTAAAACCAGTCAGTTGCTATTCCAGTCAATGTCTGAATAAACAACCTTATTGCTACATCTTCATGCTGAACCGCCAACATGGCACATGCAACATTAAAAGCATTAAAATGCTCATCAACTGTAAATTTTCCATCACCATTAAACTTAGGTAAATGCTCCCTGGAACCTTTAGGTAAGGGATTCAAATTTGCTCCAAGGGCAAGTGGTTCTACTGCTGGACCCCAGGGATTATTTGCAGCCATAGGAAGGATAATATTCAGAGGGGTGGGATTAATCACAATGGGAAAGACAACACCATGTAAGGTCAACGAGTGACAAATAGAAGATTGGGAAGGATCAGAAGGAGATCTTGGGGGCCTACTTCTTGCCCTTCTTTGAGGTGTAAAGTAAGGGAAGGAATTTAGGTTTTGCAATTCTTCAAAAGCTGAATCAATTAATCCTTCTCGCCTTTGGGATCTAGTATATCTTCTAGTCTCCAGTGTGCTCACACCCTACAGTCTTCAAAATCAAATACGAACCAATTCAAAGTAACTTATGGCTATAAAACTAATCTTATTATTTGACTCCCCAGCAGAGTCGCCAAAAATTTGTTGGTTAACGGATTGGATTTCTCAAAATTTACAAATAAATACTCCTGTTGCCCAAATAGAAAACCAATGATCACCAGCAGTTGGGTAAATAATTATTGTTTTTACCCTCTGCATTAAGGTACAACTCCCTATATAATATTCAATGAATTTTGAATAATTTTTTTCTTTATGTGATTCACTTTTAACCAGAAAGTAAACAAAAGGCTTCAACATTCACTAGTCAACACAATATGAATGCTTAATGATGGATAATGAAATTCATAATAAGACATTTGATCTCAAATGGAAATTAACCCTCAAGATGATAAAAGAATATTTGAACTCTAATTGACACTCACTCATGTCTCATAGGATAAGGGGAATCAGAAAATTCAAAAGCTTACAGCTAGTTTCATTTACCAAATTGATTTGCAGACTTCAAATGAAAAATCAGAGAAAAGAAACTGATACACGAACACATAATCATTCCGACAAAAATTTTACACATTCAAAACACACAGGTTTATCAAGTTGTATCATATATTTCATTCCACTCAAAGATGGGTATTCCACTGAAATTACAAGTGAGATTAGTCTCTTCCTCCAAATTTTTTACACCCAAAAATTCTATATATCCTGCAAAAACATCCTTACAAATATATATAGCCACCATGCTTAATTGTTTTTTTTTAAACAAAATGAAATATGAAATTTAAAAGACAACCGTTTATAACTGAAATTAACTAAATGGCTACAAGCCATAAATAGAACCATAACGAAAAGAACAAAAAATGGCCTAAATTGTCTCTGGGGTGTGCGTGGTGCCACGTATATTTCGCCACTCCATATGAGCTGCAAAGAAGTTATGAACTACTTAGTAATGTGGGAGCCCAATGTGCAGGATGCGTTGCTTCCAAACTTCTTTATCCATACCCACTTGCGTGACTTTAGTTTTATGCACTTCTAAGTGATCCGAACAGACAACCAACATGGATTCAATGCGAGCTACTCTGGTGAAGTCATCTCGGGTGAAAGATTTTGATTCTTTAACAGAATTTATTTTCCTTTTGAAACTCTGCACCATATCTACTACCTGTTCAATGGTATGTCCGTCATCCTTCAGAAGTTGTACATCGATGCACTTCAAGTCTTTCTGCATCACGACAATGAGTTCTTTCAATTCTCTTAGCAACTTAATGGACTCTTCATGACCTTGTTTTATGATTGAATTTCTCCATTCAATGTTTTCCTTGGCCACATCTAGTACCTTGTCATCCAAATCATTTACTACCTTTTCTGTAAGGAAGTTCATGACACCATACTTCTGTACATCTCTCATTTGAACCAGTACTGCAACCCATTTTTTCCTTTCCTTTTCCCACACCGACACCTCTATTTCAAGCTCCTGAGTTACGATCACAACATCCTCGTACACCCTGACCAGATTAGCAATATACTCTGTTCCCTACTGAATTATGAACTCAAGCCACTCCTGGAAGGTTTCTGCCAGCACATGATTTCTTTGAACCTTATCCAACAAATTCTGGTTCATGGGAGACTTAGGATTGAAATTTTGAGGAACCTGTGACAGGGGCTCCAGGCTGGGATGATGAATGGCATTAATGTACTCTGCCATCTACTTCATGGTCTGTTTCAACTCCCGTTTGTCTTTCTCATCCTTCCATGTTCTGGATAACATTTGTTTAGCAGAGGACTCTAGGTGTTTTGCATTAGCAACCCTTGAAGCAGTTCCTAAATCAAGCTTTTCAACAACAAAATCCTGCTTCGTTGCGTTTTCTGGATCTTTGTCTGAGATTGGCCTAGCCACTTCGGCTACCCAATGCCCTGTATTCTCATCCACCTCCAGCATAGCCTCTGTTTTTAGCTTTTTAGACTTAGGTGTTTTCCCGAGGCATTTACTTACCATATCCTCCATGGGTACACTGATAGGAACAACATTGCATTTCTTACTTATTGATGCTCCCAACCACTTTGAAATGTTTGAGGACATCTTTGCTGGCGGCGTTTGATATTCAGATAAATCCATGGTAGCCAAAGTAGTTACTTGATTGGGGCTTTCCCCGAGCTACTCCTTTTCTTTACCTGCATCTTGAGCTGCAGAGATGTTTGCTTCCAGTTCACCCATAATCACTTACACCTCCTCAATATCCAGAACTATGATAGTCTCTTTTCCTGTAATGTCTGCACCTTTCCTTTTACTTCTGGAACGGGTGACTCGAACTGTTGAGGGGCCAAATAGTGGTTTTTTAAGTCTTTTGGTTTGAACCTTCTCACCTTGAGTACCAGTGACACCTGCAATATCAACAATAATGTTAGAAGAAGAAATTGGTATAGCAGCACGAGATTGCTCAACTGATTTCTCGACTGAGGCAACGGTCAATCTTATTCCAGGCCTATGATCTCTTAACCATTTCTCCATTCTCTTTATTACATTAAAGGTCCTAGACTGAATATTTTCTTCTTCTCTCCTATCTCAATCAATTTCAGGAATAGGTTGGTCATGAACTCTTTTATTGAACTCTGGGTCCAATACATCTTCACCTTCTGCTTCCTGTATTCCTGCAATGTTCATTGGCAATTTCAAAGTAATGATTTGCCGTAAAGCGAATCTCAACCATAATCTTCTCCGAACTTCAAATTCATCACAACAATCCTCCCAATAGTCTTCTAACTGGGGTATATGTGAAAAGTTCACATCAACATTCAGGTGCTTCTCTGCATATTCTTTGTTGTCGAACCCCTGCTGAGCAACATATGGCGGCAAATTCATCTTCTTGAGTTCCAATTGTAAGTTCAATGCATCAGAAAAAATTTGGCAACTATAATGTCCGAGTTCAACTGGGAAAATTGCTTCAGATTCACTTTTCATCCCAAATCTCTTATCCACATGAGCTAGCTGTCTGCTAACTTCTAAAAGTACATAACTGTCGAGAGCATATCTGGGTAATCTAAAAGGTTCATCTTCAAAGCCTCCAATTCTGATATAAGTAAATCTAGGAAATTGAATAAAACAACTCCCATATGTGGTGACCAACTTTAATGCCTCAGGTGACATTTTATTATTCAAATCTCCTTGCAGTTCAAAAGTTAATCTTCCCACAAAGACATCATTCCATCTCAAGAAGTTTTCTGTGTACTTTTGTATTTGCAAATGTGGATAGCACTCGTAGACCTTCATTCCATTAACCCAGGGTTCTTGATGTAATCCTGACCATTCTTTGATATAGGCTAAAATATAGAACAAGTATGAAGTCATGTGAAAATTAGTCGTTCCAACAAAATTACTAAACCCTTCATGCAATCTCTCAGCAATTACTTGTGCCCAGTCTAGGTATTTTTCACCAGCTAATAATACTTGAATGTAAAAATACATCCAATCCTCCCAATAGAAGGCATGTGAATTCCCCTTAACCCTGTTCAAAAGGATCAAGATATCCCTAACTTCTGTGATTAAATGCTCTCTTGTTAAGGGTTTGGGCAACCTAGAACCTCCCTTTTGTATTTTAAGGCGCCAGTTCCCAGCTATGACGCTCCAATAAACACTTCTCTTCTCAGAGAAAAATGTGTATGAGGTTCCTATGGACCAATCTTCATACGGCTCTTTGTGAGGAATTCCAATTGCAGCAATTACAGTTTCTCTGTCAATCCGCACTAGCATGTCTCCATTATTGGCTCTAATACACCTATTACTAGCATCATATCGGTTCATGCATGCATATACTAATTCTGGGCAAGGAGCAGTAGTTGGGAATGCAACGGCCTCAACAAGACCACTGTGAACTATCTTTTCCATCATGGAATTGGCTGTTGGGTTCCTGGCCCTCTCTAGAAAATTATCTAACTCATCGTGGATGAAGGTTGTATCATCTAACTCTGGAAGGGTACTAACCAAGCATGATGTTTGACCCAATTTAGGCAGAGTTTGTCTCATTTTTGCTTTAAATTGTGTCAATTAGACCGCATTCAACTCCGAAGCAAAGAATTACACTTTCCAATTTTCAGAACTAAAACAGAGTAGGGGAAAATAAGCAATTGAACTCACCTGTCTTCAACATCAAACTGTGAAACCCTTGGAAGAACTGAGCTAAATTACCTTCTGCATCTCCACTCTTCGCCAACGGCAATAATAATTATCTTACCTGAGATGCCCCATATTTAAAGACGAAAAAGACTGAAATGAACCAACACACGCTTTGGCTCAGCTCATTCATCCGTGTAAAGTCACTTGTGATTTGATATAATTCTGACATGCTTATTAATTAGAAATCAACTCCACACAGTCGATATGCCTTCTCATGATTGTTTCCATAATTACAATTTGAAAATACGAAAACCAAGGAAAATTCTATTTTGATTGCGCCGCCTTTTCTTCCAAGACACCATCGGGCTGACTTGAAAACACCGCTTTGAACCTTGAACTCATTTTAAAACAAGTTCATTGGTTCAAAGTTCAATGACAACAAGTCACATTTGTGAACAAGCAGAAAGAGACAAAAGGAATGTTCAAAAACATGGGAATGAACCTTGAACCTTGAACCATTTCGAAAGAAAAGTTCAATAGTTCAAGTTCAAAGTGACCACAAGACTAGTACTAAAGAGACAACCACAAAACACAAGACAAAAGATCGATTGAACCGAAAAGGTTCAAAGTTCAAGTTCAATGACTATGCTAATGACAACTTAGAACCTTATGGAACACATTTCTCTTGAACTCGAATTGTGAACTTTATTAAAGGTTCGACGAATGAGTACGAATCTCGTTTAATGAAGACTTAAGTCCTTGGAAAATAATTACCCTTTTTTTTTTATAGGCTATAAACGAAAAATAAAAAGGGGGCAACAATCATAACACAATCAAGGAATCTAAAGATTCTATTAGGCCTACTTCGTAAGTTACTCCATGTATACTCGATAAAAATGATTTTGGTAGTGATCCATAATGGAATAACATAAAATCCAATTTATGATAGCAACCTACTTCCAAAAATAATGTCAATCTTTCTCTGCTAATGGTGACAACCATTTTGAATAATGATAGTAACTTGTTAATGTGACAGGAAGCTTAGCAATTCAACATAGCAACACAACATAGCATTTTCATTATCTATCTAGAGACTAGTCAACAAACTAGAACAAAAGAATGAGGATTTTATTTTTTAATTAAATGGGAAACACAATGATTACAAGCAATTATTGATTGCAATCTTTATTCTGACTACACAAGCCAAAAGTAGTCCAATTGATCCTCCTTCTCGTTCGTTTATGTTACTCATTTCCTCTTTTGTCACTTCCTCTATGAAATCAATGTAACTTCCCACCTCTTGAACACCGAACAAAAACCCCTTGCCTATTATGATCTGTTTGGCCTCTCTCTTCCAACTTGATCATACTCACCCTCTTGCATTTTCTATTTTGTCTCTTTTTCATGATTCTATAGACACATAAAATTAATTAAATTGATATTTAATTAATTAATTATTTATGTCTCACTTATTATAAAGTTTGATTTATTTCAATAAATCAAAGTTAACCTTAAGCAAATATTTCAATCTGCCTTCTAATCCCAATAACTTAAATTTCCTACAAATCCTCCTTCTGATCCTTGTCATTTAGCCTAATTAATCCACGCCTAACCATAATTATCATTTCTCTCAATTTGAAATTCTCCACTCACTCTCTCTCCACCCACCACATCCTCCTAACTTGTCCACTTGCTTTATAACCCCTCATTATCTAACCTAACCACCCTCACTAATCATTTGCACATCCCAATCTCTAAGATTAGGAATGATTCAACAACATTCCATAAATGGCTCTCCCATCTTATCCCCAAACCTTAAATGCCAACCACTTTTGTCTACCCCAGGAATTTTGAATTCTTTTATTTTCCTCATACCTCTCTTCCCAAGGAATTTTTAATTCCTTATTCATATTACCAATGTCCTTTGTCCTCTTCCCCATGGCATTGAGGAGTGTGAAGTCAAGGAATTTCTTTATGGCTAAATCTCTTGGATCTCCCTCTTCTCCTGATCTCCACCATCCATTCCAAATATGAAAATACATAAATTAGAGTCCCTCCTCTTCACAAATCATCCACTTCATTAGTAAGCTTATGCTATTAGTTTACTTCCATATTCACTTCCATTGCATCCTTATGTTGTCATTTGAGAGAATAATCATCCCATATTACATCCATTATCATTTTCCACTCAATATGTCAAGATCTTCATCTATCAATCCATCCTTTGTTGTGAAAATGTGAGAGCAATTCACATTCACTACTCCAACCATCATCTCCAAATCTTCATTTGTCAATCTTGCATGCAATTGGATCATGAAGAGGGGAAGGAAAAGGAAGAGAAATGGCATAGGGAGCATCATAATGGAAATATTGTTCATTTATTCATTTATGTCTCTTTCATACTTTTTTACTAATCTTCCTTGATATTCTTTGAAATGAGTTGAGTTCATTTGATTACTAAAAATTTCAATTTTAGTAGCATTACACATTCCATACACCATTTAGCCAACACCCTTAACTGCCACCAATGAGAACTTGCAACCAAGAACCAATTGGATAAGAGGGATCCCAGATCCTCCTCTATCAAACATGGACAAGGAGATCCCCCCAAATTTTGGGAACATGTCAACTGAGGTAAGAGAAGTAGAAGCTAAATCCAAAAAACACAACAAGCCAAAATGGAGAACCAAGAATGCCAAAACAAAAAGAGGGATCTTTGCTCCTACATTAGGATCCCCTAGAGACAAAATAAATCATGAACTTTGGTTCATGACGTGATGAATAGAATGACCACATTTGGAGATATTAGGTGCAAATTAACGAAGAGGCATCCTCCAAAGGATGATTCCTCCATTTTACCAAATACCTTTAATACTCCTTTATGTAGGTCTTCTTCAACAATTGTTTCTCCAAAATGCACTCAATGTCTAGCAGAGCAGTCTTGGTCACTTGTTGTTCCCCAATGGATTTCAACTCTACCTTTGTTGTACCTTCATCTTCAACACCCTTGTAGCGATACAAATTATCTACATTAAACATAGGGGAAATAACAATGCTCGGAAGAAGGTCAATCTCATAGAAATTAGCTAAAAACTTTATGGGAATATTGCAGGGACCTATATTTTTCATTTTTAGTTTGTTGTATTCACCTATAGGAAATATACATTTCTTAAATGAGTCAAAAAAAAATCACCCACCTGAAGATGAACTTCTCTTTGCTTCTTATCATCATACTATTTGTATTATTGATTACTGCCTTCAATATTCATTTTAACCTCCTCATGAAGGTCATGAATGACTTTAGCAAAGTCTTCTCCACTTGTGATTCTCTCCAAATCACCAAGATCTTTGAGTTTGAATAAACCCATAGGATGTATTCCATGGACAATATAGAAAGGGCTAAAACCTACAGTCCTAATTGGAGATTCATTATAAGAAAACTCATCCCGTGCTAAGGCGATATCCCAATTTCCATGTGTGTGTTCCTAACAAGACACCTCTGTTAGGATAACCAGTGGACAACTAAGAGGGGGGGGGGGGGGGGGGTGAATCAGTTGTCAACATATTATAAAAATTTAAGTACATAAAACCTTTTACCGGAATGCATAAACCAAATACCATAATAGCAGATATATCAATTAAGCATAAACATAAATCATAAACCAAGTACCATGCATCCACAACACATTATAGAACGATTTGTATGTGGAAAACCCGATAAAGGGAAAAACCACAATGAGAAGCCTACCCATGGGCAAATGATACTTATGCAGTAAGTATGTGATTACAATAAGGGGCCTGCACATGCAAGAAGGCACACTACCTAGAGCGCACTGCTCATCACAAAGGAGCCTCACCGACTACAAAGAAATCTAGACTACAATCCAGAAATAAGAATGAACTGAAGAATAACATCTCCTATGCCTGAGTACAATTCCAGTTAATCTCAATACAGGAGGTCTAAAACCTCTTTACACAAACCCAATTCGATCACCTGTGATTGATCAAAACCTCTGCATATGATTACAACTTTATTCGCACACAGATAATCTGATAACCGATACTAATCGATCTACAAAGAGATCTTACATCACATATATACCAACCTGGGACGTAAACAATTAGGTCAGCCATCTAAAAGAGAATGCGAAAAAATTCCATTACATAATCCCGCAATCCAATGATAAACCAAGTCGGCCTGAGACCAAAACAACATAAACCAATCAATAAATCCAACTGGTAATGTATCAGGAGCATCCTCCAACACGTTACATAAACCGGTCCATAACCTAAGCAAGATAACACCGGACCTAAATGTTACTACTTATCAAATTGCCATTAGTTTTATATCCAAAGTCATTCTATATACTCTAGTCGGTTACTACTACCAAAATTTTTAGTTGGTATGAACAGTCTAGTCGGTTACAGAAGGAAAATAGTCACAAAGCCCAGTATACACCGAGCTGTCTACCGAGTGTTATTTCATGTCTATCGAGCAGTAAAGATAATACATTGAGTTGATATACACCGAGTGAAACGTGTTACTAGATTCATTGAACCTGGACACACATATGAAAACGTGTTACAAGATTGAGGAACATAGAACCATTATCGCAGTGGAAATTGCACATATAGATTTTGTATAATTTTGAGGTCATCTAACCAATGAAATATTTTGCATGGGTATTCATTCGAGAAATCATGTTTGTAAGATCAAAGCAATGAATCGGATCACCGACATAAGAAATCTATTTATACAGCATGAATTTAGGGTTAGAGATATATGAGAATGAAAGAAATGTGTGTGCATATGTGTATGAAGCAAGACTTATGTGATACATGAGAAATCACAGAGTATTATGACTGTTACAAAGACACAGAGGTCACCGAGAAGGTTTTTAGAGAACAGTCAAAGAACAGAGTAACAGAAGGGTTTATCGAGTTACTTTATGAGTTACTGAGGTATGCTATAGGCAAGGTAATCTTATTTTGAGCACATAGAATCTGCTACAACATTTCAGATGTAAAGTTGCAGATATTTGTAAAGTCTTATTGTAATATTTTGAAGTTGTAAGAGAAATCTTTAACAGGGTAAAAGACTCTAATCAAGTCTATAAATTGTAAAGCCTCTAACCAGGTGCAACATTTATATAAAGTGTTGTAAAATCCTTTAGCAAGGTAGATCTAACAGATCTTGTTACTCCTAACAAGGTAAGCTATCAGAAAAAGCTAAATATGTAGCTCTAACCGAGCACTCTTTATTATTGCAGTAGTGAAGTTGTGGGTGCCATCCCCACCGTAGTTTTTCTCTCTAACCAAGAGTTTCTGCGTAACCAAAATATATGTGTTATGGATTGAATCATGTATGATTGTTACTTATTTGTTTTAGCTTTATGTTATGTTACAACAATTTTTGGTTTATGCATAACAGTAAAGATATTGTTGATAAAAGGATTTGAAGTACTGATTCACCCCTCCCCTCTCAGTACATTGGCTTTCCATATTGGGCCTAACAATTGGTATCAGAGCTTGAATCTTGGAAAAGGGTTTAACTGCCTAAAGAGAAAGATCTTATCAATGGAAGGCTACAAACAATCTCAGAGGATTGTGTATTTGCAAGAAGAATTGGATCATGCTAATCAAGTGATTGCAGACATGCAAAGGCAAATGCAAAAATCTCTGAAAGTGAGAAGAAGATTATCTGATGATTTGCAAGACTCTCAAGAGTTAGTGGAACAAATTGAGACATCATCTGAGAACAGTATGTCTGAAGAGGCTGAAGAAATGATTGGACAATTGAAAGAAAAGAACAAAGCACTAGCTGATCAACTAAAAGCAATGAAAAGAGAACATGGACATTTCAGCACACAGATGATTGAAAATCTTGATGCATTGAGGACAACCGAGGACAAAGTAAGAGATCTAGAAAGAGAGAAACAACAACTTGAAGATTTAGTATCTAATAAGGATGATGAAATCATAAGGTTGACTGGGATTCAACAAAATCTGTCAGATCAACTAGGTTATGCACATCATGAAGCAAATCTGAAAGATGATGAGAATCAAGCATTGAAACTTGAAGTATCGAGGTTGAGCAATGAACTTGAAACATAGAAGAAATCCAAGGAAACACTAAAGAAGAGTTATGAAGCATCAAAGATGTTGGATGAGCAACTGAATACAAGACGACCCTACAAAGAAGGAGGACTTGGTTATAAAGGAAAAGACTCTACCAAGAAGGGAATCTGCACTACCGAGAGAGGAGAATCATCAAAGCAAGCTGGAATCAAGAAGAACATCAAAAGAAAGAAGCCTATTTGCAACTACTGTGGAAATCAAGGTCATACTGCCAACATATGTCAAATCAGAAAAGGTAAGCAACCGAATACCACTAAGACCAATGGTTATTGTTACAATTGCAATAAATATGGTCACACATCTAATCAATGTAGGACAAAGTCTGTTAACAATTATTAGAAGGCAAAATTCAAAGGGTTTTGTAAAAACTGCAATAGATATGGACATAGTACCGAGAAGTGTTGGTTTAAGCAAAAGAACCACATGTGGTCTGCGAGGTTACCAAACTCACACAGATCCTTACCGACAATATTCTGCAATACCATGGGATTACAATACAAGGATATGGTGTGAATGTTGTGGAAGATATGGACATATAAGTGCCAACTGCTTTGTAAGGTTTGGAATGAACAACCGAAGATCATGGAGAAATCCTGGTATGGCATGTTTTCATTGTCACAAAGTTGGACACTTGGTTGGAGATTGCAGAGATCAACCTAGAGAAGACACTTAGGAAATAAAAGAGAAATTAAAGATGATTTGGAGAAAGAAGGAAATTGTGTCAAATAAAGAAAGCACCTTACCTATTGAGTTAGGTGCTCCCACTCCAAATTAATCGGTAAAGGTATGAAGGGACTGCATTCTCACAAGGTTAAATCTTAAACAGTTCCTATTTTAGTATGTACTGAATTCAAAATCTGCATAGTAAGATGTAGTAGTAAGTTTGAAATTCTATCAAAGTCTTTTGGAGTACTTTACAGGAAATCTATCAAGTCGGTGAATTCAGGAAGCCTGTCAAGTCGGTATATGAAGGAAATTTGGTTACTCGGTTAAAGCGCAAAAAGGGAAAGAAAGTTAAGGTGAACCGAGCACATTTAATGTCTTTGACCTAACTTGCACGGAGCCCGATAAGGTATTTTTGAGTACTTAAAGGTATTTTCTTGGTCATTTTCATTCACCAAGTTTTCGAGAAGCAGAGCAGAGTGAATCAAGGTGATCAAACCATCTTCAAAGTGAAATCTAAGGTATTTACATCAAATCTCATTGCATTGCTAAGCTGGTTTACCGAACTCATTAAGTTGTTATTATTTGCTGAGTGTGAAGCATCTGCCGTTTGTTAAGTTCTCAAACCCTAAGGTTCCTGTGTCAATTTTTATCTGAAATCAAAATGGCACCTAAGATCCAAGACCCCATTATTGTCAAGAATGTAGAGAAGCCCTCACTAAAATACTCTTTGACTCCCAAAATTGCATCTGAACTGGATGACAAAATTGCCTTTTCACTCATCCCAGATCGAGTCTTGTTAGTCGAGGATGTGAGATTCTTCACCAAATGTCGTGTTGAAGAACTCGGTCATGTTGAGATCAAAGATGCATATGATGAATTGTGCACAGATGGTAAAATGGATAGCAAGTATGAGCACATCAAAATCAAGGGATTGACTGAAGCCCTAACCTATCCCCGTGTGTTCAAACCCCAGTGGGTCAAGTTTGTACTAATTCGAGTGCATGATGATTTCATGTGGCTACAAGAGCAACCGTTTAAGATCACTAAAAAAATCATTCATCTGATCACCGGTTATCCTATCTATGATCATGCCCGAGCACAGAAAATGATATCACAAAAGGAATTGATCAGTTTGATTGGAGTAGAATCTGATTGCAGAGGTCTGAAGTTGAACAATGTCACTGATCCTAAACTCAAATTTGCCATTAGAATAATTGGTTACTGTTTCTTCCAATCGGCAAGGGAAAAGAGTGTACCTTGTGCAGTAGTGGACTTAGCATACAAAATTGTTAAGAAAGGCATGAAAATTGACTTGTGTGAAGTATTGTTGAAGAACTTGTTTGAAAATCTGAACACAATCAGGAAGCCGAAGAAGAACAACTTGGCAAATACTCTAAAATTTGGATCACTACTTGTATGTATGTTTTTCTACTTTGAGAAGTTTTTTCCAATAGTCGGTAAAGTTGTTTGGGAACTACAACAACCAATCACCCATCAGATCAATGACTTCATCAAGAATTTAGGTGATAATTTTAATGATATAATGGATGATTACTTCAACAATTTCAAGAGAAAATGCATAACAGGTACCGGATTCCACCCCATCTAGTAGAAAAATACAAAGATGAAATATGTTTTGAAGTCAACACCGATTACTATTATGTGAATGCTCTAGAACTGAGGATTCAATCTTTGTCACCTATGGGTTACGAGATTGATTTTGATATCACACAATAGCAAATTGATGCATTTCTGACACTACCAAGGCATACTACCGAGCTTAAAATTGTGTTGCATCCATCTAATAAATTTTGAAGTTTTTAAAACTAGCAAGGGCTAAGAACATCTGTATGGCTTCCACAAGAATAATAAGATAAAATGCTTCTTCAAACTCAACACCTTTGACTTGAGCATATCCTTTGCACACAATTCTCACTTTGTTCCTTACAAATTGGGAGTCCTCACTCAATTCATTTTTGAAAGAACATTTAATGTTTATGGTGTTCTTTTCCTTAGGTCTTGGGACAAGTTTCCAAGTTTCATTCTTCTTGATTTAATCCAACTCCTCTTCCATATCCTTTATCCAATACTTGCCTTCACTTGCCTCTGTAAACCTCTTTAGTTCTATTTTGGAGAGAAAAAAACATTTGCATGTTCTATTGTGTTATTAAATTTCCTCCTTTGAATTTTTGTATCTTTATCCCCAATGATTAAGTTTGTTGGATGATTCTTATAGAAAAATTTAGATGGAGTCTTAGTTGGTTCTCTTGATGGTGTCTTTGGATTCTCTTTCTCAACCATCTCTTTCATAGTTTTCTCCTTTGTTTCTTCTTTGCAAACTTCCTCATTCTGAGGAAAATCTTCTTGAACTTCTTCTTCATTGTGTCTTCCTTCATCAACTTTCACATTTACGCTTTTAACGATCTTGTGTAGCCTCTTGTTATAGCATTTATAAGTTTTACTTCTTGTGGAGTAGCCAATAAATATTCCTTCATCAACTATATCTTTGAAATTTCCTAGATCTTCTTCGTCTCTGCTTATATAACATGTGCTTCCAAAAAGTTTGAAATACTTCACTATTGTAGGTCTCCCTTTTCATAGCTCATATGGTATTTTGTTATTATTTATTTTGATTGGTGCACAATTCAAAATGTAGATAGTTGTGTGGACCGCATCTCTCCAAAAATTATCAAATAACTTTGATTCATTTAACACAACTCTAGACATTTATTGGATTGTTTTGTTTTTCTTTTCTACAACTCCATTTTGTATGATTTATTCCAGTTGAACACTATCTACTTATCTCATGCCTTTCACATAAATATTCAAATTAATTTGAGGTGAATTATCCTCCTCTATTTGATCTAATTCATTTGATCTTGAAACCTAATTTATTCTCCATTAATTATTTGAATACCTTAAACTTATCAAGATCTTCATATTTTTCTTTGACAAGGGTAACCCAAGTCATTCTAGAGTAATCATCAATTAAAAACATAAAATACCTTTCTCCTTGCATTCTTCTTGTTCTAGTTGGGCTTCAAAGATCTACATGTATGAGCTCCAAATGTTTTTTATGTCAAACGTTGCTTTTATTTAAAGCTTACTCTAGTTTACTTCTCAAGTTAACATGCTTACAAGTGATATTTGTGGGCTTTGAAATCTTTAGCATGTCTCTCACTACTTCCTTACAACTAATCATGACAAGATTATAAAAATTTAAGTGTCCCAATATTCTATGCCATAAGTATCTCTTGTCTTCTTGTACCATGTATCATATTTGGCTATTGATTTCATTTAGGATGTAGGGATTATTAGATGCATCATTTAGGATGTAGGGATTATTAGATGTTCTATGTGCATCTGCTATCAATTTACCATCTTTCTTGATTTCACATTCTCAAGGAAGAAATGTAATCGTGTGCCCTTAATCACACAATTTAATTACACTTCAAATAATACGCTTCAACCCTTTAACATATAGCACATTCTTGGTTTTTATTTTTCTATTGTTGAGACTGAGACTCCATTTTCCTTTTTATATCTTTCTTAGTGTTATCTTTGAATTTTGTTGTCCCTTCCTTTTCTTGTTTGAGAGTAATGAATTTACTTATGTCACCTTTCATGTTCCTTGAGAAATCACTATTAACATACCATCTATCTCTTATTTTTTTGTATGTGTAGAGTTGTTTGAAATTTTTTTGGCTCTTCTTTATCTTATTTCTCATGCTTCTTCTTCCAAACCTTGATTCATCCTTACTTTTTTCAAGAACAATCTCCTTGTTTTGTCTCAGAGGCTCGGAAAAAATAGTTCCACAAAAAGATGTTGTGTGTCCACAATTGTTGCTCTTGTAGCATATAATGTTATTAGCCATTCAGTCCAAAACAAATGAATTATAATTCATTTTGCTAAAACTAGGATTATCCCTTTCACAGATTCTACAATCTACTGATTTGTGACCAAAATCATTACATGAAAAACAAAAGTTAGTAAAAAAATGATCGTGCCTAGTTATGTATGGGTGTCTCTGAAAAAAAGGGACTTTTGAAGTTGTCCTTGTTTGCTTGTGGAGGTGGATTTTTCTTTTATGGTATTTTACTCTCCTTGGTGATTTCCTCCTTCTTGTTATTTTTGGTGAATCCCTACGAGCCTTGATGTTGATTTTCATCTTTTCTTCATTTTCCTTCGGTGGTGGATCTGTAGCCTTAGAACTTGTAACCTCTTTTGATTTGTTATGATACAAAATGAATACCAATCTTAACAAATGGTGACCTTTGTGAATTGATGATATCATCCAATATTTCACTGCTTTTGTCAAACTTGAAGCTTTAATTCAATTGATCATTCCAATTCCTTTCTTAAGGAGATAATTTCAAGCTTCATCTCTTCATAATTGAATTCCTCTTCCTTATGTTAATCTCTTATAGCCTCCTCAATCTAGTTGCCTCTTTTAATTGAACTTTTATAACTTCAATCATTTTATCAAATTTTCCTTGAACTTCACAAACTTCTTGAATGTGTACCTTTTGTTTTGAAACTCTTTTCTCAAGATTCTCATTTTCTCTGTAAGCATAATGGAGTTCTTCCACAAGATCTATTTCGTCTTCATTGCACACCTCCTTTTCTACTTCCTCTTGGTTTTTATCATTTTCTACTTACATTTCCATGAAGAGTATTTTTTCTCCATCACTGCTTGAACTTTCTTCGTTGCTTTCTTCCAACGAGCTATCATTCTTCTTCTAATAAAAACTCTTATTGTATTTTTGAGATTTCTTCATTTGATATTGATCAGGCTTGTGTCTTTTGTTTTGATGATTTTTTCTTCCTTTCTTCATGTATTGGTCCTCTTAATCCTCACTACTTTTATTTTAGTCATGTGGACATTTAGAACAAAATTGTCCAATTTACCACAAATCATATAAATGCGAACTTACCTTGATATTTCATGGATCCTTTCTTTAGTTTTCTCATGAAAATAGCTTCTTCTTCATTTTTTTCGTTGTATGAACTCTCGTTTGGTTCACATACTTTGTTCTTTCCCTTTCTTAATGCTTTAAAAGTTACCTCCTTTTGTGATGAATTGTCTTCAATCCTCATTTCATAGGCAATGAGGATCTCTTTTTTCAATGTATCTAGATCTTTCATTTCTTCAAGTGTGAAAACTTTGGAGTCAAGTATTAAGGGAAAAGATAGTACCTTTTGAACAATTACAACCTCATCAACATCTTCACTGAGCTCTTTGACTATATTCATAGTCTCATTAACACAAAGAAAAGAGGAAGCTATATTATCTTCTTCTTCATCTTCAGGATTTCAAATTGTTTTGATGAGTTTTAATCTTCTCCTTCTTCACCTTATTATCCCCTTTTTATATTTTATTTGTCTTATCCTACATGTCCTTAATCAACTTGCAATGCTAACTTTCATGAACTTGAATTCATATAATCAACACAAAATCACATGCTTAGATTTTGTATCGTTCTCACTTTCGAGTGGATGGGGGTGTGTATCCATCACCATTGGTTGACAAACATCATATACTAGGGCATTCATGCAAGTCTCCATCTTTATGCTCCAAAAGGCATAGTTTGTCCAATCAAAGAGTGGTGCCTTGTTTTATGAGAATCTATATCCTTTTTGCTCAACCATTATTGTTCTTATAGATCTACCTTCAATAGATTAGGCTATATCCAAAGGAACCTTCTCAGATACCAATTGAAGAGTACATGAATATACTAAGAGAGGCTTTTGAATCAATATATCAACAAACTTTCACTTTTCAAAACTTGATTAGATGTAATAACACTACTTCAAAACATGACCAACCACAAATGTAAGATATAGAAAACAGAAACACAAGAACATACGATTTATGTGGAAGCCCTTGCAAAATAAAAAACACTACAAAATATTGTTTTTGTATTGAAAAATTCTTACGAATTTTGTAGGCACTAACCCACAATAGACATCAATCCCCTTTAGATGATTTTGTAGGAACCAACCCACTAGAAACACCAATCCCCACAACTTAGCAACAACTCAGTAAGAGACATAAATCTCTTTGGAAATGAGACACCAACCTCCAAAAGTATGAAATAATCAATATTTGACCTTTTCCAATCAGGTCTAAAACCCTTCATAATTCTACTCAAGAATTTTTTCTCATATGTTTCCAAGTATTTTTTCTTAAGGTCTGCATAAAATATCCTCAAATCTACACTAATTCGCCCTTGAATATTTGTACTTAAGTCTATTACAAGTTGCCCTTTAGGTCTACAATAATTTTCTTTAGAAAATGCTTAGATTGTTCAATAATTTATGCCCATGGGGCTACTCTTAGGCCTGGAATAATCTTCAATAATGACTTCTCATATCTTTTTCTTAGATCTACTGTTAAATCTACAAAAAATATGCTTTGAATAGGAAGAATATTCAATAACTTACTTTTTCTAAATTTTCTCAAATGACTCCTTATTTATATCCACCAATACACCTCTTCTCCAAAAGATACATATCCTCAAAATAGGTAGGCCAATAGCAAAATAACTTATTTTATATTGTTAGCTACATAATATTGCATTAATTTTATCTATAATCCTTATCTATGGTCCTAATAATCATCTTATTAGTTGTCCTTTGACATCAATGGCAATATTTCAATAGCCTATAATTAAATATTCATGCAATATAATAATTAAATTGCCTCTCATATTGATCAATGAAATGATGATCATAGTGCCATAAATTTGACACAACTTCTCTGATTATTATGCCACTGATTTCACCCTTTGACATCAATGAAAAAAATCCAATAGGGACTTTGTACTCCTCTTCATTTTTATCCTTCTTGTTATCTTCGTTTTTAAGTGTTATAACATAGCATTTTGGCTTGTATTCATCCATCTTCTTTGGTAGATCCATAGCATTAGATCTTGCAACGATTTTATTTTGATTTTCATTAAATCCAAGACCAATTTTTATGGATGGTGATCTTTGCATATGATAATATCATCCAACATTGTGGTACTTTTTATCAAACTTCATACTTTGATTTAGTCGTTCTTTTGTCTTCTCCAATTCCTTCCATAAGGAAACGATTTCGAGTTCTAATTTCTCACAATCTAATTACCTTATTTTTTCCTATCTCTTAAGACATCTTCAATTAGCCTAGCCTCCTCAACTTGAGTCTTTAGATCCACAATCATATTTTATGATTATTTAAGTAGCTTCATGTTGGATTCATCATCTTATTAGTTTTGAGTTATTATTTTTGAATTTTGCTTCTTGAGTCTTTTGATTTCATCTAGGGCAACAAAAAGTTCTTCCTCTATATATTTTATTGTTTCCTCCTCTCTTTTGAGCTCCTTTTCCCCATTTCTTTATCTTCTCCTTCTAGTGCATCTTCTTTTTACTCTATGGCTATAAACAAAATCTATTCTCTATCACTTTTAGAGAAGCTTTCATCAGTTTCCTTCTAAGTTGAACTAGTTCTTTCTTAATATATTGGCTCTTCTTATATCTTCCAAAGTCCTTCCTTTTCTCAGGTTTCCCTCGAGTGTACATTTTCTTATTATAATGATGTTCCTTTCCTTTTCCTTGTACTCTTCTTCCTCTTTATTTCTATCACTTCCAACTTGTGGATATTTGGAAACAAAATGACCTATATTACCACAATTAAAGCATTTAAGAATATACTTACCTTTGTGCTTGATAGATCCCTTATTGAATTTCTTTACAATGTTAGCTTCTTCCTCATCACCTGAATATTCAATTGATACAGGTTGTCATACGACTCATCCATCTTCAAAATATCTAGATCCTTCATTTATTCAATGAGGGAAACTTTTGAATCAAATCTCAAGAGAAGAGATCTTAGTAAATTTTGCATGATTACTTCATCCTCAATCTATTCTCTAAGGCCACAAATAGTAATTGAGATTTCATCCACATGAAAAAAATTAGGCAACAATATTATCTTCAAACTTTCAAATTGTCTCTTCTGGGTTTGGAGATTTTCCTTTTTCACTTTGGCATCTCCTTCATAAGTCCTTTTGAAGCTTATCCCACATTTCTAATTCCAATGTGTAATGCATGACTTTAACAAATTTGATGAGTCCCATAATTGGCATCATTTTATTTATTTCTTGCTACTTCTATTAGAGTCATTATATGTTTTAACCCATATTATCATTTAGTTTATGTTATATACATGACATGTTAATATACAAATATGCTATGTGTTTTTATAATTGGTATATTGTCAAAATGTTGTAGATGATGATTTATGTTGATGAATGCTTGTTTTAAGGGACTAAAATACAACTTGAAGAATCCATATCCAGCCCATAGTTGAACAAATCATTACTCACCCATAACCAAAGGAAGATTCACCCTAACGATTTGTGTGGAAGCGGCCAAAGGATTGCAAGAAGAAGAGTTGTTATCTTGAGTCTCTACTAACTCTGCTTGTCCAAAAAACATGGAGAGGAACTGTAGCACTGTGGACAATGATGAAGTTGTGTCTCATAAATTCATTTCAATGTATCTATGCACATTCCTTGTTTTCTATTGCTACTGAATAAAAGAGTTCGTTTCAGACTAGGACTCCTATTAGATATAGTTGTTGTTATAGTTTTCTTGTTGAATAAGTCGTCCTTAGTAGTAGGGAGGAGAAACATGTATTTTAGGATTAGTTTTGATTAAATGATCCACTTTCTCAAACTATTTTAAAAGGAGAGTTATGTTTGAGTTATTTCTTGTTCTCCAATATGTAGTTTACTTGAATCAATTAATAATCAAACATTTTATGTAGACTAGATTTTTTGAATATCTATAAGCATCATTTTTGTTAGTATTAACATATGAATATGAATGAACAATGATTATTATACTCTGAGTTAGCGTACTATTATTTTTTGGATATTGTATTCCTCGAACAAGGGCCACTTGAGGTAGTGTAACTCTCCCTTTCTTTCTTTTTGTTAGATTAGTTTCATTTATAATGCATTGGATATATTACTATTATTCTCTTAATTATTTTTGATTAGTTTATGAGTTTTTTTTAATAAAGTCACTTAGCTAGAGTCTTGGTTGCAACCGAGTTATGATAGTGTTACCCAAAGCCATTGTTGAGTCACTTTTTAAGTAACCCACAAAAACTGTTGTATAATATGATTTCTATTTCCAACATTGCTACACTCTCCTTGGTATTTCCTTAATGCAATGATAGAAACATAAAGAACCCTTTTCTGCACATTTATTGCTAGAATTATGCAAGAGTTGCATCCATGATCGATAATTAAGTGAGCTTTCTTAGGAAATTGTATTACCCCATTGGGCACTCTGACCGGACTAAGTGCATGACATACTATGCCAACCTTATGTATATAGTGGATACCAGTCAAAATTCTAATTTGGTTAGGCCACTTAGAAATTTCATATATCTAAAGCATTGTTCATACTTGCCTTCTTTCCAACTTGATCTATTGATGGTGTTGCAAATTTATTGTTGATAAGTATGAATAGTTGTTATTGATGTCGACATAATGGTTGTCATTAGTGTCAACATGTCTTCTTGGTGTTGGTGATTTGGATGATGTGTCCCTGGAATCTTTGGTGCTTCAGAAGATGTGTTTCAGTATGGATTAGTTGAGTTGATGGTGATCCAGATATTTCTATTCATCGAATGTGGTGTTGATTGATTATATTCATGTATATCTTGGTTCCATTCTTATTTTTGTTCTATAGGGCAATGTTGATGGTTTTTGGGTCCGAATTAAGTCCAAAATTTGAGGATGTGTAGCGACATTGGTGCAGCGTGTGAGTCATGATTTGGGTCTAGAATTTGTAATGGATGTAACGTGTTGATCTAACCTATGATGTGTGTTGCGGCATGGTCTACTTCTCATTCCTTCCCACCACCAGAATGTTTAGTGTTTACCTATTTTAGATTTATGTCTTGGTTGACTTGGAAGATTATGCTTCCCAAAAGACAATATTTATATGAAGCTGATCTAATTGTGTTAGTATGAAAAAGTGCAACATTGTTATTAAAGATATGCAAGATTGAGAAGGAAGGATTTGATTATTTATGTTGTGCAATGTGTGTTAGTGTTGAGGTACCAAATGTAGTTTGATTTTGTAGTGTGTTATAGTGGTGGATTACATTTCTTTCTTTCTTTCTTTCTTTGGCAATGAACCCTCCTGCAATGGGCATTCTTGCAGTGAGCCACCCTTTATAAAAATCACCTTGACCAGTGTTTTATATTAAGAACTGACATTATTCATGGTTTTTTCCTTCTTGGGTTTTCCACGTCATATTTGGTGTTCATTGTGTGATGTGTTGTGTGTATGTGTTCTTCATGTTATATCTACTTTAATTAAGTTTGTTAGTTACTTCAGATGTGTGAAAGCGTTGAAAAAATTGTTTAAGTTGTCAACTAATTCACCCCCCCTCTCAGTTGCCTGGATATTCAACAATTGGTATCAGAGCTTTGCTTCCCTAGAAAAGCACTTAACCGCTCGAGGTAGATCTTGATCTGATGGTACATAAACTAACTATTCCTATTTTTGAAGGATCCAACTTTAGTTTCTAAAAAGTGAAGATGAGAGGCTACCTGATCTCTTTGGGATACAACACTTGGAAAGTAGTGGAAACTAGGTATGTTCAACTGGAAAATGGTCTTACCACTCTAGATGAGATTCAAGCTTATGAAGAGAATGAAAAGGCAAGTTATTCTATCTTTAGTGCTTTATCAAAGATTGAATTGACAAAGATTATTTCATTAAATACTACTTATGAGGTTTGGGAAAAGTTAAAAGATATCTATGAAGGAAATGACAAAGTTAAATTATCAAAGAAGCTAATAGCTAAGTGCAGATATGAGAATTTGAAAATCAAAGAAGGAGAAGACATAACAAGCTACTTTTAGAAGGTTGATAGTGTGGTAAATGAAATCAAAGAACTTGGAGGCACCTTGATAGATGAAGACATAATTGAGAATATTCTAATATCCCTATTAGAAAGCTACAATGACAACATCTCTGCTATTGAAGAAATCTATGATTCAAAGAAGTTTACTAGAGAGCAGTTGTATGGCACTCTATCAGAATTTGAGAAAAGGAAGTTTAGAAAAGACAAAACTAAGACTGAATCTGCCTTTAAAGCCTCTGAGTAAGATCTAGAAGATGAAAGTTCAGATGAGATGGAAGAAAAATTTGTAAGGAAACTGAAGAAAGGCGGCGACAAATATAAAGGCATGTTACCTCTTAAATGCTTTAGATGTGTAAATATTGGTCATATTGCTACTAGGTGTCCGGAAAAAGGTTCAATATAAAAATATAGAGATGGTAAAGGGAAGTTTAACAAGAGAGCATATTATGTCAAACATGATGCTAGTATTTTAGATGATGAATTAGATTATGAGGATGGTGACTGTTTGTTTTTGGTAGAAAGAGATGTACCCAAAATTGATATTCCTAAGACTATTTCTACTTCTTTACATGTTAGAAGAGATAGAAATCAATGGTTGATTGATAGTGGATGTTCAAATTATACATGATTGGTAATAAAAGTAAATTTGTTAAACTTGAAAAGTATGATAGAGGTTTTGTTAGGTTTGGAGATGATTAGACAACACAGATTGTGAGAATTGATTTTATTTATTTTTATGGAAAACATAATACTTCAACAATGTTTACTGTGTAAAGAGTTTGCATCATAATCTTTTGAGTGTTGGACAGATGTGTGAAAATGGTGACAATGTTGTCTTTTCGGGATGATGGTTGTGAGATTCAGAAGGGACACAGGATTGTTTTTGCAGCAGCATAAAAGGATTGGTGGAAACATGTATATGCTAGAAGGAGCTACAAACCATTGTTTGTTATCTCAGATCAATGATAGTTGGCCTTGGCATCAGAGAATGCAGCATATCAATTTTGACAACTTGGTGAAGATTAGCTCATCAAGTGTAGTGAGACATTTGCCTAGGTTGACCAAACCAGATAACAACATTTGCAAAGAATGCTAAGTTGGAAAGCAAACAAAAGGAAATTACAGAGGAAAGGAGCATCTATCCACTGGATTGCTAGATTTAGTGCACACAAACCTATGTAGTCTTACCGGAACAAGGAGTATACAAGGTGAGAAGTATTTCATGTTGTTGATTGATAATTATTCTAGAATGTCATGGGTTTCATTTTTGAGAGAGAAGTCAAAAGAACTAGACAAAGTCAAGATATTCAAGGGTAAAGTAGAAAATGAAGTGGACAGAAAGATTAAGTGTTTGAGGTTTGATAGAGGAGGAGAATTTACTTCTAATGAGTTTAACATTTTTTGTTAGAAAGTTAGAAACATGGTATTAGAAGACAGATGTCTGTCCCTAGAACCCCACAGTAGAATGGTGGAGTGGAAAGGATGAACTGAGCTATACAAGAGGCAACCAAAACAATGATCAAATGAGCATAAATCTTGGAAGTCCACTGAAGAGAAGCAATTCATATTACAATCTACACTCTTAACATGAGTTTATACTGAAAAAGACATGGAAAGACATCATATGAGATATGGCATGGTAGAACTCCAATAGTGAAATATTTGTAAGCAAGTGCTATAACCAAAGAGATGAAGATAATCTTGGAAAGTTTGACATCAGAGCAGATGAAGGCATATTTCCAGGATATTCTACAAGGAGTAAGGCATGACAATCTTTCAATAAAAGGTTGAACAAGATTGTTGAAATTGCAAATGTGAAGGTTGATGAAGATACTTCTAAAGAATCTAACGAACTGGTAGCATATGAGTTTGATGAACCGGATGAAAGAAAAAAGGAAGAGAAAATTAGAGAAGGAGAAGGAGAAAAGGAGGCTCATGAAGCTTCAGAATTTGCATCAAAGACCCCAAGATATGTTTAGAAGAATCATTCAATAGATCAAAGTATTGGAGATAAGAACAAAGGAATCATCACAAGAAGCAAAGCAACTCAGGAGCAAGTTTTGTTATGTTTACTTTCAAAGATGGAACCAAAAATAGTAGAAGCATGCAATGATCAGAATTGGATAAAAGTAATGAGAGAAGAGGTTATTAGTTCACATAATAGAATATAAGAATGTTATTGGAACAAAATGGGTATTTCAGAGCAAGCTAGATGAAGATGGAAAGGTTATGAGAAATAAAGCGATGTTGGTTTGTAAAGGTTACACTCATGTTGAAGGCGTTGACTTTGAGGAGACCTATGCCCCATTTTCTCGGATGCAGGCAATCAAGATGTTTCTTGCTCTTGTAGCATTTAAGGATTTCAAGGTCTATCAGATGGATGTAAAATCAGTATTTTTGAATGAAGAACTGAAAGAAGAAGTTTACAGAGAACAATCGAAAGGATTTGAGTTGAAAGATGATCTGAACATTATTTGCAAATTGACGAAGGCCCTGTATAGATTGAAACAAGCTCCTAGAGATTGGTATGGAAGGCTAGATAAGTATTTGATAGATCAAGGATTTTAGAAAGGATATGCTAACAAAAGTTTATACCTCAAAATTGATTCAGGTAAAATCTTAATTGTTGTAGTGTATGTTGATGACATAATATTCGGAGGAAATGAAGGTATGTGCAAAATATTTGATAATGAAATGCAGAAGGAATTTTAAATGTCCATGATTGGTGAGTTAAATTTTTTTCTCAATTTGCAAGTAAATCAAAATGATAAAGGAATTTTTATTTCTCACTCTAAATACATTAATAAATTGTTGAAAAAGTCAGAGAGTTCAAAGATGATAAGTACCCTAAAGTAAATGCAAGTCAGTACAGATCAATGATTCGAGGACTATTATATTTGACTGCTACCAGAATGGATATCATGTATGCAATTTGTTTGGTAGCTAGATTTCAACAAGAATCAAAGGAATCACATGTTGTGGCAGTAAAAACAATTTTTAGATATCTAAAAGGAACAAAAGTGATGCAAACCATCATGAAAAACCAACCAAGAATCCCAAATCAACCATGGAGTCCCAATCCTAGGGTGCTCAATGACCCAAAATAATCATTAATCTGCAATCTTGATATGTTTGAGGCATCTAACAAGATTATTATCAACCAACCAATCCAATATCAAACCTTTCATATCATTTATATCCTTTTAAACATTATTCAAGACCATAGTTTGAAGATCGCTTCGGTGCAATTGTAGAAAAATAGGTTTCTAAAACCATATTAAAATTTTAGAAGCAATCCAACGGTGGATTTAAGCGTTATGGTCTCTGCACCGAGACCGTTTTGACTGTTACAAAAAAAACAAGAATTCTTCATTCCCCGTCCGCCTGGGGCATCAAATATCTCATAAAATACTTAACCAATCACATTGAAAATGAATTCATTTGAAATATAATTCAACCCTCTATAAAACACCAAATTTACAATAATTTCCAATGGTGCAATCAAAAGATTTTAGTGAAACTCTCCACAAACCCCAATTTGGAGGATTTTTTGACAATTTTCACCAAATATTGCATAACTTGCTTCAAAATGGTTGAAATTGAATGAAACCAAAAGGAAAACAAAGTTAACTCATTCCATTATCATATCCAATACATTTCAAATGGATACAAATGATTTTTCATAAATAAAAATGTGAATGATCAAACTTCTATACCCAGAAAACAATGTGGAGTGTGTAAAAAACCAACCAAGAACCCCAAATCAACCATGGAGTCCCAATCCTAGGGTGCTCAATGACCCAAAAATAATCATCAATCTGCAACCTTTATATGTTTGAGGCATATAACAAGACTACTATCAACCAACCAATCCAATATCAATCCATCATATCATTTATAACCCTTTAAACATTATTCAAGACCCAAACAATGCATTATGGTGTCCCTGTTAATGACAGTCTGATATACCCGTACTCCATTATTAATAACTTTCTAACCCAAAAATATTTTGAAGATAACTTTTGTGAGGATGTATAAAACTATGTTTCTAAAACCATATCCAAAATTTAGAACAATCCAACGGTGGAGTTAAGAGTTATGGTCTCTGCACCGAGATCATTTTGACTGTTACAAAAAAAAAACAAGAAATCTTCATTCCCAGTCCGCCTAGGGCATCAAATATCTTATAAAACACTTAACCAATCATATTGAAACTGAATTAATTTTAAATATAATTCAAATCTATATCAAAAACCAAAGTTACAACAATTTCCAATGGTGCAATCAAAATATTTTAGTGAAAATCTCCACAAACCCCAATTGGAGGGTTTTTTTGACAGTTTTCACCAAATCTTACATAACTTGCTTCAAAATGGTTGAAATTGAATGAAACCAAAGGGAAAACAAAGTTAAATCATACCATTATCATCTCCAATACATTTCTAATGGATACAAATGATTTTTTATAAAGAAAAACGTAAATGATCAGACTGTTATACCCAGAAAACAATGTGGAGTGTGTAAGAACTTCAAATGTTATTCATTTCCTTCCTCCAATCTTACACACACCCATTGGATTTGACCAAATGATGGTTTTTATAACCTCCACTCATCCATATGGTAGTTACAACTACCCAAGATCAATTACATCCTTGGTTTGTAACTTTATAATGCAATTTGTGCTTGACAACATTTTTGACACAATTGATAATTTTGACATTTTGATAAATATGACCCCTAATCTTTGCTTGTGCACTTGAAATACATTTAGATGGACTCAAAACAAACTTTTACATCCTATTTACCCTTCCATGCGCATATTTGCACAATGTGACCCCCTAGACCATATTAGGACTCAAATACACATCTTGAGCAAATGTCTTACATTGCTTCACAAAATGACTCAAAATACATTAAAATGACCATATAAACTCAAATATGAGTGAAATGATTCATGGCATGATCTTTAACCTCCTGGTGTATGTTTGGATTAGGTGCTCCTGCACCAAAAAGAGTTTGGCTTATGGTATCCTAGAAATTCAGATTTCACTATGATCGCTTATACTGATGCAGATTGGGCAATAAGTGTTGATAGCAAAAGTACAAGTGGTGGAGCATTCTTTCTTGGCTCAATTGTAAGGTGTGTTCCCTTGGTATCCTTATGCTATGCAATGCAATGCTTAGGTTTGTGACATGGCTTAACGGCCTCCTATGGATTCTATAAGTCTATTGGTTGTATCGGGCATTAACAAGTCGATCTTTTGGTGTCATGGCAACCACACTTGTAACAAGTGGTATCAGAGCTTGGTCATAGGTTCAAACCCCTCGCTTGCATTGGGGGGGATTTTTTCAAGGTGTGCGCCCTTGGTCTCCTTGTGTTGTGCAGCATAGTGCTCGAGTTTGTGATATTTCTTACCTGCCTCATGTGGATTCTATAAGTCTAGTGGTTGTATTGGGCATTAACAAGTCAATATTTTGGTGCAATGGCAACCACACTTGTAAGAGGCTCCCGGTTAATTGCTTGGTCAAGTAAGAAGTAGGATTTTGTTTCTTTATCCACAACTGAAGCAGAGTACATTGCAACATCTTCATGTTGCACACAAATTCTATGGATGAAGCATACTTTGAAAGATATTGGTGTAATGTTAAATGAACCTATCGCTATCATGTGTGATAACACTACTACAATAAACATTTCTAAGAATCTGGTAAAGCATTCCAAAAAAAACATAAATCCATTCGCTACCACTTCTTGAGGGAAAAGGTGTTGGATAATAAAGTAAAGCTTGAGTATGTACCTACAAAAGAGTAGATTGTAGATATCTTTACAAAGGCATTGTGTATAGATACTTTGGAGTATCTCCGGCAAAAGTTAAGATTATTACCCCTTCCTAGTTTGAACTGATGTACATTTGGATATGCATTCATCCAGTGAACTACTTGTATATCTTTATGTGGACTAATGCTTGGGTGATTCCTCTTAGGGGGAGCATGAGTGAGTTTCATACGCAGATATTTGCTTGCCTTTGTCATTGTTATAAAAGGGGGAGAGATTCTAAGAGATTCAGAGGAAAGATTCAGAGTTGTGCAAAGAGAGTTTTGTGTTTGTTGTTGATGGATGTTCTCAACAATGGTAAAGGAGGAGATTGTTGCAAATGTGTTGCTAATGAATATTATTGGTTGTCATTGATGTCAACATAATGGTTGTCATTAGTATCAACATGTGTTCTTGGTGTTGGTGATTCGGAAGATGTGTCCCCAAAATCTTTGGTTATCCGGAAGATGTGTTTCAGTATGGATTAGTTGAGTTGATGGTGATCTAGATGTTTATATTTATCAAATATGGTGTTGATTGATTGTATTCATGTATATCTTGGTTCCATTCTTATTTTTGTTGTATTGGGCAATGGTTTTTGGATCCAAATTAAGTATGGAATTTGAGGATGTGTAGCGGCATTGGTACAACATGTGAGTCATGATTTGTGTCTAAAATTTGTAATGGATGTAATGTGTTGATCTAGAATTGATGATGTGTGTTGTGGCATGGTCTACTTCTGATTCCTTCCCACCACCGGAATGTTTAGTGTTGACCTATTTTAGATCTTTGTCTTCGATAAATTGGAAGATTATGTTTCCCAGAAGATAGTATTTATATGAGGATGATCTGATTGTGTTAGTATGAAAAAGCATGGAATTTTTATTGAAGATATGCAAGATTGAGAAGGAAGGATCTAATTATTGATGTTGTGCGAAGTGTGTTGGTGTTGAGGCACAAGATTGTTGGCATTTTTTATGTTTATGTTGTGATTGTCATTGATGGACACACACTTTCTTTGAGATCACTTTTTATATGTATGAGTTATGATCAACAGGTATTATGTTGTAGTCTTTAGACTATTGGTGTTTTACAACTATCGGTGTTTACCAATCTCAAGCAGCATGAAGACATCAAGCGGTTCAAGGATCTCAAGCGGAACGGAGCAAAGGAACTAAAAGCGACAGTTATCATTTTCCCAGTCTTCATTTTTGTCAACCGATAATCTGTTTAATAATTAAACCGGTGTTACTCTGAGTTACCAACTGGTAATCGGTAAAGTTGTATAAACCAGTAATACTCTCTGATGAGTTACCAACCGGTATATTTTTTTTGTGATGAGTTACCATCCATCGACACTTTGACAGTGATTTTGTGTCATGTTACCAAATGTGTCTAGATACACTGAACCTAGGAACTTGCAATGTAATCCTATTGGACTGACATGAAATCATATTCCTTTTTAAGGACATCATGTCTAGGGTTTTAGCGTGTGTAGCTGTTAGGGTTTTTTGGTGGTTGATGAGTTCTTGTATGTGCGATCTTAATAGAGAAGATCAAGTTTGTGTGTTGTAATAGAGTGTGGATTCACTGAAGACTGAAGTAATGCTAAAATGCATTAGACATGAGCTATCATGGATCTAACCAAGTAGACTGTGCTATTTGCTAGATCATTCACTTGTTGATTACTCACATCTTTGACAAGTCAGAAACCCTTAACCGGGTAGGCCCAGAAAATCCTTTGTAAATCCTCTAACAAGGTGATTCACATCTGTGGATCTGAAATCCTCTCACAAGGTAGTCTTTAATCGGACTTATCTCCTAACAGAGATTGAGATTCCTAATAGGATTTATTCTAGTAAAGAACATTGTATGACCTTAACCGATCTGACCTTAACTGGTCTGGTTACTATTCCGTAGATAGTTACTTGTGAGTTTTATCTCACCGTGGTTTTTCCCATTTGGGTTTCCACGTCAAAATCTCTTGTGTTATGGTGATTGTGCTTCATTGGGTGAATGCCTTACTTGTTGTTTGGTTTGCATTTATGTTAACCGGGTTGTTAGTTAAACTGTTATACTGGTTTACTGCTAGACTGTTAAAGTGTTTGAGTTCAATAATTATTGGTATACTAATTCAGCCCCCCTCTTAGTATTCATCAATTGGTATCAGAGCCAACCTTTCTATAAGTCTAACCACTTGGAAAGAAATATGGGGGAATACAATGTGAGGGAACTTACTCATCGACTCACTCAAACTGAGCAAGCCTATGATGAACTTAAAGTCAAATATAAGGCCTCTCAGGCAAAAAGAAGAGAGCATGCTAAAAAATTGATGGAGCTAACTGAAAATAGTTCTTCTGATGAAGCGGACATGGAAGCCCTAGTTCAAGAAGTTGAAAAACTGAATGAGTCCAATGCCAACCTAAGAAGGGAACTTGAAGGACTAACTATCAGGATGTGTCAAGAGCTGGAGAACTGGAGAAAAGCTGAAGATCTGGTAAAAGACAAAGATCATGAGATCTCCAAGCTGAAGCAAGAAATCAATGTACTAACTGTTCATCTCCAAGAGAGAAAAGTAGAAAAAGAGGAAATGCAAGGTGAAATAAACATGGCTATTTCTGAGAATGCAACCTTGAAGGAATCTAATGCTGCTATTGCCAAAGAACTTACTGAGTCAAAGGAAATACTTGTCAAATTCAATAAGAGCACTGCCAAGCTAGAGCAGAAGCTTGAATCAGCTAAACCAGTAAAGAATACCAATGGACTTGGTTTCTCTGATTATGAGGAAGGTGAGACCTTTGGAACAAAAGATGGAGCATCAAAGAAGTAACTGACACCAAAGGATAAAGGTAAGCAAAAGTTCAAACCTGTTTGCTTTAATTGTCTCAAGGAAGGACACACTGCTAATGTATGTAGAAGTAAGGCTTACAATAATTTTCTTTATTTTCTAAACGATAAGCCTAGACCCAATAGATTCAATGGTAATTGTTATGCATGCAACAAGTTTGGGCATAGAGCATTTGAATGCAGGTCTGTCATGCACAACACTGGAAGGTATCCTCAAAGGAGTCAAAGAGTTTTTTTCTGAACCATCTAGGAACTGGAACCCAAATCGGTTTAATACCTATAATCATCAGTCAGGAAGCAGTGGCTATCAAGCGGCAACTGGATGGAGAGCAACCTTTTTTATTTGTCATGGTAGTGGTCACACTATTGCAACATGCAGAAGGAAGAATGGAAACATGAACAATGGACCTTGGAGAGCACCTGGAATGATTTGCTATCATTGCAACAAACCAGGTCATGCAACAAGATTCTGCAGAACGGGAAAGAACATATCGAATGATATATCAGTCACTCCAGAAGGAAAGATTGATGTTGAAACTGTTCAAGTGGATATGAAGAAAACCTGGAAGAAGAAGCCAGAAGAACTGGTTCAAGAAGAACCAGTTTCTGCACCTAGTGTGGAAGTCACTGAACCGACAAACTAAGCATCTGAAAAGCCTAGGGGGAGCAAACGGTGAAATGTTTCGAACCCCCAGTTTACACCAGTAAAAGACCTTAACCAGTATGTAATACATGTCAACTGGCAGAAGACCAGAAACAGTAAAAGGCAAATTAGGGTTTATGCCCTAATAGTGGAGCATTTATTATGGTAGGTGAAGAACTTGTTTAAAAGGATTTTTCAAGTTATTTTTCACTTATCAATTCTCGAGCAAAGAAGTTTTTAAGTGCTAAGCGACGAAAAGTGATTTGGATTGCGATTCAAAGATTTTTCAAAACCTTGAAGAAGAATCAGAAGCTAATATCAGTCGGTCGAGTTTAGAACACAAAGCGGTATTTCAACAACCAAAGGGGTGTGTGACGAAGTGGAAATTGCAAGCCCTAAATTTTGATTTACAAAGGTATTTTTTGAATTTCTCTGCTTAACATGGCTTCTGCATCACACTCTAGCTCTAGTGCACCCGTTGACTCAGTAGACTTCATCCAACGGAAGGCAAAATACAATGCCCTATCTCAAATACCCATTGGTGTTATAGTGGAGGAAGGCATTTCTGATTACATTGACTGTAAAATTGAAGACTTAGGATCTCTAGTAATCCATTCTCAGTTGAGTTTGTTCTGTGGGAAGGACAAGAAGATTAAACCAAAATTCAGCATCCTGGAAAAGATGAAGCTTCACAATGCAGTCTATTTCCTTGAAGAGTTTTCAAATGATCACATCTGCATCATTCTGAGAAAAGTGCACGGTGACAAAATGTACTTAGAGCGGACACATGACATCACACTGGAAGCTATTCATGTCGTCACCGATTTCTGTAACATCGGTGAAGTGCCAGCCCTAAGGACGATCAGCAAGACCGATATGATCAAGCTCACCAGTTTTGTGAGCAACCAACGGGGAATGACCATCAAGGACGATCTGGTCAAATATGCCTGCATGGTAATAGGTTATCAGACATTCTATGCTAGCAGGATCAACTATGTCTCCGCTACAGTGGAAAATGCTGCTTACAAGATGATCAAAGAAGATGCATCATTTGATTTATGCACCTGTATGCAAAGGCAACTTCTGGTAAACCTGAAGTCAATCAAAGAGGACAATTCCTTGAGATTTAAGTTTGGACAACTATTGGTTGGGTTGTTCTTCTACTTCCAAGGGTACTTCCCAAGAGTCAGAGATATTCAGTGGTCTACCGACCAACCGGTTACAAAGCAAATCAAGGAAAGCCTTCAAGTGGTTGGAACCGGTTATCCAGAAGTTCTAAACAAATACTTTGATGAGTTCAGATGCAAAATGAGCCAAAGAGTGAGAATATCAGGTGATATTGTCAAGAAATATGAAGATGACATCTGCTTCACCATCAAAGTTGATGAGTGCATAATGGAGGCGGTTGAGCCTAGACAGGAAGAAGTGGAACCCATGGGATATGAGGTAATGTATGACATGCTAGATGGGTATGCCTCTACCCTACTCACCTTGCCCCTTGATCCAAAGGCAAAGAGAACCAGCACCTATTTGGAAAGGGTTACACCAGTTGAAGAACCTTCAGTGAAAGGCAGTGCCTTCAGTATCGGCACCGGTTACTGCAGCAAGTCCCAAAGTGACCAAGCAGTAACCAGCAAAGAAGAAGTTGGAAGTTGCACCCACCAAAGTCTTTGAGAGAAAGCGGAAGACAAAAGACAACACAACAGACTGAGAGGACACTGTGTCTAAAGAACAGGCTAAGAAGACTAGGCAAACGAGGAAAAAGACAAAGAATGAACTGACAACATCTGCACCGATAAATATTGATATTTCCTCCTACAAACCTTTGACGCATTGTCAAAGAACTATTAAGAATATTAGAAGAAAAGTACTTGGTGATTTGAAAGAGTGCTTTGATGATTTTAATGATGATGAAAAGGAAGAAGTTGAACTGAAAGTCATTAATTATTTATGTATTAATGACTGGTGGCCACCAGAAATTAAATCTAAGACACCTGATTCTTTATATAATTCTTTGGATAACAAATGGTGCATTGCCATAGAGAAGGAACAGGAAATAAGAGAGGAAGTATTTGCACAATACTTTCCTGATGTGCCCAAATTAGAACTTTATGAAGTGGTGGAGAGGTATAAGGGCCTCTTCTTCATGAGAAGAAGGAGACTCCTGTTGCTAGAAGGAAAGGTTTTGGAAGTGGTAAAAGATACCCACTCCCTTTCTCAATCCTCTCTAAAGTTGCACCAAGTGGCAGAAGCCAACAAGAAAGCTGAGCAAGAATCAGAAATCAATAAACTGAATGAGGTGTATGACAATGAAGGAGTATCGGTCACTGATCAAATGGAACCCATTGATGTCGATGCCTTGAATGGTGAAGATGTTACTCCAGGTACACCAACTGAAGTGACATGATAGGAAAATTAGGCAGAGGAAGAGAAGAAGCAACAGGAAGAAGGAAAGAAGAAACAGGCAGATGAAGAGGAAAAGAGAAAAGAAGAAGAAAAGAGGAAATATGAAGAGGACAAGAGAAAAGAAGAGGAGAATAAGAGAAAACAGAAGGAAGCAGAAAAGAAACAGAAGGAAGAAGAAAAGAGACAAGAGGAAGAGAAGGAGAAGAAGGAAGTGGAGAAGGAAGAAGAAAAGAAATAGGCAGAGGAGAAGAAAAAGGAAGAGGAGAAGAGGAAGCAGGAAGAGGAGAAGAGAAAAGAAGAGGAGAAGAAGAAGAAGGACGAGGATGAAAAGAAGTGTAAAGAAGAGAAGAAAAAGGAAGAAGAGAAAAGAAAAACAGAGGAAGAGGAGAAAAAGAAGGCAAAAGAAGACAAGTTAAGAGCGAAAGAGAAGGAGGAAGCGGCACAGAGCACTCAAGTGGAGACTCCAAAGGCAACCGATAGTCAAGCCAAATTGGCTGACATTACTAGTCCCATTGACCTCCAATCTGCAAATGAATCGGAGCTGCCGGAGAGCATTAAGCTTGCTCAAGAATGTCTAGAGGTGATAAGGAGAAAGAAGGAGCAAGACATGATCCAAGTTGTTGTGGACACTCTTACCGGTTTGATACCCGTTACCAACCTCCCTAGTACCGATTCCTCTCTAGCCCAATTGAAACTCTTATGCACAGTTGTGGAGGACCAGGTATAAAGCCTGGAAGAGGTTGCTAAAGTGAATGCCAAAAAGGAGCATCAAAAGGCTTTGAACACTGCCTTGGTGAAAAAGTTACATGAGCTCTGGTCTGATCTGCAGAAGGCACAGAAGAACATCAAAGATGCAATGGATGAGGGGAAATTACTGCTCAGTAAGATATGTCAACCCCATCTATTCTGTGATGATGTGCTTGCTCAGAAAGACACATTGGAAACTGATTTGTAGACATTCATAAGCACCTTCAAGATGCCATATGATTCCTTTACCACTTATGGGCAAACTATTCACCGGTTTCAACTTCAGGCTGCAAGAATTGATTTGGAGATCAGCAACCGGTCCAGGGATTTGCAGGAACTACAACTGGTTCTACTACCAAGACTGCAAATACTGCAGAAATGCTATCTCAATCTAGATGCCCTGACGGTCACTCAAGAGATGAGTACCTTGGATGTCATGGAAGAACAGGTCTATCAGATGCAAATAGAGAATGAGGTTGCTACCTCATTTCTTGAGTCATGGTCCCTATCCATGAAGCAATTTATGCAGGACTTTAAATCTATTTTTGACAAGTTTCACTCCTTATTGTCATAAACATTTATTCAGCTAATAGAAACAAGGTTTTTCAGTTGTATCTTGTCATTGTTGACAAAGGGGGAGAAGTATTCTGGTATTTAAAATTTTGATGCATGCTATGTACACTTTCATGTTTATCTCTATAAGGGAGTAGTATACATTGTGTTTTCTACAAAAGGGATAGTGTATATGCTTAGGGGGACTAATTGTTTATTATGGCATTTTTTTTTTGTAAAACACTTAGATTGTTGGCATTTTTGATGTTTATGTTGTGATTGCCATTGATGGACACACACTTTCTTTGAGATTACTTTTTATATGTATGAGTTATGCTCAACCGGTATTTGTTCCAAAACGGTATTATGTTGTAGTCTATAGACTATCGGTGTTTTGCATAAAGTGTTTACCAATCTCAAGCAGCATGAAGACCTCAAGCAGTTCGAGGATCTCAAGCGAAACAGGGCAAAGGAACTAAAAGTGGCAGTTATCATTTTCCCAGTCTTCATTTTTGTCAATCGGTAATCTATTTAATAATTAAACTAGTATTACTCTAAGTTACCAACTGGTAATCGGTAAAGTTGTATAAACCCGTAATACTCTGTGATGAGTTACCAACCGGTATATATTTTTGTGATGAGTTACCATCTGTGTGTGTGAAAAGTGGACATGTATCTGTAATACACAACACTTCAATAAAGTCATTACATGCATGGTTAGACAGATACAAACATGAATATGAAAACCATAACAAATCAACCCATTGCCTTCTAAAAGGCGCGAGTATAAGCAATCCAGTGACTAGACAACACCAAGACGAAGGAATTTAATCTATATGAGCATGATATTAATGCTAGATGGGTGCAAGATTAATCTAACAAGATTTAAGCAATAAATGAGATAAATGATCTAAATATGTATGCAATATTCTTAATGAACCTAGAGCAAAATCAGCATAATAACAATATATTCTCTAGGATCTTCGAATGAGAGATGAGAGCTTGAATTTATAGAAAATTCAGAAAGAAACCAATGGCTAAGATCAAATGATGATGAGTGGTCAAGATTTTCCAAGAGGAAGCACAATCCAGGTGAATTGATGTGATTAGATGCTTTTCTCAGTTTTAAAGGAAATTGAACTAAAATTAAGATAAAATCAAGAAAAATTGATTTATTCTCTATTTCATTCAATTTTAATATTTAATTGTTTTAATTGTTTTCTTTGAGATTATTTATCAATTTTTAATTTGTTTTTCAAGATTATCTCCAATTGATTTCTTTTCTCAATTTTTAATTCTTTTTTGGTCAATTAATTCCTTTTTTGAAGATTTGTGCTCATAATTTCCAATTCCTCTTTCTTGATTTGTTTCTTTTTTTGAAGATTTGATGGCAAATTGATTTATTTAATTAAATATGCAAGGATAATTAAATAAGATAATTGTTTAAAATAATTTACTTGGAATGATTTAATTAATTAAATAAATATTTAATTAATATTGGTTGATTAATTTTGCCATGTGACATTCGATGATTAAAGAATTAATTGTGTGCTCAAGATTTATTTAATTGCCTTTGGTTAGGACCTTGGTGATGTTGTGGAGATTAGGGGCTCATGGTTTAGATGACCATTTTTAGGGTATTACATTTGCCCCACTTTGAATTAATGTGCGAGTAGCGCGTTGGTTCAAAGAAAATTTGATGTCTAGGAGATGCTAGTTCTAAACTTGATTGATCACAAACTAGATTAAAAGTGAGGTGTTTAGCTTGCTTCGAAGTGACGAAGCTGGATAAAGTTTGATTAAAGTGATACCATTCCCAAACTTGATTGAACTTAAGAATGATAGAAAACAAAAGATACTGAACTTGAACTTGATTGATCAAGAAGTGGATCTTACTGATCTAGAACTTGATTGATCTAGACACAGTGAGTGATGATAAAAAATTGATCTTGAACTTGATTGATCGAGACACGATGAGCGAAGATAAATTGTCCAGCTTGATCCAAAGCAATGAATATTGAACACCTTCTTAGATTGAGTGTGATCAAAGAAACTCTTTAAACCCTTGATTGAGTTTAAACAAATAGTCAGCTTGATGAAAAAGCGATGAAACTGATTAAAGTTAAGAGATTGATTCAGATGAAGATAAATATCAGCTTGATTTGAAGCGATGAAACTGATATGCCCCTAGCGATGAGGTCTTATTTGATTGATTTTCTTTAGTTGAAAAAGATTTTTTGCTCGACTTTCGATGAAGATTTGAAAATTTTCTTGACATTTGAAGATGTCAGGTCATAAGGTCATGAGTATGCCCCCTCGGGAGCAAAATCGAAAGATAGCGAGGGTACATGATGATAGGCAATTTTGAGCGATGAGAAGTTGTTTTGAGTACAAATTGATTCAGAGGACTTTTTGAAATTTTGGCGTTCATTGATAAGAAATTGAGTGCAAAGTTGATTTGTAGAAATTAAATTGAGATTCAGCGTTGAAATTGAGCACAATTAGAAGAAAGAATAAGCTTTGATGAAAAGAGCGCTAAGTGGTCCAAATTCTGAAATTGACTAGCAAAATGATCTCAAATTTCGATTTCGATCCCGAAAATGGACTCAGGACAGCCTAATTAGCTAAGGGTACAATTTTCATGTCCATTGGAGCAAGTTGAAAAATTAGGTCTTTTTAGCTATATATGGGACAAAAGTGTCATTTTCAATTCATTTTAACCCTCCAAGTTTGAAAATTCAAAAAGCCTTTTGCAAAGAAAAATGGTGGTCCCTACTCATCAGCATCGATTCAAGCGCCAAAGGAGACATAATCGACCCCGAAACTATGAGCCAGCGGTAAGTGATCGATCTTAAGCTTGATTCTGTTTTCAATTTTGATTTTTTTTGTTCATTTTGCAAGTTTTTCGCATGTTTGGGGTCGGGTGTCACGGTTTATCGTGTGAGATAGGATTCTGTCTCATATGAGTAACTGGCATAATTTCTTTTGTCATTTAAACCCATTAGATTTGTCATTTGAGGTGCACCCTCATATCGTACGACAGGTCTGTTAAAAGACCATTTTGTCATGCGAGAGCCAATAGTATGTCGTTTGGGGTTGTTTTGTCGTGTGAAAGCTAATCCTGGCTCGTACAAGGTTCTTCTTCTCTGTGTTTTGTCGTTTGAGAGACAGTGAGCATTTTTGAAGGTCTAAATGTGAAATTTTGATTTTGCATTTGACTTAGTTGGATTTGCGTGATGTTTTGCTTCTCTTGTAGGCTCATGTGGAATGTTTTCTGATGCTTCGTTGTTGGGTTTTTCCAGGTTTGATTACCTCCTATGTTGTTTAGATACATTTATCCTCCTACTATGGCATTAGTTTGACATTTATCTGAGGCTGAACAGGCTCATATTGACTTGTGCGGCTTGACTCATCTATTGAGATTACCCGATATCTATGTGAACCACGAAATGCTCACGGCATTGGTTGAGCATTTTCATTCAGAGCATAACACATTTCATCTGTCGGTGGGGGAGTTGACTATCACTCCCGAGGATGTATATAGGATCCTTTGTATCCCTTTTACTGGGTATAAGGTGGATTATGATTCAGGGCACCTTCCAGGATTACAGGCAATGAGGCATGTCTTTAGTGATCCTCAAATTTTGAATTGTTCCATGAGTTGGGACATACTGATGAGTAGGTACAACGAGGAGTTTCCTCTACCATGTGTTCTAGCAAGGTTTATAGGTTTTTTTTACTGATGCTAGACAGAGGGCAACAGGGCTTCCAGTGCGAATGGGGTCGGATGTTAGAGAGATTGATAGAGACCCCTCAGAGACTTGGTTGGGGTTCGTGTTTATTGGCCCACATGTATCGAGAGATGCATGAGATCGTGTATAGAGATGGGCGGAGCATGGCTGGTGGTGTATATATTTTGCAGGTGTGGGCTTGGGAGCACCTTCCCGTTTGTTGGCCCATAGTAGATGATAGTAGAGAGCTCGACCAGCCAATTATATATAGGTATGCCGGATACATTACACAGCCCCATCTGGGCAAGACAATTTTTTGGAGACAACAGCTAGATGACCTAATAGCCATTGTATGGAGACCGTACAGAGGCTTAGAGCCGTGGGATGATTGGCGGCTAGTTTGCAGGGACCTTTTTATTACATGCCCACTAATCGGGAGATCACAGACTATTGTGGAGCGATTCTTCATTTCTCAAGTGATGAGGTAGTATGGCCAGCCTCAGGGGATCTCGTAGGAGTACATATCTTATGCTTGTTATGTAAATGAGGAGAGATAGGGATGGTCTCCATGGTTGTCTTATACTTTGGCGATGCAGGAGCTGACCGGTTTACACCACCTGAGGTGGGATTACATGGATGATGTAGCGGACATTGGGGTATTGCCCTAGTATAGAGATTATTTTCAGTAGCATCCATTCCCTCGATTCACGGATCCGGGTGAGTGGGCTCCTCATATTGAGGATGTTGAGGATGATGCCCCCACATCGACACGGCGACAAGGACACAGGCAGGGACAGGCACAGAGAGATGAGGCTCCATGGTGGACAGGTGGTGATCCTGGTGCTAGCAGTAGCAGGGTTCCAGCTGAGGGTGGACAACAGAGGGGTGAGGACAGATCCCTAGGACATGTAGGAGTGAGATTGGGTGGGACTGCAGAGGAGCAAACAACTCCGAAACAGGTCCGACAGTGGTGGGATGAGCAAGGTGGAGCCACAGGTGGAGATGGGGGTGGAGAGCCTGTGAGAGAGCAGGGGACTGATGCAGGGTGGTCAATGAGAGCATGTCTTGCAGAGCTGCAGTCACAATTGACAGTGGCTCAGACTCAGCAAGCGGAGCGAGACCGACAGCTTGTCGAGGTGAGGGCCAAGCATGATCGCCAAATCGCATCATTGAGGGCAGAGTCGAGAGGAGAGATAGAGGCTTTACAACAAGAGGTCCTTCTCTAGAGTAGTAAGGCAACTTATTATGTGGCAACATATAGTGTCACAGTTCCTATTGCGTAGCAGGTGATACCCTACTCACAGTATATGGCACGATCAGAGGGAGCGCGGGCGCTTCGTCAAGATCCCAGTCATCAGGCTCCTCCTCCTCCACCAGGCAATGAGGGAGAGGGTGCTAGTTAGATTATTTCTTGTTGTAGCTTGGATATTTTTTGTAGACACACCCATTTTTTGTAGCCTATATGATTCTTGCTCCGATGGGAGTTTGTATATGTCATTCGACATCATTTTGTACCTTACACTTGACATGATATATATATATATATATATATATATATATATATATATATATATATATATATATATATATATATATATATATATATATATATATATATATATATATATATATATATATATATATATATATACACGAGATCCGATTGGACTTCATCATACTTTTGTTGATTCATTTATGAGATGTCTTTATATGCTTTATTCTATATGTATGCATTTCTTTCCAATAGGGATGTATGTAATGCAAATGATCATGAATGTCTATTTTTGTTTCTTTTCATATGCAAATAGATGAATGTGCAACTAAGTAATGAATAATGCAAATTTGTCATTTTTTCTATGCAATAAGATGAATGCAAATGAGTGAATAATGAAATGTATGAATCTATATTAAATGTTTATGTATGCAGCTAAACATCTCAAAAACACAAGTACTCGATTGAAGAAATGATGAAAAGAGACCACTTAGCTAAGAAATGATGAAGCTTCCAGCGCTCATTCAGAAAATAAAGAGATCATTATTATTATGTCGAAATCACTCTAAATTCACGAGTTGCAGAATGAAATGAAAGATGAGATGCAAAATGAGATACAAAATGCAACCTAAACCTAGTCAAAATGATATGCAAAATGCAACCTAAACCTAGTCACTGGATTTTGAAAAGCTTAATTTTCATCACTGAGTGCTTTACAACCACAACAAGAAAATTAGAGTTCCTTGCTTTTCATGTGCAATATTAATTATCTTGTCCGCAATGACCCTTTTTTGTTCATATCCTTGGACAAATTTCGCAGGGACCTGGATTGCACAATAAAGAAATTCCCTCAAAATAGACAAAGAAATGATGGGAACCTCCCTGTAGCATTCAAATAAGCAGAGTCGAGGTATGTGAGGTGATTTCACCTTGATGTGAAAGCTCTTATCACAGACACCCAGCTAATTTAGATGTTTCCAGATCATTGGGATCATTCCTTCAAGCAGAAAACAAAGAAGATATTATGCCCCCAATCCTTGCTCCTCTTAGTCAAAATAGACTTCCTCGAGTTACTCAGAGGGATAATAGTCGAAAACAAATATAAAAGACAACACACAAAGAAAATTTTCATTCATAGCTCAAACTGTTTAGTGATTGTTTTCCGTTATGTTGTTTTGCTTGTTAACTCAGTGATAAAACTCTTCAGTAGTCAGGAGACAGGTAACTGACTCGGAGTGGATGACCAGGTTTCACTAACGTAAGGTTGACTTGGTTGATACTGCTTAGGACTTGTAAATGTGCTCTTGTCGATTACCTAGGACTAGGACATTGATCGGTTTCAAGCCATGAGGGTTCCAATGAACTAGGATGTCACAAAAGTGACTGAAATATGTATAAGAGAAAGCAAAGATGCATGAAAGCGGGAATGCCAACGTTGCATTGATAGATGGAGTGCTTGAGTACAAGTGGTGCATGTTTACCAAGTTTTCACTTGCTTGGCAGAGATTCATTTTTATTTTTTACCAAGGTGCCTGTTTACCAGGTTTTCACCAAGGCATTTTATCTCTCTTTTTCCTTTTTTTTATCTTTTTATTTTTTTGAATTTCTTCAGGGCTTTTTCCGATTTTTAGGATTTCTTCATGACATTTAATGATTTTTAGAATTTCTTCAAGACATTTTATGATTTTTATGATTTTTTTTAGGACATTTTATGATTTTTAGGATTTTTTTTAAAGACTTTTTATGATTTTTAGGATTTTTTTTCAGGACTTTTTCTGATTTTTATGATTTTGATGTTTGCTCCTAGTGTCTAGCAAGGCAAAAGGGATTTTGAGTACATGAATGGATAAGTGAATGATGGTGGACGCTTTTAAGGACTATCTCACATTATTAATCCAAGATCAGTGTCCCAATATAGCAATGTAAAGCAGGGATTTTAGCGATGTAAAGCAAGGTCTTTAGCATAACGAAGCCATATGGTCCAAAGAAGTGGCCATGTCAAGAGGTTTGTGGAAAGCATGTTTTTGTGTTTTGTCCATAGTGTTGATCAAGATCAAGGGATAGATTTGGATAGGAGGTAGATATGATAAGCAAGATCAAAAGGGAAGTAATGAAGGATGTAAGCAAGCAATGGATAGGAGCTAAAGGGTGTGGATCAAGTGCAATATATAGGACATACAAAACCTGTAAATATCATTAACCTTGTCAAGATCAAAGGTGGAAAAGGGATATGAATGTAGATAGAGTGAATGAGGGATAATGGAGGACGAAGGATAATAGATGGATAAACATGGATGGAACTTGCCCCCAATGTAAAGTGCAAAAAGATAATGGATTACGCATGACGCCTGTTTGCCAGGTTTTCATCATGGTACTTTCCCAAGGTGCCACAAGAAATGGTTTTCACTCGTGGACGAAATTATTTCTCTTTACTTTTTTTCTGATTTTTTTTTTCATTTTTTTTTTTGGAAGATAATGGAGGCATGATAGGGGATGGAAGAAGGACCCCATCGTCTCGCTTCTTTGGATGGTACCCTTGGAATATGAGTTGCAATAGACCATGGCTATGAAGGTATGCTCAAAGATGTTGGCAGGATAATGAAATGAAACTAGGCCAAGGATTTATGCAAAGGATTGGATAAGAGGGATGGAAGGGTGAAAAAGAGGTGTTGGATAATGGATGGGATGTTGGAAGAATTGTGTATGGATAGATGGAAATGTTGGAAAGATCAACATTGGCATGCATCTTGAGGGATGGTGGACATATGGAAGAGAAGTGAATATTAGATTTTGAGATTTGGATGGAGGAAAGGTAATAGATTTTGGGGCATAAGAACCCAAAATGGATGAAGGAGGTGATGGAGGAATAGACTCGGAAGGTTTGGATGGAGGAACAACAATTTTGGACGCTAATTTTGATCTTTCTTTAGAATTTTGTGCTTCAAGCATTCGCTTAGGGATCCACATGGTTTTTTATTTTTGATGCTTTTGTAGTTCCTTAGAGCGCATTGCTTGTACAAGTGCCTTAGGAACCCATATAACTTTTGAATTTTCTTCTTTCTTTGTGGGCCTTTGTGGCATTTTGTATTTTTCTTTTTCTTTTTGGATCATATTTTTCTTTGTTTTGACATGTCGATTAGATGGGACATGTTGATCCTTGAATACATGTGGTTTACTTGACTTATGACTTTTATGCTTGGCATCCAAATTGCTTGGAGGGAGATGCATGGATATATAGGAATGATATGGAGGTCTTTTAGATGGATGGAAGGCACTCGAAGACGTGTGCCTTTGTTGATCCTGCATAAGGGATGGAGGGATATAGGGACCTAGAATGGAGGAAAGGTGCGAAGGAGAAGGCATGTATTTGGATTTAACTAGAGAAATGTAGGATTTATGAGAGATACCAACATCTTGAGAAATATCCTTGAGGCCATGACCTTTAACTTTTTCTTTAATATGGAGGGGTTCTTTCTTGTTGAGATCTACCCCTTTGCCTTTATAAATATTTTGACTTGTGGGATACACTTTGCTTTGGAAAGAAGGCGTGAGTCCATTGTGAGATGGAGGTGGAATGTAGGGAATGATAGGATCATGAGAGGGGTTTGTAGGCATGATGGATCCTTGAGGTGAATATGGGGGATTATTACAAGGAGATGAAGGGATACTTTTATCTTGACATGGAAGAGGACCATTGGATAGAGTAGGAAGGGTGTTTGACTCTTCATTTTGAATAGGACCATTTGAAAAGGTGGAAGAGGCATCACAATCTTGCTTAGGAAGGATGATTTTCTCTTGATATGGAAGGGGATCATCTTGGAATAAATGGAAAGGTATAATGGGATCATCATGGGATTCTAGGGAAATAGGATCTTTTTCAATCATTAGATGGGATTGGAGAGTTTTGGTGGCTTGATCTTGATTTATGATAGGACTTGTTTCTTCATTTTTCAGATTATCCTCTTGACATGGAGTCACTTCTAAGGAAGGGATAGGATTTTTCATAGGCATAGGGGATTCTTGGAAGGTCTCCATATTTTGGCATGATGGGGAAGCATTTTGGAAAGGGCCTTCTGGAGTGGGTATGATTGGAATTGGAGTGCATGATGACATAGGATCTGCGATTTTTAAATCTTTAGAGGAACTTGTATCAATATTGGCATTAACTTATATTTCCATAGGAGATAGCCCTCGAAGGTCAACATGAGAAGTTTCACTGTTTGAAGGAGATGGTATGGATTATTGCTGGGAAATTTTAGGAGATGAAGGTATCATGGAGGGGATGGAGGCCACATATGGAGCCTTGCTAGACATAGGTTCATGATTTTGATCATGCTTAGAAATAATTCCTTCTTTTTCTTTAGGTGAGTCATTAGGATCTTCAATTTGAATGACACCATCATCAAGGATATCTTGAATCTTATGTTTGAATTCCATACACATTGAAGTCTTATGTTTGTTATGCCTATGATATACACAATAACTACTCAAAACTGCACATCCCCATGTGGTCTTTTTAGGCAATATGATAAGATTGTTCTTAATAAGCTCTTCCAAAGATGACTCAATAGATTACCCCAAAGGTGTAAACTGTCTATCTAGAGGATATTTGGAGGAAATGTCTTTATGTCTTGGTGAAGGTGCCTTGTGATCTTGTTTGAGATTTGGTCTTTGATTGTCAATTATTTGTTGGTATTTGATTGTCAAATCATATAATTGTTTTAGCATTCCTTGAAGTTTCTCACTCTTGATATCATGCATTTGTTTTTCAAAAGGAGTCATTGATTTATTTTGTTGGATTTCCATGTCATATATTTCTTTCTTGATATCTTGAAATATTTAAGCAAAGGTAGTCATGGTAATTGGAGCTAAGGTATCCATGAGATTCTTACTTTTGTCAAAAAAATTAGAAGAGCTTTTGGTTTGAACAAGCATTTACAACCGACAAGACCAAGAGCCAAATGTTTTGCAGAAGTCAAGATCAAATTGTAGCTAGTAGTTCGTTTAACGTAGTGATTGAGAGAAGTAACTAAGATCTTGTCTGGTTTCAAGAATGATCTATCCTATGTAAGACGTTATCTAAGTTAACTTAGGTTTGATAAGATATTTGTTTGAACTAGCTTAAACATGATCGACAAAATCGTGCAACACAACGGTAGGGGTACACTATCAAGGTTGTTTATGCTTAGGAGGATGATAACCAGTTTTATGCTCACTATAGACTGATTTAGGCAAGTTTGTCTCTTCTAGACTGGCAAAATCAGAGACCCGTACGACAGAATTTCTGAAATCGTACAATAGTATAACAGGTTCAAGACGACGACAGTTCTATTTTGTACGAGTTTCTACCTAGTATCGTACAAAAAATGGGTAGGTCCTGAACGACAAATAATTCTAAGCAGTTATGTTTCGTACGACATAGGATTTAGCTTGAAATGACAGACTGATGGGTTTTGTATGACAGAGAATTGAGCTTTGTACGATAATTTAGTAGACTCGTACGACACAAAATATGGTGCAGGACGACAAATGATCAGGCTCATACGACTGTTAAAAAGACAGAGACAAAAATTCTGAGTTTTTCAATGGCTGGGTATGACAACTGAGTATGACCAATTCTAAGATGGACTGATTTTTGACCAGGATAGACTAGTTTGTGACACGGATAGAGTTTTGATCACTGAGTTTGTTGATTTGTTTTCTCTAGTTTTAGTATTCTAGTTTTAGTTTGAGGGATGAAAACACAAAAAACATGCAGTATGAATAGTAACTCCAATCACAACATGCAAACCCTATGGAAGTTGGCTTAGAGAAGAATACCTTTGCTTGCTGACTTAGGTACACACCCAATAGCTAATCAGAATACAGTCGCTGAGTCTCACGCAATGGATTCTCAATGCCATATTAGCCGACTCCAAATGCTAATGGGGGCACGATATGGCAAGTGTCTTGGGAGAGTTACTATCTCTCTTACACAAAGATTATCAACCTTTCAGAAGTGAATCGGGTAGCTTCTAATTTTAATTGGATCTAGTAAGGGTTCCATTCGACATGTCGAGGTATAAACTCAATTAAGAGGTCTCCCAGCCTTGAAAACCAAGGTTCAATATACCTGAAGGTACTAAGGAGAGCTATTCTTGAGCACTTTCGTTGACTTGATTTTCATCAAAACATGTTTATTTTATAGTGGGTTGGAGTACTTGGCGTTTAGCCATTCCCACTAAGGTCGTTCCCCTCACACCAGTCATAACGGCTTTAAGAGTTTTTCAACCCCTCGAGAGGGCAGGCCTGCTAAAGATGTACAAATCTCAAACAAAGAAAAAGCCTCAAGGGTCTAGATTTTTTATTGTCTTAGAAAGACAAGAGCATACTCTCCTACCTCTCAGAATTTTCCAAAAAAGCACAAAAGACAGATTTGTTCATTACCCAGATAGCAAGTTAGGTGCCTAAAAAAAATTAAAGAATACACGATGTTTGATTGATTTCTCTTTAGGCAACCTGCAAAAACAACGCATCAGTAATCATGTTGTTTTTATTCTTTGACAGGCATATGTTTGATCGATAAATTCTTTGACAAGCGTCTTGCAAGAATTGGTCAGGCTGTGAAAATCTCAGGCAGACAAAAGACAATCTGAGGTTAGTGTTAGCATAATCCAAATTTAATTCAAGAAAAACCCTGAAAAGTGAAACTTGCTTTTAATCTAATAGAGAACAAAATCATACGACAATTCTCATAAAATGGAACGACAGAAAAAAAATTAATCGTACGAGTCAGAAATCAATACAAAACGATAGAAGATAACAGAAGAAGTATGTCATACGAGTCCATATTCTAATTCGTACGATAATTTACAAGATATAATATTGTGTTGGCAGGCTTCAATATAATATTGTATGATGCAGTGAAATTGTTCGTACGATATTTCGCAGAGACTGTACGGACGAAACCTGTAGGATAAAAAGAATGATTCTGAGGCCGAAAAAGTAGTTTTCCGCCCCACAGTGGGTGCCAAAGATGTGTGTGTGAAAAGTGGACATGTATCTGTAATACACAACACTTCAATCAAGTCATTACATGCATGGTTAGACAGATATAAACATGAATATGAAAACCATAACAAATCGACCAATTGCCTTCTAAAAGGTGTGAGTATAAGATTGCCTTCAGATTTGTATAAGCAATCCAGTGACTAGACAACACCAAGACGAAGGATTTTAATCTATATGAGCATGATATTAATGCTAGATGGACGCAAGATTAATCTAAGAAGATTTAAGCAATAAATGAGATAAATGATCTAAATATGTATGCAATATTCTCAATGAACCTAGAGCAAAATCAGCATAATAACAATATATTCTCCAGGATCTTCGAATGAGAGATGAGAGCCTGAATTTATAGAAAATTTAGAAAGAAACCGACGGCTGAGATCAAATGATGATGAGCGGTCAATATTTTCCAAGAGGAAGCACAATACAGGTGAATTGATGTGATTAGATGCTTTTCTCAGTTTTAAAGAAAATTGAACTAAAATTAAGATAAAATCAAGAAAAACTGATTTATTCTCTGTTTCATTCAATGTTAATATTTAATTGTTTTAATTGCTTTCTTTGAGATTATTCATCAATTTTTAATTTGTTTTTCAAGATTATCTCCAATTGATTTCTTTTCTCAATTTTTAATTCTTTTTTGGTCAATTAATTCCTTTTTTGATTTATTTCTATTTTTGAAGATTTGTGCTCATAATTTCCAATTCCTCTTTCTTGATTTGTTTCCTTTTTTGAAGATTTGATGGAAAATTGATTTATTTAATTAAATATGCAAGGATATTTAAATAAGATAATTGCTTAAAATGAATTACTTGGAATGATTTAATTAATTATATAAATATTTAATTAATATTGGTTGATTAATTTTGCCATGTGACATTTGATGATTAAAGAATTAATTGTGTTCTCAAGATTTATTTAATTGCCTTTGGTTAGGACCTTGGTGATGTTGTCGAGATTAGGGGCTCATGGTTTAGATGGCCATTTTTAGGGTATTACACCATCCACCGACACTTTGATGGTGATTTTGTGTCATGTTACCAAATATGTCTAGATACACTGAACCTAGGAACTTGCAATGTAATCCTATTAGACCAACATGAAATCAGATTCCTTTTTAAGGACATCATGTCTAGGGTTTTAGCATGTGTAGCTGTTAGGGTTTTTTGGTGGTTGATGAGTTCTTGTATGTGTGATCTTAATAGAGAAGATCAAGTTTGTGTGTTGTAACAGAGTGTGGATTCACTGAAGACTGAAGTAATGTTGAAATGCATTAGCAATGAGCTATCATGGATCTAACCAAGTAGACTGTGCTATTTGCTAGATCATTCACTTGTTGATTACTCACATCTTTGACAAGTCAAAAACCCTTAACCAGGTAGGCCCAGGAAAGCCTTTGTAAACCCTCTAACAAGGTGATTCACATCTATGGATCTGAAATCATCTCACAAGGTAGTCTTTAATCGGACTTATCTCCTAACAAAGATTGAGATTCCTAATAGGATCTATTCTGGTAAAGAACATTGTATGACCTTAACTGGTCTGACCTTAACTACTCTAGTTACTATTCTGCAGATAGTTACTTGTGAGTTTCATCTCAACATGGTTTTTCCCAGTTGGGTTTCCATGTCAAAATCTCTTGTGTTATGGTGATTGTGCTTCTGTGGGTGAATGCCTTACTTTTTGTTTGGTTTGCATTTGTGTTAACTGGGTTATTAGTTAAACTGTTATACCAGTTTACTGCTAGACTGTTAAAGTGTTTGAGTTCAATAATTATTGGTATACTAATTCACCCCCTCCCCCTCTTAGTATTCATCAAAGATCCAGTTTTTTTTTGCAATGTGTGTTACAATGGTGGATTATCGTTCTTTCTTTCTTTCTTCGTCAATGAGCATTCTGGTAGTGAGCTGCCCTTTGTAAAAATCACCTTAACCAATGTCACCTTAACTACTATTTTATATTGAGAACTAACATTCTCCATGGTTTTTCCCTTCTTGGGTTTTCAATGTCATATTCGGTGTACATTGTATGATGTGTTGTGTGTATGTGTTCTTCATGTTATATTTTCTGTAATTAAGTCTATTGCTTACTTTGGATGTGTGAAAGCATTGAAGAAATTATTTAAGTTGTCAACTGATTCACCCCTCCTCCTCTTAGTTGCCTGGATATTCAACATATGGCATACATGGTGCCACATAGCCATCCATAATTGATTGTCATATATCAAAACCATGAGCTATCAAATAAGTATGCATCCTTATACTCCAAAAAGCATAATTATCATCAAACAATAGTTCTTGCTTTGAAGAGAAACATTCTTGACTTGTCATGTGTGTTCTTAATATTTTTCCTTTAAGAAATTAGGATTTTTTGAAGGAACCCACTATGATACAAAATGAAGAAACACACACACACTTATACTAAGAGGGGGATGAATCAATATATGACCAACTTTCCACTTACTTAAAATGTTAGAAACTATAAAGCATCCACACAAATAATATTAAACAATTAAGAACACAAGATGAACACACAATTTGTATCAAAACCCTTGTGGGTGAAAACCATGATAAAATATTTCTTATATTGAAAACTTCTTATAATCTTCATAGGCACCAATGCACAAGAGACACCAATCCCCTCCACTAAACACCAACTCAATGAGAGACACCAATCTCTTTGAATGAGAGGCAACAAACTCACGATCTCTTGGAATGGAAATCACCAACCTTTGAATTATACAATATAGCAAATTGTTTGTGACTTCTCCTTGAATCTGCCCTAGATCACCTTCAAAAAATTGCTTCCACTAAAATTTTCCTTAAAACTCTGCTCTCAATTCTACAACATATCTCCACTCAGATATACAATATGATCTTCAATAAACACTCATGAATATAAAATATATCTTCATACAAATCTATTGTATGATCTTCAATAATTATTCATAAATCTACAATAAATCTGCCCCAAATGTGTCTAATTTATTCTCATAAATCTATTCTTATTATTGAAAATATCTTCAATGAGTATTTTCTTAAATAACCCTTAAAAAACTTCTTTTTATACCTTTTGTAAAGAACCTTTTCATAAAGGGATGCATTGATCGAATAACAATTTAGGAGAACTCTAGTAGTGTTGACACAAGCAATAATGGAAAATATTGAAAATATAATTTTTAAGTATTTTCTAGGTTGAAGTAAATCACGTTTTCGAAGGCCTTCAAAGAAAAATATGGGGTTGAAAGTGTCATCGGTCCTTTAACTTGATAAGTTGAATCCATGGTGTTAAGGGATTGAAATTATTTCTCTTTGAGACCTTTCCAATGGTGTAAGTGGTTGAACCAGATTTCAAGCACCGCGTGAAAAGTTATGGCCTTGTGAAGTTGAACTAGTCAAAATATATAGTTTTTCTACTAATTTTTTAGTTTTATTGTACTAAATATTATCTAGACCGTTCATTTAAAATTCCAAGGGGGTCTTGTGACTTTTGGGATCAATTGAAAACAATATAAACAAAAATTTGAAATAGAATATGATACATTTTTGAGCTGCATACATCTCTTTACGAGTTTTTTGTCTAAATTTTGTTGTTAAAGGTCTACAATACTGCAGGTTATACACCATGTGTTGTAATCAAATTCATAATTCGGATCATACATCCCCTCAACAAGGTTGGCCAAGAGGCAATCTTATTTCTTTTTATTGATTTAATTTTCATTGCACAAGGTGGGCACTTGCAACAAGGTCAACAAAGAGATATATTTTTTATTTAATTTAAAATGGACCTCCCCAAAATGGGTGCTTAACTTCATGAGGAGGGTTGGCCCTAAATTGAATTTATTTCATTTGTTTTCACCAATAAACAAGGAGCAATGCCATAGCTTGAAAGAAGTCAGCCACTTTACATAAGAATGATATTAAATCAACCTTGACAAAATAATCAACTTGAATTCACTTTACATCCTCTCATAGGTCCGCCAACATGCGAATCATAATGTGGTTGAATAGATATTCTTTGCACTTCAAGAAATATTTTCTACTATAATATATTTTGTTTCTCTTCTAAAAATCTACTCATTCAAATTATATAGATCTACTCAAATTAATCTCATAGATTTGCTCTAATATGCCACTAACTTCAATGACAATAATCCAAAATTGGATGCATTATCACTTGTATTTAATGTCCATATTAAGTGAGGGTAATCTAAATATAAGTCTCAAAGTCAAATTTTATAAGTAGAAATTGAATGGATGGAGGCATATCAGGTTGGAGTACAATAGAATTTTTCATCAAGAACTAACGATAAAGTTTTCTTTTGTATTAGTGACATTTCATTTCATTATTGCATGCAAAATGAAGCATTATAAGTGTTCCACTACTAAGTTTGAAAAGAGGAGAAAGTAGATATCATTGATGTTGTAGGAAAGCAATTGCCTACAAAGAACCTCTTACTGACTTCTTGGAAGTGTGGTCAACCAATGGTAAGTTCATTAAAAGTGAGGGGAATAAGTTCTCCTATGTAGGTGATCATGTACAAGAAGATCCAAATAACAGTATTCAAACCTAAAAGCATACATAGCCATATGATTTTGTTCCCAATTCACACAATGTACTTTCTCCTCATATTCGTACTAGGGGTGGCATTAGGAATTAGTGTTCACATCTCTACAACTCACATATTTATTACTAGTGTTAGGAATATCACATCAATATGTTGGTTTTTTAAAATATCATATATTGATTGTACGAATATTTATTTGTTTGTCTTGACTTATTAAAAAAACTCATATATTTAGGGTAGTTATTGGATTTATAACAAACTTCCTACAATATACGATATGTGAAATCCTATAAATAAGTACGATGAAATGTGAAATATAGAAAAATATTATTTTGTGTATAAAAGTTTTATGTTTTGTAGTGTCCTTGAAACATGAAAAAAATTAATCAACATCACTTAGCCAACACCTACATTTCCCATAGAATCCTAAAGGAAATAAGAAAAAGATTAAATTTTTTTGCCAAATAAGACAAACCACTTAGCCACACTATCAAGCAAAAGACATTAGCAAACAAAATACACTAGAAGAAAAAATATATTAGAAGACAAAAGAATAAAGGAAACATATTAAGTGTCGTGCCCCTACCAATCTTAAGGAAGTCACAACCTTATCATAAAAAAAAATTAGTAGTTCAAACAAAAACTAAAAGGCCATCAATCCATTTAAAGAGGTTACTAAGAGGACCACGATCCATTTAAGGAGGATATTATTCTTGCAACCATTCTTTAAGAAGTTGATTAAAAAATGGATTATAGAATATATAGGGTAGTGTTTCCTCAAATAAAATATATTTAATTAAAATTATAATTATGTTCCAAAGACAATGGTTAAGAGGGAGAATTGTGACTCTTCAAAGAGGCAACACTTGCAAATAGGTATATCCTTTCAAGACAAAAGGATATGACCCTTTTCATTATGCAGGATATAAAAGGAAGGAGAATTCAATTGAAGTGATCATGATGGAATGGGAATTGAATAAGTATTTTGATATAGAACAAGGAGGTCTGATGTTGATTATTGCATCAAATCAGAGTAGAAGTTCTTATAGATAGAATCTAGATTCATCAAGGAATTTGACTAGATCATTTGTAAATGATCTGCAACAATAGACTAGATTATAGAATCTGCAAATAGCAAACTTATAATCTTGCAAGTAACTGGTATGCAACATATTTATCTTTCTTAATATATACCCTTATGTAGTGTTAAGATTATTAAGAATAGAATGGCTAATCCATCTAGACTCTTATAATTACTTAATCAATTCATTCTCCCCAAAACAAACATGTGGGTTAGGAATGAGATGCATTTGGGAGAGCATATACAAGTTCCCATCTCAAGTAGGCCACCCCAAGTTGGATAGAATTGTCTTGGTTGGATGTTCCTACCACTTGTGGGTCAAGGGATCGAGTTGTCTTGGTTGGATGCTTCACACCCTTGGACTTAGATGTGGTGAATGGCCCCAAGCACCCTTTGGGCTATAATCTCCAATCTCATCATAGTTGGTTGTGGGAAATGAAATAAATAATAATATATGGATTCATAAGTAACCATTCTAAGGAGTGATAGCAAATTGGAACCCCAACCCACAATGTAAGTACATCACCCCAAGTGGGATGGAATTTTCTTGGATGTTCAGTGCCCTTGGGCTAACTTGAGGCAAATAGTCTCTAGGCACCCTATCATGTTCTCCTTAATTCGTAGTATGGTTGATTGTTGGAAGAGAAATTAGAGAGTTCAATAGATAATACATGTGTATAAACTTAAAAATGACTAGAGATAATTAAATAAATATTAATTTTTTATTTAAAGGCTTTATTATTCTGTCAATAAATTAATGGAATAATTAATTTATTTGATTCACTTATCTTATTCCTCTAAACCAACTTATTAATTAAATATTATTATTTAATTTATATTCATTGTAATTCTTTTGAAGTCTCTCTTAATTAAATAATCCTAAATTATTTAATTATTCATCTAACCTAAGTCTTTAATTCTAAAATTCACAACATCTTTACATCTCATCTCCCACATCATCATGTCACCTCATCACCATGTAGCTAAACAAATTCAATATTTTAATATTTAATTCCTCAATTATCTTCAACGTCGTCCCTAGTCAATAGGATGAGGAAACTTGTGTGTCCTCTTATTTCCTATATACTCTCTCACATCCCTACATCTTAGAGGGTAGTTTTGTTCACATCAACCTGGTCAAAGTGACTCATTGTCCACTTGCCCTAGGAAACCTAAATCATCTCCAACCTCCCTATATTTTTTACTCCATGTGTTACGAAACATATATTCTCTCCAACCATCCTACATGTTTGGATTTCTCGTCCTTGGTCAAGGTAAGCATCTTCCTATGTGTCTCCTCTTTCCATCTTTTCCTCTATCTTGTCATCATAGGAGGAACATTTTTCCCCGTTGTCTCTCACATCTCAACCAAATTCCTCTCAATCGTTCATTATCTCAAGATTAACTCTCAACAATTGATCTTTGCCACCTCGAATTTTAGCCATGGAAAATTTATAAAAGGAAGCCTTCAGCCACCAATTCAAGATAGTTACTAGTAATCATTCAAGCACTCAAGCACATACAATCGTCTAAGAAATCAAGAATTTTAGTTATCATAGCATATCCATCTTAGTGTCTATTATCATTGCTATCATATGATTAGAATCCACTTTTTCATTTCATATTCTACATAGTTCACTCTTGTCTAGTCATCTTGAAACCATAAGTGCAATATTCAGAGAGAAAACATTAACAAGATCACATAAGATAGAACATAATGAAACTTCATGGGAGCGACTGATATATGCAGGTATAAGCTTTGTGTTAAAGTATCTTTGTTGTTTCATTTTAGTGTGCTTTAGATTAGATTGCATTCTAGAATAGATTTGTGGCTATTTAGAAGTTTCTATCACATTTCACATTTAAAGCATCACATTTTTGGTACCCACCATTCAGCCCTGCCCCATTTTTAATATTTAATTGCAAATTTTAGTGTACACAAGTTTCACAAGTCATTCTAGTGCATTCATTTTTCAATTTGGCACATCTATGATAGAGAGCTTAATTTTTCAAACTGGCACCAAAATATATTTTATAAATTCCATCTTTTAGTGCATTTAGTTCATGTTTTAGTGCATTTGCATCATATTCTAGCACTTTCATTAATTCTTTTAGCACTTCCACTCAGTTTTCTAGCGCTCCCATTAGTTTTTTAAGCACTTCCATTAGTTATTTAGTGCATTGAGTCCATATTATAGTACTTTCATTAGTTTTTTGGTGCTTTAGTCAGTTCTTCTAGTGCCTTTGTCAGTTATTCTATTGCATACAAACTATGTTTTGGCACATTTGTAACAAAGAGAAAATCAAAAGAAGAAAAAATGTTGAGGATAGACTAGAGTAGAGAATTTAGTTTATTTTGTGTACTAACGTATTTTTATGCAAGTTTTTATGCAAAATTACTAAAATTGAACAAACAATCTTGCATTACATCTAGTTTAATTAGGGAATTTGTACATTGGTCACCTTTTGCCAAATATAATTTAATAAGGTGGTTAAATTAATAGCATACAACTTGCATACAAATTTTTGTTTTGATAGTTGCACTTAGATTTAACTTAGTTGGTTAAAGAACAAGTGTCGTATGTGTCTTCAAAAGTGATAGGTATATGCTCTGCCCTTAATTGGGTGATTAAAAAGACAGACTCACTTTCTTTCTTTTCTTGTTAAAACCCCATTTAGAAGGCTTACCTCTCATGGTCTGCTATCACCTAGTAAGAGGGAACAACCTAAGTGGGATTTTCATCTAGCCACTATATAAATTATTTTTGGGGTGATGACGGTCATCTACCATCTGGTGTCATTTTTTTATACTGATGACTGACTCCTCCAATATCCTTGTGATACATAAAACCCCTTTGGGTTGGGAGACCTCTTAATTGAGTGAATTGCCACGTGTATAAACACTAGTATACCTTGAATATATACTAAACACATTTAGTTAGAGACCCACCTGATTCATCTTTGAAAACTACGATAATTTTCAATGCAAGGGCATAGAAAGTTTTGCCCCCAAAACACTCACCATAAGGCTCCCTTGAGCAAAGATAGTAATGCTCGACATTGTATAATCTTTTTAAGCTTTATGAGGTAGGGGGGGGAGATCCCCTATCAATTGACTCTTCAAAAAGGAAAAAAAGTGTACATGCCCATTTAGGTGTGATGACACTTGAGCTAAAGGAGATTCTAGGATGTGGATTGATGTATCACCGTTGAGCCATTGACCTTAGGTAGAAAAGTGTTTGATGTGTTTTTTCTTGTGTGTAGACCAATGAAAACTTGGGATTTGTTTGAGCCTTGAACATACACTCAATGTTTAATTTAGGAAAAATAACCATTTGTGTCTTCTTTGATTGTTGTGATTTCTTGTCATAAAAACAGAAAAATCATCCACAAAAACATTAGAAAAATCAGAAAACTTGACTAAAAAATCAGAAAAGGTTCAACAAAAATAGAAAAAATTTAGAAGACAACCAGAGTTGCACATTTGACAGATCTTTTAGCATATTTGATTCATTATGTAGTACATTTGTGCTATTCTGTAGTGCATTTTCCAGATATTTTAGTACATTTTATACGTCTTGTAGCTCATTTGATAGTTCTTTTAGCACATATGTCACATAGAGTAGCGCATTTGTCAAGTACTGTAGTGCATCTGAAACATATTGTGGCGCATTTGAGAAATCTTCTAGCAATTTTACAAATTGTTTTTAGCTTGTGTTTTAGTGCATTTACAACATAAATCAGAAAATCAAGTCTAGGGAAAAGTCAAACTTCAATTTAGATACCCTTTTTCACAAAGAGTCAGTTTCAGCAAACCATACACTTAGTCTGAATTAGTATCAGACAATTTTTTCAACATACCATTCATTCCACACATAGAAAACAACTTAGACAAAAATCAAGAATCTTCTAGTGCGCTCAAGATCTTCATCATCGCAACTTGGTTAGTTCCCCTATCAGGATTTATTATCCTTCACCAAGGAACTAGACTGGTATCAAATCTTGACAAAGTTAGTCACCATCATAGTGAGATCCATCATCTCCAAATTATCTTACTTTATATCATTCTTTGATAACTATTCCTTAACAATTCAAGACTATCTCTTCAACACAAGATCAAACAAGCACTTCAGGTAACTTGATGCAATCTTATCCGTAACTCCATACTAATCAAAAAAAAAACAAGCATTCATTTGACATTCATACAAAGTTCACACCTTAGCTTTTCCTCATCATTCTTTAAAAATTTGTATGGCTGAAACTAGACATCAAAAGAATAACAAAGAAACAATGTATTCTATGGAAAGGTTCAAAAACTATGTTTGATCCAACAAACCTCTTTGCAGAAACTTAAAAACAACAAGATGATTCTAGTGATAGTGATAGTGATATATCTCAATGACATGTTATTGAGGCTTCACAAGACCCAAAGTTTCACGAGATAATGGAAAAGGTTATAAAAAAAATCAATAAAAGTATTTCCTTATGCTTACTCAACAAGGAGTAAAACTCCCATCCGATTATGATGTCTCATAATTGAAGGGAACAACTAACACAAACAACACCAACACCAACATCAAAACAAACACAAATGAAAATGAGGCAAATACAAATAAAAAGGGTAAGAAAGAGAAAAATCCTTTGATTAATCTTGTAGGTACACTTGTGCAACAAATCCAAGGTTTACAACAACTTGCAAAGATACAAACTAGATCATCACCAAAGCAATATTCGCTAGAGGATATCTCTCTATATCCTTTTGACAGAAGTTTGGTTATGTTGCCTTTCCCTCCTCATTTCAAAATTCTAAATTTTGACAAGTACAAGGGGAAAGGTAATCCATGTGACCACATTAGAGAGTTTTACATTGTGTTCTTGGAAGTCGCTCACAATGAGACATATCTAATGTGACTTTTTTCCCAAGAGTTTGGGTGGCCAAGCTGTAGAACGGATTTAACATTTACCACTTGGAACTAGAGCATTCAATGAACTCGTGGACAAGTTTATAACTCATTTCTCCTACAATATCAAACATGAGGTTTCAATATTATACCTTTGTAATAATAAACAAAGAAATAGAGAATCTTTTACTAGTTTCTCGCAAAGATGGAGATAACTTGCAAGCCAGCATCCCTATGACATACCAAAACAACAAAAGATAGAGATATTTGTCCATAACTTAAATGTTGAATTGAGTTATCAAATACAACTGCAATGTCCACCTTCTTTTAGTAATGTTATTGATAAGGGACTTCTTATAGAAAAAGCGTTTATAGCTAAGGGACAAATCAAAATTTACAATGATACCACTAGTCAAGCTCAACAACAACAATAATGACAAATCAAGATTTTGGACTAAAATAAAAACATTGTGAATGATGGTGTTGTAGATGCTCAAAATCTCAAACCAAAACAACCCATCTTCAATCTATCAAGTTTGTAAGGCAATACCAACAATCAAAACAACAATACATATAAACCAAGAGCTCCATATGCTCCTCATAGAAAATTTACACTATTGGGAGAACCACTAGAATCGGCATTGAAGAAACTTCTTTCAAATAATCTTATAACACTTCCCGAATAAGAGATTATGAACCCATCGTCAAACCATCATGGTGGAATGATTCACATTTTTGTGACTTCCATAGGAGCAAAGGACATAAAACAAATGATTGCCAAAGGCTAAAAAATATTATTCAACACTTGATAGATAGGGGTGATATATCAATTGGTGGTCACAAATCTAATGATGAATATGTGGCTTTCAAGGATCCACTTCCAAACTATGAAAAGGGAAGCCCCTCAAAAATAGGTAAAAATAAAGTCAATTACACAAATGCATCATACGACTATATCATTGATCACATAGTGGAATATGACTCATATGCAAATGTAATTACAATTAAGAACAAACCTGAGTGTAATGTGACCACTCATTGAGGAAAGATTACCCTCCAAGGAGCACCTGCCAAACCATCTTCTGTATCCACTCAATATAATGTCTTATATGGTCTCAAAAAGACACCAACCCATATATCTATTTTAGAGCTTTTACGTCTTTCACCAACTCATAGAGATATCCTAGAAAAATCTCTACAAGAAACTATCGTACCCCCAGACCTTGACTACACACAATTTAAAATCCATGATGGAACATCTCACTACACCTCATTTCTTGTCTTTCATTGAACATTATGATATGACCATAAATCAACCTCACAATGCAACCCTCCATATTGAAGTACTCATCCATAAGCATAGAATCAAATGTGTCCTTATAGATGGAACGGTTGGTTTAAATATATGTAAACTAGTCCTTGCATTGGGGTTTTCTAAAAATGTCATGGATCCCAAAAAGAAGACAACTATAAAGTCTTATGATGAAGAAGAAAGAGCTTCCAAAGGATCAATTGTTTTACCTATCAGAATTGGACAAGTGGAAAAAGATGTGGTTTGTCAGGTGCTTGATCTTGACTTAGCATACAATATACTCCTTGGATGTCCCTGGATCCATAAAATGCAAGTTGTTCCATCTTCATATCATCAATGTCTAAACTTTTCCCATAACTGTGAAGAAATAACTATTCAAAGAGATCCCAATCCTTTTTAATATTGCAATACTATTCGACCTAAACCTGAATTCATTGTACCTAGAAACCATGCTACTTCATCCTCAACTTCCCATACTGAAGCAACTTTATTACCTCCAATGTCCAAATATGTAGAACCAAATCTTAGGCTCAAGGAAAAGGGTATGGGAGAATACTCAATTGAACAAAAGTTTTGCATTTCCTAGTTACCTCCTTCACCCATATCTTATGGAAAACCTATGGAAAAACTAAAATCCTTGGTTCCTCTAAAGAAACCTCAAGTTCCTTTTATCAAATGGGGGACTTTATCAGATGAGAGTGAAGAAAAAGACATCAAATAATGGTTATATAAAGATGAAGGGAATGATTTGAAGATGCCTAAATCAGAAATATAACTACTTGTTGAACAGTATGGTAAGGGCTTTACTATAATGCAAAGGATGGGATGTGATGCCCGTTGGTTCCTAGATCAATAAATCCTAAACCATAGATGATTAGCCACTTTTTCATTAATATTTTAAATATACGACTTGGCCAATAAATAGGATTCAGTTTCAGGACTGAAATCATCTATACTTTTGGCTCTGCAGGACCAAGGTGGGTGTACCTCAACAATATCTTAACAAACTATTTTAATGCATACATGGATATTATTCTTTAAGTAGATTTCCCAATGAAAAAATATACTAATAAAATCTTATAAACTCTAGACTTTGGCTACAATCCTGGTTTTACACCTTCACTTAGCTATTGGGACTAAATTTCAAACTATTATTAATCCTACACCTACTACTACAAAGAGAAATGAAATGGTACTTGATAATGAATGATTTTGGAATAGTTTTAACGAGAAGACCAATGTTTATCCTATGGATAATAGAGTCTAATTGGAAATTAACCATGAACAACTATGTTGTATCTCAACATTATGACTCTTTGTTAAACACTTCATGACTTGCATATAATGTTCAAAGTGAAATCAATATAAATTCCATCACATTCACCCATACATGTATTGTAATATTCTTAGAACATAATTTAACTCCTTTACTTGAAAATATACCTATTCTTAAGAACATACATTCTCCATTAGAGACAAATTACAGTTCCATTAACAAAGTAACCCATACAACACATACACAAATAACATGAGCAATCTAAAACTAATTTCTTCTATTGATTTTCAAAAGATAAGATACATCACAAAATTTGTTCACAACAAATTTGTAGAGAGATAACTTTCTCTTATTTCTTTCAACTCCTAATACATTCTACTTCAAAAAAATTCAAAATCCCTTCTTACTTGCCCTAATTTCCCTTTTATAAAACAAGAGAGAAAAAACAAGCTTCAGGCCAAGTAGGATACTTGTTAAAAAATAATTGCTTGATACAATGGAGTCTTCCAAAAGGCATCTTTCATAAGTACATTCAAAAAATCACCTTAGGAAGAGGGGTTGGAAGGTGCCCGCAATAATAAATCCTTGGAAATGGTGTAGTAGGCCTAGAAGAAGAGGGTTGACCAATCTTCACTCTTCACTCTTCATCTTCTATTGCTGTCAAAATTAAAAAGTTGGTGTTGAAGGCAGCATGGGACTGGGCTAGGTACATGTTGATTGTGCAATCATATAGATACCTGCAAAATAGAAACTTGCAGAAGGAATGTGGCAGACACAAAAAAGGCAAAACCAGTGAGTATTCTTCTTCCTCTGGCTGCTCCTCTTCAAGTGAGCAGTATTGCTTGTGCCAACTGTCTATTTGCTCCATGGTGGGCCAAGTAAAGGCTCTCAAAGTTTACAATTTATCCATAGCCACTTTTGTCCTATTTGTAGGCACAATAGCAGCCTCCACAATTAATTTGTGGTATAAAGAATCAATCTCAAGAATTTTGTTAACAATTAAATGGTAAATATCCTTTTGATTATAGTCCCCTTTTACCAATGAATTCAACACTGCATTAATTGATTCCTCAAATTCAATCTTCCACTTGTCCAAATATTTGATTTGGTTGTGCTCAGTCAAAATTTTGGGGGTATCCCACTTCTACAAACCCCTAAAAGAGGCCATCTTTTCTTTAAACAACTATCTTCATTTTCGATGTGGAGAATCTCTTTTATCATTATGTTATAGTTTTTCCATATCACCCCGACAATTTGAGGTGCAGAAGACACATTTTTTACTGCTAAGAGGACCTCCTTCAGCATAGTGGCTTTTGGAAACCACGTGGCTCTCAATGGTTGAAAGAATGAAAGAATATCACCCAACTGGGTGCATAATTGGAACACAAAATAATATGAGGTGTGTATCTCATTCAATTTACCCATCATTGTATTAATGATCTACAAAATTGTTGCCCTTATAATCTCTAAATACATATTTTATGCATCCTCCTACATTTTCTATAAATCTTCTTTCATTTTTTGCAGATCCTCAAGTTGTTGTCCTGTCATAGAGGCAAAACCCTTGGCTACTATTTATTTATTTAGTTTTACATTTTCTATGTATAGCTCATTATGACTAGCAAAAAGAGCAACATGTTTCTACTTGAGCTCATCATGTTTCTTTTCTTCCTCCTCAGTAGCCATATTTGCAAAATGTGAGGCGTGAAATTCCAATGTAGCAACCTGTAAGGTTGTGGTGTTTGCAAGGGTCCTAACAATTGCATCTCCTACCCTTTGTTGTGTTGGCAAAAACAAGAAGTAAAACTGAGAGGGGGCGGTGAATTAGTTTTCACCAAATTAAAATAATTAAGCACAATCTTAGATCTAATCAACTGAAGCAAAAAGAAATATAACAACAATAAAAGAAACACACATAACACCAATATTTTGACGTGGAAAACCCGATTAAGGGAAAAACCATGGTGGGAACCTACCCACAATGAGATAATCCTCTGCAATAGTATGTGTAAATATTACAATGGGGAATGCACATGCATTTAGGCACACTACCTAGAGCTCATTGCTCAAATTACTAAGGCCCAGAAGGCCCCAACCCTCAGGGAAGGTTCACTACCTTACAATACGATTCAGACTACAATCCGGAAAGAATGAACTACAAAAGTAAATACCTGATGACAGTTTCGATTAAGCTCAAATGTCTACTCTACACCAATCTCTGCTCAACACACCACACTGAAAGATGAATTATTTTGTTCACACATACACCATTCTCAGATAATGCAGACTCAACACCATTATCACCAATTACATGAATATTACACCCATTTATATAATTCATCAACCTTGACTACAAGGTTAGCCAAAGCCATAACACCTAATTACAAAATTACATTATATGATACATAAATCAACCACTAGACCAATATAACGACATAGATAGCATAACATGAACCTAAATCAAATCTTCAAGTACTCATCACCACTGAAAATCTCGCCAAGACCAACCGCAACATGTTACACCACCAAAATACGGCATAACATGAAGAACATCACCAAATCATGAAAATCATCATAAACTCACACAATAATAAATGCAGATCACCAAAATAAATAGGACATGATTAGGAAACACCAAAAAGAATGGTTAGAACCATCCACAATAGTTGCACCAACACCACTTATGTAAACCTCCATCGATCAACATGCTAACATTCAAGAACACTCAACAACAACAACTCAGATAAGAAAGAAAGCTTCTGGAGCAACAAATCACGAACCACTTGAAATGAAGATACACACGATCATCCAAAACATTAGCTCAAAATTGCAAGAAAATATCATCGTATCGGAGCTCATTGGATCAAAAATCAAACTCTGTCAGCCACGGAACAAAATACCAAAACCTCAAATGTAGTCACTGGATCACTTAAATAAATTCTCTGAAACACCAAAACATAAGAATATGTTGACATCAATGACAAAAACATATTCTAGCAACAACAATGTCCAAAAATATCCCCCTTTGGCATTGATGGCAACATATGAATGTGAAAAACAGTCAATGCAAAGGAATGAATCAACATCAGCAAAATCCAACAGGCTCCCCCTAAGATCATGCACACAAAGCACCAAAGATAATACAATTTTGCACATGCTTCTCTCCCCCTTTGATAGCAATGCCAAAGATATAGACTAATCAAGCTTCTCTCTCTAAAAGAAGAAATGATCTTTCCCCTTAGAATAAATTCATAGCTCTTAAACAACTCACTAACTACTTCGGCTGAGTAGTAGTATCAACTCACCAACTCAGACAAAAACATAAGACTGTAAAGTCCACTAGATTGATGCATCTCAATGCACCTTAGTTCTCATTAGGAGGGGCAGAGACCCCTAACTTGTTTCTCAAATGCACAAATGTATCTGCAGGCAAAAGCTTAGTAAAAATATCCACAATCTGATCTTTTGTAGACACATACTCTAGTTTTACTTCTTCATCATTGACTTTCTCCCTCAAGATATTATACTATTAATATATGCTTCATTTTAGAATGCAGTACTAGATTCTTGGAAATATTAATAGCACTTGAATTATCATAGTAAATAATAGTAGGCTCATCATACACAACTCTAATGTCTTTCAGCATCTGTTTCATCCAAACTACTTGAGTACAATTCGTAGCAGTAGAAATGTATTCAGCTTCAACAATAGATAGAGATATAGCATCATGTTTCTTGCTCACCCATGAAAGTAACCACTTTCCCAAAAATAAAGCTCCATTGGTAGTGCTCTTCCGATCATCTACATCACCTGCCCAATCAACATCAATATAGGCACATAGCATAAAATCATCATTATTTGGATACCACAACCCATATTCAACAATTCCCTTCAAGTATCTGAAAATTATTTTAACAATAGTAACATGAGTCTCTTTAGGATCAGCTTGAAATCTGGCACAAAGGCACACAACATGCAAAATATTTGGTCTAGTCTGAGTTAGGTACAACAGTCCACCAGCCATAGATCTATGCAGGGTCTGATTCACTTTCTTAGATTCATCATTTTTAGACAATTGGCATCCAGTTACCATAGGAGTTCCAATAGGCTTAGAATCATCTAACCCAAATTTATTTAACAGTTCCTTCACATATTTAGATTGAGAAATGAAAATACCTTCCATCTGAGATTAACCCTTGCATACCAATCTAGCTTTGTTTCTTACCACTTCGTCAGCTTCATTCAGTTTATTCTTGAACACCCATTTAGTGCCAATCACATTTTTGTCTTTAGATCTTGGAACAAGCTCCCAAGTATTGTTCTTTTCAATCTGATTCAACTCCTCCTCCATAGACTTTATTCAGTTCTCATCCTTACATGCTTCCACAATATCTTTACACTCAATCTTAGAAATCAAACATATCTCTTCAGCAACAAGTCTTCTCCTTGTCATTACACCCTTGTTCTTATCACCAATAATTTGATTCTCAGAGTAATTCAATTTTACATACCTTGGAGTCTTTGGATTGTTTTGATTCTTAGACTCTTAAAGTCCTTCACTGGCAGCAGCAATAATCGGATTAATTGTCTCTACCATATTAATTTGTTGTAGGATCTTAGTTTGTGCAAACTTAGAAGCAATATCTTGTTCATCAATCTCATATCCACATGCTCTATTCTATTTACCAAGACATTCATCAACTTTTACATTTGCACTCTCTGTTGGCAATATTGCATTATAACAAACAATGAAAGATTGTTGGCATTTCAATAAGGATATTGAGAAGGTTGTTGATGATTATGGATATAACTGATTAAAGATGTTTTACTATCTTGATATTATTATTTTGTCATTGATGTCAAGAAATTGATTTTCTAATTCAGTATGATGTAGCCATATCTTGAGAAATATGATATGAAGATTATAAAGGTGTCGGTAAAAGACACAGGAAAGAATATGATGAATAAGGTATTCAATGGGCAACTACTACCGAGTCAGACAATGATGAGATCATGATGTTTAGATTGTTTTAACATCATACATATGTTTTAAATTGAAAGGTTAATACTATACTATGTTATCAAGCAAAGAACCTAGTCGGTAAACCCTAAGGAACCTAGTCGGTAAACCTTAAGGTTATCGCTATCGGTTAATCAAGGCGGAATGTCTACCGAGTGGAGTTTAGTATTCACTGAGTTGTTACCGAGTTGTAACCGAGCTATAACAGAATGCATTAAATGTTTACATGTGGTATTTAATGAAGGAAGCTGATGAGCTGGAGCGGATTAAATGATTGGTAAACTGTGGAAGAAGTTTGTTAACGAATCTAAGGCAATGGAAATTCGACATGAAGATCTACAACTCAGATTGAACCGCAATACCCTGGCACAAGTTCCAAGACTATTATGCAAGTTCCAAGGTGGGGTAAAATGTTTTCAGATCGAAAGATGCATTGAACCTGGACAAGATTGAAGATTCGATGGCTATGATTGATCATGGGAAATGTGATCAAGGAGATTAAGCGGTTACCTAATTGTTTATAAATAGGAAACTGTTAATAAACAATGTATGTGGGCAAGTGTATGCATAGGGATGCTACATAGTGATTATCGAGCACAGAAGCTTGAAGACCTATTAGAATAACAGAGTATAGAAGCCTAGCATATAGACAAGATTAGTTCTATGTCTAGATTGTATTGAACAAATAGGAATCTGCTTTAGCATTTTAGATGTGAAGTTGCAGATAGATTTTTATTACTGTTATTTTGTGAAAGTGACAGAAAATATCTTAACCGAGTGGACTTAACAGTCTTATATGTAAACCCTCTAGCAAGGTGACATTCTGATTGAGTGTTTGAAATCCTTTAACAAGGTCACTTCTAACAAAGTGGAGATCCTAACAGATCTGAGGGAAATCCCTTAACCGGGTCACATCTAAAAATATGTTTGTAATCTTTAATAGGATTTTCTTTTAACCAAGCATACTCTAGAAGAGTATATTTCTTAGTAGGTCCGAAATCCCACTGTGGTTTTTCCCTATTTGTGTTTCCACGTTAAATCTAGTGTTATGAGGTTTATATTGTTCATATGCTTTTGAGTTTGCATGTTTAACAGTTTTGGTTATATTACTGATATATATGTTACCAAGGTTGAATCTGATGTTTTTATGGATGATTAAGTTTGCATGATTCACCCCCCCCCCTCTCATCTTGTTGGCTATTGGATCTGTACTTATATTAAGTATCATAACTATCAATTGGTATCAGAGCTTTGGACTCCAGAAGGAAAGTTTAAAGGCACTTGAGTTAAAGATCCAAAGATGTATAAGAGGGATGCACCGAAGTTAAACAAGTCAAGTTTCTCTACATGGCAGAAAAGGATGAAGCTACATCTATCAGGAGTTGGAGAATATGTTGTATACTATCTGGAGATTGATTTTGTCACACCGAGCACCTATCCATTGACTATGGAAGAGATGAAGGCGAAGCAAGAACATATTCAAGCAATGATTGAAATAACATCTGCATTGACCAATTCAGAGTTTAATGATCTAGAAGGCTGCAATGATGCAAAGGCAATGTGGGATAAGCTCATATCAGTATATGGAGGAGATGAACATGTTCAAAGAGAAAAATTAGACAGTCTGAGAGGACAACTTGAATCTATGAGGATGAATGAAGGTGAGAACATAACTCAGTACAGTACAAGACTAAAGGAGATTGTCAATCAAATCAAAGGAGTAGGTGGAACTATTGAAGAAAAGGATATAACAAGTAAGTTGTTAAGAACCCTTCTACCAGCTTATGCAATCCGAGTCTCTGCAATCAATGAATTGAGGTCTGTACCTAATATGCCAGTTTCTTTGGATGCTACGATTGGTAAGCTACATGCATTTGAGTTAAGTAATTTTGATAACAGTGGATCTTCAGTAAATAAAGTTGAATCTACATTTAGCTCTTTTCATCTTGATGATTACAATGAAAGAAAGTATAAGTGCTCTGAAGGAGATCGCAGTGGAGCAAGTGAAAGATTTTGAAAGAACATGGAAGAAGTACACAAACTGTATGAAGAAATCAGAAAGCAAGAAGAGTTTGAAGCACTATTAGCCAAAAGGTTACCGAGAGGCAAAGGTAAGTATAAAGGAAAACTACCTTTGAAATGTTTCAATTGTGATAAGATAGGACATATGGCTTCTAATTGTCCTGACAAAGATTTTACTAAAAAGAGAGATTACCGAGATGACAAACTGAAAGATAACCATTACAGAGGACACCGAGACTTTAGAAGAAGAGATAGAAAGACATGCTTAATAGCTGATGAGGAATCTAACGATGATAAATCAGATGAGACTGATACAGAGGAAGTAGTTTATGTGGCTATCAAGGATGGCTCAGATGAAGAAAGGTATGAAGAAAAAGCCCTAATATCTCACATAAACACTAATGATTCTTGGATTATAGATAGTGGATGCTCACATCATATGACAGGAGATAGACACAAGTTTGTTATGTTAGAAGATTATGATGGAGGCTATGTTAGATTTGGTAATGATGCAATGATGTTTATTGGGTTGAAGGTTTGAAATACAATTTGTTGAGTGTAGCATAGCTAAACAACACAGGTTGTCGAATAGAATTTCATAAAGGAATTGTCAAAGTTCATGACAAGAATGGAAAGTTAGCTGCTATCGGGACACAAACAAAAGGTAATACATTTCACCTTAACTCAACTCAGAATAAGTGTTTGCATGCAAAGATTTATGATACCCGGTTATGACATAAAAGGTTTTGTCATGTAAATTTTGATAATCTGATCAAAATAAGTAAGAAGCACAGAGTAAGAGGTCCACCGAGTCTTGAAAAACCTGAGAATGCTATGTGTTGAGGATGTCAGATGGGTAAGATGACAAGATCAAGCTTTACAAGTAAGTCTTACACTTCTAAGGGAATTTTAGATCTAGTGCACACTGATCTTTGCGGTCCTATGAAAGTTCAAAGTTATTATGGTGATAAGTATTTCATATTATTTGTGGATGACTATTCAAGGATGATGTCAGTAATGTTTTTAAAGGAAAAATCAAAAGTTTTTCAAATGTTTAAATGGTACAAGGCAAGAGTTAAAAATGAAACAGGAAGACAACTGAAATGTCTTAAATTAGATAGAGGCGGAGAGTTCACATCTGATGAATTCAACTTATTCTACAACGATCATGGTATTAAAAGACAAGTCTCTGCACCAAGAACTCCACAGCAAAATGGAATAGCTAAAAGAAGAAACAGATCTATTGTGGATTGTGCTAGAACACTGATGATTGAAAAGAAGGTGCCACAAACATTATGGAGAGAAGCAATAAGCACAGTTGTTTACACCTTGAACCGAGTTCAATTGAAGAAAGGTACTTTGAAGACACCATATGAAATTTGGTATGATAAGAAACCTAATGTTAGTTATTTTAAAATATTTGGAACTAGATGCTATGTTCATAAAGATTGGTAGAAATGGCAAGTTTGATCAGAAAAGTGAAGAAGGAACTTTTCTAGGTTATTCTTCCAGAAGCAAAGCATTTAAATGTCTCATCAAATCATCTAACAAAATAGTAAAAAGTGCAAATGTGAAAATTGATGAATTTGCAGAAAGAAATGATGAAGGAAATTCCAAGGAACCAGAAGACTATGATGAATTTATCTATGTTCAACCGAGAAGTCTTACCGAGAAGACTGTTGAAGAAAATGAAGAGAATATCTAGTTACCGAGTGATGAAGAAGATCATACAGAGCCTACCGAGCCTGTATTAGCCAAGTATGTCAGAAGAAATCATGCACCAAGTCAGATTATAGGAGATAAGGATGATCCAGTGATGACAAGGAACAAACTGAGACAGAACACATGTTTGATATCTGAATTTGAATCGAGAATAGTGAAAGAGGCATTTAATAGTGAAGATTGGGTAAATTCTATGACAGAAGAGATTTATCAAATCAAGAAGAATGGCACATGGACACTTATCCCAAGACCGAAGGACAAAAATGTAATCGGTACAAAGTGGATTTTCAGAAACAAGCTAAATGAAAAAGGAGAAGTCATTCGAAACAAAGCAAGATTAGTTTGCAAAGGTTATGCTCAAGAAGAAGGAATTGATTATGGTGAAACTTTTGCACCTGTTGCTAGACTTGAAGGAGTAAGAACATTGTTGGCCTATGCTGCTTTCAAGAACTTCAAGGTATATCAAATGGATGTCAAAACTGCATTTCTGAATGGAATATTACAAGAAGAAGTTTTCATTGAACAACCTGAAGGATTTGTTGAAGACAATAATAAAGATCAAGTATGTAAATTGAACAAAGCCTTATATGGTTTGAAACAAGCACCAAGAGCATGGTATGAAAGATTGCACTCTTATTTGATTAAGATTGTTTTTATAAGGACAAGTGAGAACAGCAACATGTACATGAAGAATGATGAAAATGGAATACTGATCTCAGCCATATTTGTTGATGATATTATATTTTGTGGAAATGACTCTTTATGAAAGAACTTTGGAAATGAAATGAGCAAAGAATTTGAGATGTCATTAATCGATGAAATAAAGTATTTTATAGGTTTACAGATACTGCAAATGAAAAATGAGATTTTCATTACTCAATCCAAGTACATAAAGGAAATATTGAAGAAATTTGGAATGGATGATTCAAAACCAATAAGTACTCCTATGACTACCAACTGTAAATTATCTAAGAATGATGAATCTGCATCTGTTGATGAGACACTCTACCGATTCATGATTGGAAAACTACAATATGTTGTTCACAACAAACCAAACATAACACATGCAGTAGGTATAGTTACAAGATTCTCTACAGATCCTAAGGAAACACACATGACAGCAATCAAAAGAATTTTTAGATACTTGAAAGGCACAGAGGATTATAGCTTAGTATATCAGAAAGGAAATGATTTTGATTTAAAAGTTTATACTGATGCTGATTGGGCAGGCAACATTGATGACAGAAAAAGCACAAGTGGAGGAGCTTTCTTTTTAGGAGAAAGACTAGTGAGTTGGCTTAGCAAGAAACAAGGATGTGTTTCACAGTCAATAGGAGAAGCTGAATACGTTGCTACAGCATTGAATTGTACCAACATTGCATGGATCAAACAACTGTTGGAAGGTATAAATGAGAAAGTTACTGAGCCAGTAACTATATTGTGTGACAATACTAGTGCCATTAATATTTCAAAGAATCCTGTTATGCACTCTAAGACAAAGCACATATCTATCAAATATCATTATCTTAGAGAAGAAGCTCAAGAGAAGAAAGTGGTGTTGGAATATGTTAGCACAAAGGAGCAAATAGAAAATATCTTCACCAAGCCACTACCAAAGGACACTTTTGAATATCTCAGAAGCAAGTTAGGGGTCCTGCCCCTATCTTCTACTCACTGACCGAGTTCGGTGAAAGCATCAATTCGATGACTCTAATGAATATCTTTTGGGAGTTGATGATGAGTTATACACTTTAGGATGTTTTCTAAAAGTGTACTGAAATTAATACAAGAAATATTACAGGGGACGGGAATTGAAGACAAATGCTCTGACTGAGACTCAGTTGATACACAACAGTAGGAAATCACTTCTTACAGAAAGAAATTATGTTTTAGTTCTTTATTTTCTTTTTGGCATTATTGTCAAAGGGGGAGAAGACCTACAAAAGGGGAGAAGACTACTATAAAGGAGAGAAGACTAAGAGAAAACTGAGCAGACTACAGATTGGGAAGAAGAATGAAGAAATGAGGAGAAGTCTAATGTACGGGGGAGAGCATTTCAGCATTTCAGAATCACAGCAATCTGAATCTATTAAGGTCAAATCAATTGGTTTTGCCATCAATGCCAAAGGGGGAGATTGTTGGCAATATCGCATTATAACAGACAATGAAAGATTGTTGGCATTTCAATAAGGATATTGAGAAGGTTGTTGATGATTATGGATATAACTGATTAAAGATGTTTTACCATCTTGATATTATTATTTTGTCATTGATGTCAAGAAATTGATTTTCTAATTCAGTATGATGTTACCATATCTTGAGAAATATGATATGAAGATTATAAAGATGTCGGTAAAAGACACAAGAAAGAATATGATGAATAAGGTATTCAATGGGCAACTACTACCGAGTCAGACAATGATGAGATCATGATGTTTAGATTGTTTTAACATCATACATATGTTGTAAATTGAAAGGTTAATACTATACTATGTTATCAAGCAAAGAGCCTAGTTGGTAAACCCTAAGGAACCTAGTCGGTAAACCCTAAGGTTATCGCTATCGGTTAATGAAGGCGAAATGTCTACCGAGTGGAGTTTAGTATTCACCGAGTTGTTACCAAGTTGTAACCGAGCTATAATAGAATGCATTAAATGTTTACATGCGGTATTTAATGAAGGATGATGATGAGCTGGAGTGGATTAAATGATTGGTAAGCCATGGAAGAAGTTTGTTAACGAATCTAAGGCAATGGAAAGTCGGCATGAAGATCTACAGCTCAGATTGAACCGCAATACCCTGGCACAAGTTCCAAGACTATTATGCAAGTTCCAAGGTGGGGTAAAATATTTTCAGATTGAAAGATGCATTGAACCTAGACAAGATTGAAGATCTGATGGCTATGATTGATCATGGGAAATGTGATCAAGGAGATTAAGCAGTTACCTAATTGTTTATAAATAGGAAACTGTTAATAAACAATGTATGCGGGAAAGTGTATGCACAGGGATGCTACATAGTGATTACCAAGCACAAAAGCTTGAAGACCTGTTAGAATAATAGAGTATAGAAGCCCAGCAGATAGACGAGATTATTTCTATGTCTAGATTGTATTGAACAAATAGGAATCTGCTTTAGCATTTTAGATGTGAAGTTGCAGATAGATTTTTATTACTGTTATTTTGTGAAAGTGACAGAAAATCTCTTAACTGAGTGGACTTAACAGTCTTATATGTAAACCCTCTAGCAAGGTGACATTCTGATTGAGTGTTTGAAATCCTTTAACAAGGTCACTTCTAACAAAGTGAAGATCCTAACAGATCTGAGGGAAATCCCTTAACCAAGTCACATCTAGCACTGTGTTTGTAATCTTTAACAGGATTTGCTTTTAACCGAGCATACTCTAGAAGAGTATATTTCTTAGTGGGTCCAAAATCCCACAATGGTTTTTTCCTATTTGGGTTTCCACGTTAAATCTGGTGTTATGAGGTTTATATTGTTCATATGCTTTTGAGTTTGCATGTTTAACAGTTTTGGTTATATTACTGATATATATGTTGCCGAGGTTGAATCTAATGTTTTTATGGATGATTAAGTTTGCATAATTAACCCCCCCCCCCCCCTCATCTTGTTGGCTATTGGATTTGTACTTATATTAAGTATCAAAACTATCAGTCTCCACTATCTTTTTAAACCTCTTATTATAGCACCGGTAGGCCTTGCTCTTAGTAGAATATCCCAAGAAAATTCCTTCATCACATCTTGCATCAAACTTTCCTATATCTTCATCTCTTTTTATATAACATTTTCTTCCAAAAACTTTGAAATATCTAAGTGTAGGAACATGAACAAACCATAACTCATAAGGAGTCTTACCAGAATCATCTTTTATATGCACCTGGTTGAATGTGTAAACAACAGTGCTAACAACTTCCTTCCAAAAGGTTTGTGCAACATTTCCTTCAATAAAAATTATTCTAGAAGCATCCAAGATTGGTTTGTTCTTCCTTTCAACAACTTCATTCTATTAAGGGGTTCTAGGAGCAGATAAATGTTTTCTAATTCCATTCCTCTCACAAAATGTATCAAAATCACCTGACGTGAATTCCCCTCCTCTGTTAGATCTCAAATACTTCAACTTCAATCATGTCTTTGTCTCCACCTTTGCTTTGAATATCTTGAATTTCTCCAATGCTTCTAATTTCTCCCTTCGAAAAGTCACCCATGTCATTCTAGAGTAATCATCAATCAGAAACATGAAATACCTATCACCTTGCATGCTTCTCACTCTAGTAGGGCCACACAAGTCAATATGCACAAGATCTAACAATTTTCTTTTAAATGATGTTCTTGTTTTCTTCTCCAACTGACATTCTTTACATACCGGATTAGAGGGATTCATAATCTTAGGCACATCTCTAATAGATTTAGTAGAACTTATTCTTACCATACAATCAAATTTAATAGGACACATCCTTCTATGCCACAGCCAGTTTTCATATATTTGAGCAATCAAACAACTTTTCTCATCGACATTCAAGTGAAAAATATTACCTTTAGTCTTAGTCCTTGTTGCAATCTCTACACCAGAGGCATTCAGAATCCTGCATTTACCATTCTTGGATTGCAAATCATATCCCTTATCAACCATATGTCCAACACTTAAAAGATTATGCTTTAATCCTTCAACATATAAGACATCATCAGTGTTATTCTTACCATCAAAATTTATAGAGCCTCTACCACAAATCACACAAGCTTTATCATCTCCATATCTTACTATACCACCATCATACCTTTCCATACTTACAACTTTTTTGTTATCACATGTCATATGATGTGAACAACCGCTATCAATTACCCTTTCATCTTTCTCTTCAATCTTAGCAGCCAAAGTTTTCTCGTTAACAATGCAACTTGTAGGATTCACTTATACTAGTTCATCTTCTTTAATAGAAATAAAGATAAACTCATCTCTCGAATTCCCATTGTCTAATTCTTCATCTATCACACCTTCATCAGCAGCATAGTAGCATCCCTTCTGATTTATGTACTTTTGGTAGGGCTTGTAGGGCTTATCATTCTTATCATGCTTCTCATATATATCATGCTTATCAAATATATCATGTCTTTCATGCTTATCATACCTAGACATTCTTTCAAAAGAGCTAGAAGCAAAATGTCCTATCTTATTACAAGAAAAACATTTCAAAGGTAGCTTTCCATCATACTTATCGGCTCCCTTAGGCAATCTTTGAGCAATAAGTGCTTCAAGCTCATCTAGCTCTTTCTCATGCTCTTCCATCTCTCTTAACTCTCTTTCATATCTTGAAACCCTAGACAAACTCTCTCCTAGATCATACAATTGCTTCCCAGATATAGAGGCTTTAAATGCAGTCTCAGATTTACCATGTGATTCTCCAAATTCGCTCAACTCAAATGCAGCTAACTTACCAACCAACATATCTCTTGTCATAGTAGTCACACTTCAGATCTCATCAATAGTAGCAACTTTATCTTTATAAGTAGAAGGAAAGGATCTCAATACCTTAGCAACAATCTCATCTTCTTCAAGAGTTCCACTAGCACATCTTACGTTCATAACAAGCTCATTCATTTTATCCATAAAGGTAGTTATGTTCTCATCTTCTCCCATCTTTAATGTTTCATATTTTCCCTTCAAGCTCTTCACTTTAGCAACTTTAACTTGTACATCACCTTCATACAAGACCTCAAGATTCTTCCACATCTCATGTGTAGTCTAAAGTCCCATCACATTAGTCATCTCTGAATTAGTCAAAGCACTCAGCAACACTTCCTTAGCTCTTATGTTATGCTCAGCTTCCTTGATCTCATTAGCAGTAACTGGTCCATTTGGAGGAACAATGTAAAAATTCTTTGTAATCTTCCAAAAAATATTTACCAAGACACTTCAAATGAACTTCCATCCAGTCCTTCCAAACAGTATAATTATTTCCATAAAATCTAGGACTCTCCTTCTTGAACACATAAGTTTCCATCCCGGATCTTCTCAAGCGGTTAACCTTCTTCCAAATAATCTAGCTCTAATAACACTTGTTGGCAATAGAAAGAAGGAAAAATGAGAGGGGGGTGAATCAGTTTTCACTAGATTAAAACAATTAAGCACAATCTCATATTTGATCAACTGCAACAAAAATAAAGATAATAGTAATAACATCAACACACATAAAACTAATATTTTGACGTGGAAAACCTAGTTAAGGGAAAAACCACGGTGGGAACCTACCCGCAATGAGATAATACTCTGCAGTAGTATGTTTAAATATTACAATGGGGAATGCACATGCATTCAAGCACACTACCTAGAGCTCATTGCTCAAATTACAAAGGCCCAGAAGGCACCAACCCTCAGGGAAGGTTTACTACCTTACAATAAGATTTGGACTACAATCCAAAAAGAATGAACTGCAAAAGTAGCATCTGCTAATGCCTGATGACAGTTCCAGTTAAGTTCAAATGTCTTCTCTACACCAATCTCTGCTCAACACACCACACAAAAAAGATGAATTCCTTTGTTCGCACATACACCACTCTCAAATAATATAGACTCAACACCATTATCACCAATTACATGAATATTATACCCATTTATATAATTCATCAACTTTGACTACAAGTTCGGCTAAACCCATAACACCTAATTACAAAATTCCATCATATGATATATAAATCAACCACCGGACCAATATAATGACATAAATAGCATAGCATGGACCTAAATCAAATCTCCAAGTACTCATCACCACCAGAAATATCACAAGACCAATTGTAACACGTTATACCACCAAAATACCGCATAACACGAAGAACATCACCGGATCATTAAAATCATCATAAACTCGCACAATAATCAATGTGGATCACCAAGAAAAATAGGACATGATTCAGAAACACCAAAAAGAATGGTTAGAACCATCTACAATAGTTGCACCAGCACCACTTATGCAAATCTCCATCGATCAACATGCTAATGTTCAAGAAAACACAATAGCAGTAACTCAGATAAGAAAGATAGCTTTCAGAGCACCAAATCACAAACCACTTGAAATGAAGATACACATGATCATCCAAAACATTATCCCAAAACTGCAAGAAAAGATAACATCATATAGGAGCTCACAAGATCAAAAACCAAACTCTGCCAGCCACCGAACAGAAATACCAAAACCTTAAATGCAGTCAACGGATCACTGAAACAAATTCTCTGCAACACCAAAACACAGGAATATGTTGACATCAATGACAACAACATATTCTAGCAGCAGCAATGTCCAACATGTTCTATCTCATGCAACACAATTGGCTTATCTGTATTGGAAGCCTTTGACCAAAGTGCAAACACCTTAATGCTAGGATTAAACCTTGGTCCTTGCTTTCCAAATTCTTGGGCATATATAGGGTCTCTTTGCCTCATTACTTGATCAAATACAAAAAAAAATCTCCAAATTCCACCCAGGAACTAACATCATGCCACTATTTTTAATCATCTCCTTGGCCTCCTGTGGGGTGCAATCTATATTATCCTTATCAAAGTTTGCAATTTCCTTACCAGACATATTCTTCAACTTCTCCTTTAAACAAAAAGCTTTGAATTTTAGGGTCTTAATAAAGTTGTCATCTGACAAAAACTAAGTTGTAGTAATGATCCTTTCATATTTATCCTCATCCGTAGGGATAAAGCCAGGAATGATTGCTCTATCCACATCCAATGGTATATTTCAAGCTTCATCATCTCTAAAAGTTTATCTTGGAGGGGACGGCAGTAAAAAATTTGCATCCACTTCATCATCTGCTATCTCAACAAAATCAGACACGATTGCCTTCCACTTGTCAACTTTCCTAATTACCCCTACAACTAGTTGACCTACTTGTGGAATTTTTTGGGAGGGGACAACTTGCAAAGACTCTTCAACTAAATTTTTGTTTCCCTTTACCTTGAAAGATGTTGGGAGCACATAAGTGGGTATGTCCTCCTCATTTCCCCTTGTTGGTTGCTCTACCTGGGCTTCTATTTGTGTGATATTTACAATTTCTTCAAAATCTCTCATTTTGTTCAGCATTCTCGCAAAATAATTTTTAATGTTAAAACAAAAACCTTGGAAGTTGGGATCCTGCTCCCTTCTAGCTTGTTCCATACTCTTCAGGATATCCCATTTCTTCCTTCATTGGATAGCATCACTAGGATGACAATTCCTTATTAGATCTTCATATTCATCATGCTCATTGGATATGTCAACCTTCATCTTTTGGGTTCTAAGCTCATTGGTGTATCCTTTTGTATCATAATACCAATATTTTGCAATTATAAGGCAATATGTGTCCACCATGAGATCCTGCACCTTTTCCAAAATTTCACTTCCCACATTAAAACCTTCATACACAATCATCTAATGGAGGTGTGTCCCCTTCTTCTCTATTTGAACCCATTTATTTTCTATACATAGCATAATTTTCCACATGATACTCTGTGATGAGTTAGCTAAGAGATGCGAATGAGATTGAGGTGCCACGTCAGCTTTGTGCGCGTGAAGGATTTCCTTGAGGATCTTGCATGAGGAGATCGAGAGCATTTGGAGTCTACCTCGGGAATGATCATTCTTCTTGGTGGTATGAAAAGAAAGCATGATGAGTTACTGATTTCTATGTGCGATGATGAATGAACAATACAGATTGTCTTGTGATATGTTTGAAATTATAATACTCTATGTAATGTGTTTGGACGGTCAGGATTGGACCGCCTGTGTTGTAAACCTAAGATTCTTAGGGATTAGGGTTTATGCTACCGACCTAACTATTGTCTATAAGGTCGATGATATTTGCTATTGTAAAGTTGTTGGCAAAAGTTGTGTGTGTATCCGAGTGATGGGATTAGGGTTTATGCTACCGACCTAACTATTGTCTATAAGGTCGATGATATTTGCTATTGTAAAGTTGTTGGCAAAAGTTATGTTGAAAGAGGAAAACTACAGAGTGTGATAGCAGAGTAGAGGAAATGAAAAGGATCTGCCTTGGCATGTAGTGTTGTTATCGGATCAAAAATTTTACCTATTGTCTTCTAATCATTTCAACAGTTGGAAAATCCCTTTACCAGGTAGCTTTAATAGGCTTATTGTAAAACTTGTAATCAGGTGACTCAAGATCATTGAGCTCTTCAAATCCTCTAGCGAGGTAACCTCTAACAGGGTTTCAACCTTTAACAAGGTATATAACCATCCCTTAACTGGGTGGTCTCTAACAGGATCGGTTCCTAACAGTACTTTTTGTAAAGTGTTTAATCGGACTAGGCTCCTAATAGGGCGAGCTTCAAAAGAGTTCAAAAACAAGCTTGTGGGTATTCATCCCCACCATGGTTTTTCCCATTTGGGTTTCCACGTGAAAAATTTGTGTGTTATGTGTTATGCATTTTTCATGTAATGTTTATGAATTATTTGGTTGAAAGATTATGCATGTAGAGTTAATAGGTTATGGTATTACTAGTATACCACATACATATGTTTATGGGTGAAGTTGATATCAAGTATTGATCATATTTGAAGTGTTCAAACTTATTAGTTTATGGTATCTGATGTCTTACTGTGTTTAGCTGGTATTGTCATGGTTAAGTTCAGTAATGGTGACAACCAGTTGGTATGCTTTAACTAGATAAGTTGTTGAGAAAGTTTTGATTTACATGTACTGATTCACCACCCCCCTCTCAGTACCGGTTGGGGTATCTATTGTTCATCATTATTCATCAATTGGTATCAGAGCAAACCCAGGTCCTCGTTGATATAATCTTAACCACTTGAGGTAAAAGATCTTGTTGTAATGATGAAGAGGGAAGGTCGTAAGTTCAATAGAGATAACTTTAAGATATGGAAGGATAGAATGAAGATTTACATCAAGAGTATGGGTGCTCAACACTGGAGCTATGTTGAGAATGCCTATGTGACTCCCACTGGCACTCTGACTGATGATCAGAAGAGAGAGATCCAAGAAAATGGCAAGTCATGGAAGCCCTTATTAGCAGTCTGTCAAATATTGAGTTTATTAATGTACAAGACAAGGACACACCTAAGGATGTATGGCATGCACTAGAAAACATCTATGGTGGTGATGAGCATGTAAAGAAAGCTAAGGAAGAGATCCTTAGAGGTGAATTTGAGGATATGAGGATGGTTGAAGGTGAGACCATTCAGCAGTATGGCATTAGGATTAAGACTGTGGTTGGAGATATCAAAAGTGTTGGTGGAACTATTGATGATACCATTGTTGTTAGTAAAGTCCTTAGATCATTGTTACCAATCTATGCAATCAGAGTTGTTGCTATCCAAGAACTAAGGTCTATTGATAAAACCAAGGTATCCTTAGATTCTATCATTGCAAAGTTAACTACATATGAGTTGAACAGATTTGATGGCAGTGTTTAGAAGACTGAGTCGGCCTTTAAAGCATCTATTGTACCATCTAGAAAAGGAAAAGAAACTAGTACCAGTTATGAATCTAGACAATGAAGAGATATGGATGATGAAGAGTCTCTAATGGAGTTTGAAGCTCATATTGCTAAAAGACTTCCGAAGGGAACTGGAAAATATAGAGGTAAACTTCCTTTGAAATATTTTTCCTGCAACAAGATAGGACATATAGCTATTAATTACCCTAACAATGACAATAAGGATAAACCGGAGAGGTTTAGAAAGTATAAAGGAGGAAACTAAATAAATTGTCTAGTTGTTGTGGATGAAGGTGTCACTGATGAAGAATCAGAGGATGAAGAAAATGAAGGTATAGTGTTTGTAGTAGTAAAGGAATAAGTGTCTGACAAGAAAGCTCTTGTCTCTCTCATTGACAATTCTAATGAGTGGATAATTGATAGTGGTTGTTCTCACCACATGACTGGTGACCGAAGAAAGTTTCTGTCTCTGGAGGAATATGATGGAGGTGTTGTCAGATTTGGCAACAAAGCACCATGCTTGGTGAAAGGTAAAGGATCCATCTCACTGAATGGAAAGAGCAGTGCAGATGATGTCTACTGGGTAGAAGGTCTTAAGCATAACTTGTTGAGTGTTGCTCAGCTGAATGACAAAGGACTAGTTCTGGAATTCAAATGCGGAGTCTGCAATATAATTGGGAAGAGTGGTGAACTTATTGCCACCGGTAAGCAAACCAGAGGTAACCTATTTTAGTTGAATGCCAAGATAAGCTGGTGCCTAATGGCTAAGTTTGATGATAGTTGGATATGGCATAGGAGACTCTGTCATATGAACTTTGACAACATTGTTAAAGCTGGTAAGATCAAACGGTAAGAGGATTACCTTTGTTGAATGAACTTGAGAATTCTTTGTGCAGAGAATGTCAACTTGGGAAGATGTCTTCCTCAAATTTTAAAGGTAAGTCTTTCTCAGTAGAAAATTTACTTGATCTTGTGCATACTAATTTGTGTGGTCCTATGAAAACTAGAAGTATTCAGCGAGATAGGTATTTTACGATTCTTACGGATGACTACTCAAGAATGATGTGGGTCACATTCTTGTAAGACAAGTCTAAAGCATTTGGAAAGTTCAAAGCTTTTAGAGCATTAGTACAGAAAGAAAGTGGTAAAAAGATAAAATGCCTAACAACTGATCAAGGAGGATAAATCAAGAGGCAATTGTCTGCCCCAAGGACACCACAATAGAATGGAATAGCAGAAAGAAACAACAAGACTATAGTTTAAGCAGCTAGAACAATGTTGATCCAAGGAAAGGTTGCTCACACCTTTTGGAGAGAAGCGGTGAGCACTGCATTCTATACTATGAACCGGGTACTCATCAAGAAAGGCAAAGATAAAACCCCTTATTAGTATTGGACCGGGAAAAATCCCACTATGAGTTACTTTAAAGTATTTGGTTGTAAGTGCTATATCAAGAGAGGTCAGCATTTGAGCAAATTTGATGCAAAATGTGATGAAGGAATATTTCTGGGATATTCCACTAAGAGCAAAGCTCTCAAGTGCTACAACAATAGAACTCAGAAAATTGTTGAAAGTATGAATGCCAAGGTTGATGAATCCCCTGGGGAACTTGAGGAAACATGCAATGAAGAAGTGGAAGATGAACCGAGTATAACCTTCTGGGAATCGGTTAAGAAAGAAACTTGTAAAGATCTTAGTGTTCATGTACCAGTAGAAGCTGCAGTAAGAGAAGAAGAAGAAGTAAGAGAAGGAGAAGAAGAAAAGCTAACAGATCAGGCTAGAGTCATTCCTAGATATGTGAAGTTGCATCATGATCCAAAGTAAATCATAAGAGATAAAGATGCAGGGATACTCACAAGAAGAAAAGTGAAGGAGAACTCTTGCATTATTTCTGAATTTGAACCCAAGACTTCCAAAGAAGCTCTTATAGATGAAGACTGGATTAAAGCAATGGAAGAGGAGCTAGACCAGATGGAAAATAATGCAACATGGTCTTTGGTGCCTAGACTAGAATATAAAAAATGTCATTAGTACCAAATGGGTCTTCAGGAATAAGCTAAATGAAGAAGGCACAGTTTTAAGAAACAAGGCTAGGTTTGTATGCAAGGGATATGCTCAAGAGGAGGGAGAAGACTATGGAGAAACCTTTGCTCCTATGGCTAGACTAGAAGGTGTTCGAATACTACTTGCACTTGCAGTATTTAAGGGATTTAAGTTTTATCAGATGGATGTGAAGTATTCTTTTCTGAATTGGAATCCTAGAAGAGGAAGTCTATATAGAGCAACCAGAAGGGTTTGCCTTATCAAAAGATAGTGACATGGTGTGCAGGTTACACAAGTCCCTGTATGGACTGAAACATGCACCTAGGGCATGGTATGAAAGACTACACTCTCATATTGTGAAGATTGGATTTCAAAGAACAAGTGAAGATAGAAACATCTACTTGAAATCAGAAGGTGATCAGATTTTGATCTGTGAAGTGTTTGTGGATGACATAATCTTTGGAGGAGATGATAAAATGAGTCATGCATTTGCAGATGAAATGAAAAAAGAGTTTGAGATATCTTTGATAGGAGAGATAAATTTATTCATTAGTTTACAAATTCAGCAAATGAAAGAGGGTATCTTTATTACCTAGTCCAAGTATATCAAAGAAGTATTGAAGACTTTTGGCATGGAGGAAAGAAAACCGGTTGGTACACCGATGGTGACTGGTTGTAAACTGACTAAAAAAGATGATTCAACACTGGTGAATGAAAAGGAGTATCGGTCAACAAAACCTGGAGGAAGAAACCAAAAATCTTGGAAGAGGAACCGGTTTCTGCACCTAGTGTGGAAATATCAGAACTGGCAAACTAAGCTTCAAAAGGCTTAGGGGGAGCAAATGGTGAAAAGTTTTCGAACCCCCGGTTTACATCGGTAAAAGACCTTAATCGGTATGTGATACCTGTCGCTTGGCAGAAGATCGGAAACGGTCAAAAGGCAAATTAGGGTTTACGCCCTAATAGAGGAGTATTAATGGCGGTAGGTGAGAGACATGTATAAAAGAATTTTTCAAATCATTTCTCACTATTTGTTTTCAAGCGAAGCAAAGTTTTTCAAAGAGCAGAGCGAAGAAAAGGCAATTTGAACTGATATTTCAAGAAATTGACAAATTGCGAAGGAGATTCAAATTCAAATTGCAAACGGTCAAGCGGAGAACACAAAGCGGTGATTCAGCAACCAACGGAGTGTGGAGTGAAGGAGAATCAGAAAGCCCTAAATTCACGTTTTAAAGGTATTTCTCGAGTTCTTAAAATATTCTACAATGGCTTCCGCATCTCATACTAGTTCTAGTGCATCCATTGAGTCTGAAAGTTTCATTCAAAGGAAGTCAAAGTATAATGCCCTATCACAAGTTCCGGCTGCAGTGATAGTAGAAGAGGGAATTTTTTACTATATTGATTGCAAGATTAAAGACCTAGGGTCTCTAGCCATCCACTCCCAACTAGGTCTATTTTGTGGAAAGGATAAGAAAATCAAACCGAAATATAGTATCTTAGAGAAGAAGAAACTCCATAATGTTGTATACTTTCTGGAAGACTTTATAGAGGATCATATTAGGATCATTTTGAGCAGAGTTCATGGTGACAAGATGTACCTGGAGAGGATGCATGATATCACGCCACAGGAAATTCATGCAGTCACCGGTTTCTGCAACACAGGGGAAGTGTCAGCCTTAAGGACAATAAGAAAAATGGAAATGTCAAGGCTCACCGGTTCAGTGAGTGATTCATGAGGCATGACAGTCAACTCCATCAAGGATGATCTGGTTAAGTATGCCTGCATGGTGATAGGCTACAGAACATTCTCTGTCAGTAGAATTAACTCTGTATCTGCTGCAGTGGTAAATGTCGCTTACCGAATGATTAAAGAGGATGCATCATTTGACCTCTGCACCGGTATGCAGAGGCAACTCCTATCTAATCTGAAATCGATCAAACAGGATAATGCACTGAGATTCAAGTTCGGACAACTATTGTTTGGGTTGTTCTTCTATTTCCAAGGCTACTTTCCTGGAGTAGGAGATGTCCAGTGGTCTTCTGACCAACCGGTAACCAAGCAGATCAAGGAAAGCATTCAAGCAATCCGAACTGGTTACCCTGATGTGCTGAACAAGTATTTTGATGAGTTCAAATGGAAAATGAGTCAAAGGATGAGGATCTCAAGTGACATCATCAATAAATATGAAGATGACATCTCTTTCACCATCTACGTGGACAAATGCTTAATGGAGGTTGTTGAGCCGAGAATGGAAGAAGTGGAGCCAATGGGCTATGAGGTGATGTATGATATGTTGGAAGGGTATGCCTCAACCCTTATTGCCTCACCTCTTGATCCTAAGGCAAAGAGGACCAGAACCTATCTAGAAAGGATTGCACCGGTCAAGGAACCCTCTGTTAAGAAAGGAAAAGAACCGGCAGCAAAGAAGGCAAAGGCAGTGCCTGCAGCATCGACACCGGCTACTACTGCAACTCCAAGAGTGACCAAGCAGTCACCTGTAAAGAAGAAACTGGAAGTGGCACCGACAAAAGTCTTTGAAAGAAAAAGGAAGACTAATTCAAATAAACTGGACTCTGAAGAGACTGAGTTTGAGGAGATGCCACAGAAGGCCAGATAGACGAAGAAGATGAAGAAGAATGAATCGGTAGCGTCTGCACCGATAAATATTGATATCTCCTCATATAAACCTTTGACACATTGTCAAAGAACAATAAAGAATATTAGGAGAAAATTACTTCATGACTTAGTAGATTATTATGATGATTTTAGTGATGAAGAGAAAAAGAAGCAAGAAGATGAGAGGAAAAAGAAAGAAGAAGAGGATAAGGAAGAAAAGAAGAAGAAGGAAGAGGAAAAGAAGAAGAAATAAAAGAGGAAGATAAAGAAAAGGAAAAGTGGAAGGAAGAAGAAAAGAAGAAGAAGGAAGAGGAAGAGAAAGAAGAGGAGAAGAGGAAGGAAGCTGAGAGGAAAAAGAAAGGAGAGGAAGACAAGGAACAAGAAAACAAGAAGGAAGCAGAAAAAAAGAAGAAGGAAGAAGAAGACAAGGCAGCGGAAGCAGTGAAGAGCACACAGATGGAGACTCTGAAGGCAACCAGGAGTCAAGCCAAACCAGCTGATATCTCAAGTCCTATCGATCTCTAGTTTGCAAGTGAATCGGAGCTAATGCAAAGCATCAAGGTTGTTCAAGAGCTCCTTGAAATCATTCGAAGGAAAAAGGAGCAAGATATAATTCAAGCAGCTGTAGACAGCCTTACCGGTTTGATCCCTGGTACCAATCTTCCCAACACTGAATCATCACTAGCAAAGCTTAAGCTACTATGTGCAGTAGTGGTTGATTAGGTGCAGAGCCTGGAAGAAGCAGTTGAGGCACATATCAAGAAAGAGCATCAAAAGGCTCTTAACATTTCTCTGGTGAAGAAGTTGAATGAACTCCGATCTGAACTGTTGAAAGACCAAAAGGATATAAGGGATGCTTTGGATGAGGGAAATCTGCTACTAAGCAAAATCTGTCAACCCCATCTATTCTATGATGGTGTGCTAGCTAAGAAGCAAAATCTTCAAATGGACTTGCAGTCTTACTTGAGCACATTTAAGTCATCTTATGATTCCTTTGCAACTTATGGGTAAACCGTTCACCAGTTTCAGATCCAGTCAGCCAAAATGGAGCAAGAGATCAGCACACGGTCTAGATATTTGTAGGAGCTACAACTGGTTTTACTTCAACGTCTACAAATTCTTCAGAAGTGTTATCTCAACCTTGATGCCTTGACAGTTACATAGGAAATGAGCACAGTTGATGCCATGGAAGAACAGGTCTCCCAAATGCAAACAGAGAAAGAAGTGGCCACCTCCCTACTTGAGTCTTGGTCTCTATCAATGAAACAATTTTTGCAAGACTATAAATCAGTTTTTGACAAGTATTATTCCTTGTTGTCATAAACTTTTATTATTTTAATATCAAATGGAAACAAGGTTGTTCAGTGGTACTTTGTCATTGTTGGCAAAGGGGGAGAAGTACTCTATTTTGGAGAAGTATAGGGGAGAAGTATCTGGTTTTAAAATTTTGCTATATGCTTTGATATATGCTATATGCTCTGATATCTCAATGTTTATGCTCTGTATGCAAAATTTCTATACATTGTATTGATTAAGGGATAGTGTATATGCTTAGGGGGAGCAATTTTGTTAATGGCATGTTTTTGTTGTAAAACACTTAGATGTCAAAATTTTATTTTCCTAAGTGTTTCCATCAATGCCAAAGGGGGAGATTGTTGGTATTTTTGATGTTTATGTTGTGATTATCATTGATGGACACACACTTGCATTGAGATTCCCTTTATATGTATGAGCTAGAGCTCAACCGGTATCTGTTCCAACCGGTATGTTGTATTCTAGTCTTTAGACTATTGGTGATTTTGCAGAATGTGTTTCCCGGTCTGAAGTGGCATGTCGACCCCAAGCGGTTCGTAGGTCTCAAGTGGTACGACGGAGCAAAGCGGCATAACACATTCTTACCAGTCTTCATTTTTGTCAAACCGGCAACCGGTATTTTGTATGAACCGGCAATACTCTGTGATGAGTTACCAACCGGCATTTTGTGATGAGTTACCAATCCACCGATTGTTTGACGGTGCCAACACACTGGCGGTGCTTCTTGTGTCGTGTTACTGAGTATGTCTAGATTCATTGAACCTAGGAAATTTAAATGTAATCCTTTTGGACCGACATGAAATTAGACTCCTTTAAAAAGACATCATGTCTAGGGTTTTAGGTTGTTGCGGAAAGGGTTTATGTTGTGACTAGGGTTTAAGGCGGTTGATGAGTTGTTATAAGAGCGATCTTTTCTGAGAAGATCAAGTTGTAATTGAGTGAGAGATAGAGAAGACTGAATTAATGCTAGAATGCATTAGCTATGAGCTATACTGGATCTAACCAAGCAGTCTGTGGTATTAGATATATCAAACACTTGTTGATTACTCACATCTTTGACAAGTTTGCAACCCTTAACCGGGTAGGCCCAAAAGCCTTTTGTAAAATCCTCTAAAAAGGTGGTTCACCTCTGTGAATCTAAAATCCTCTATCAAGGTAGTCTTTAATCGGACTTATCTCCTAACAGAGATTGAGATTCCTAACAGGATCTATTCTGGTGAAGAACATTGTAAGACCTTAACCGGTCTGGTTTCTATTCTGCAGATAGTGACGTGTGAGTTCCATCTCACCGTGGCTTTTCCCATTTGGGTTTCCACGTCAAATATCTTGTGTTATGGTTGTATTGCAAGCCTAATGGAGACAAATACCGCTATTTCCAAAGAACTCTTTGAGTCAAAGGAAATACTTGCTAAGTTCAACAAGAGCACTGTTAAGCTAGAGCAAAAGCTTGAGTCATCTAGACCAGCAAAGAATACCAATGGACTTGGTTTCTCTGGTCATGAGGAAGGAGAATTCTCAGGAACAAATGCTAAAACATCAAAGAAACAACCGGCATTCAAAGGAAAAGGTAAGCAAAAATTCAAACCTGTTTGCTTTAACTGTCTTAAAGAAGGACACACTGCCAATGTATGTAGGAGCAAAGCCTACAATAATTTTCCTTACTTTATTAACAATGTAGCTAGATCCAATAAGTTCAATGGTCATTGTTATGCATGCAACAAGTTTGGGCATAGAGCATTTGAATGCAAGTTTGTGATGAATAACACTGGAAGATATCCTCAGAGGACCCAAGGAGTTGGTCCTGAACCTTTTGTGAACAGGAACCGCAACCGGTTTAATGTCTTCAATCATCAGCCAAGAAGAAATGGCTATCAACCGGCAATCGGATGGAGAGCAAACTGTTGGGTTTGTCATGGTCATAGTCACACTACTACTACATGTAGAAGGAAGAATGGAAACATGAACAATGGACCTTGGAGAGCACCTAGAATGATTTTCTATCATTGCAACAAACCGAGTCATGCGGCAAGATTCTGCAGAAGCAGAAAGAGTGTATCTGATGATATACCGGTCACTCCGGAAGGAAAAATTGATGTTGAAATAGTTCAAGCGGACATGAACAAAACCTGGAGGAAGAAACCAACAATCTTGGAAGAGGAACCAGTTTCTGCACCTAGTGTGGAAATATCGGAACCGACAAACCAAGCTTCAAAAGGCTTAGGGGGAGCAAATGGTGAAAAGTTTTTGAACCCCCGGAACCTTTTTGGACCGCCTATGTTGTAAACCTAAGATGCTTAGGGTTTAGGGTTTATGCTACCGACCTAACTATTGTCTATAAGGTCACGGGCAAACAAATTGCTTCCTTTATCCTAAAGTATATCATTTGTCACTATGGAACCCCTCTCTCCATTATCATTGATAATGGAAGACATTTTAAGAATCAGGATGTCAAAGAGATTTGCGACAAATTCCATATCCAACACTGTTTTTCTACACCCTACCACCCTCAAGGAAATGGCCAGGCTGAGGCTTCAAACAAAACAATCCTGAAAATATTGAAGAATACAGTCAATGATATATGTCATGATTGGAATGTCCAGTTAAACCCTACCTTATGGGCTTATTGTATGAGTATCCAAACACCCACTAGTGCCATACCTTATGCTATAGTCTATGGTTCTTAAGCCATCTTGCCCATAGAGGTCGAGTTACCTTCTCTTTGAGTTTTGCTAAAAAGATTGATACCAGATGAAGATTATCATGTTTCCAGACTGCAAGAACTTGAGTTGTTAAATGAGCAACGTCAAAAGGCTTTCAATCATCTCAAAGCTTACCAACATTGCATGTCTAGGAGTTATAATCACATAGTGAAGCCTTATGTGTTTCAAGTTGGTGATGTTGTACTTAAGGAGAATCCCAAGAATCAATAGGATAGAGAAAAGAAAGGGAAATTTGAACCAAATTGGTTGGGTCTTTATCTCATTGTGGTTGCTTATGGATCAAAGGCTTATGAATTGTCCACACTAGAAGGTGAGTTGTTGGATGATCCCTTCAATAAAATGCATCTTTACAACTTTTATACTCGATCTTTTGGAAAAACCCTAATACAAGGGAGAAAGTAAAATAAAAATTTAAAAAAAAACAATAAAAAGTGCAATAAAAGCAAGTGGTGAAAACCTAGAAACAGGCACTACTTGTGATAAACTAGCTCTTCCAATTGTTTGGATTCTAAGTTCTTATCTATATCCATAATCATTATATATATATATATATATATATATATATATATATATATATATATATATATATATATATATCCCTAATAAAACCTCGTATCCATATCCATTTGAGAATATCCATACTAAAAATCCTATTTGCATTCATTTTTCATATCCCTAATAATAGTAATCCTATCCATATCTTACCCATATCCATTGTATATATGCTACCAATAAAGTTTCATCCTGGCTTGTTTACTAGTGTTGAATCCATTCCATAATAAAGTTTTTCATCCATCTCTGCATATCCCTCCATCCATAATAAATTGGTCCTTCTCTCGACTACGGGCAAATCCTCAACCTGATTATAGAATTGGATCCTTGATGTCACATTTCGAAGGGTATCAATCGGAATTCTAATATAGATTTCTAGACAACAAGTTGTTGGATATTGTTGCTACTAGGATATGTTGTTGTCATTGATGTCAACATATTCCTATGTTTTGGTGTTGCAGAGAATTGTTTTGGTGACCTGATGATTATAGTGAGTTGATCTGGTTGGTTTATGTATTTTCTATGTTGAATCAGATACTTCATTCTTTATTGATTTCATGATTTGTGGTGATTTGATCGAGTTGAGGATTCTGGTATGGAGATTGGTTTTCAGTAATCAGTGTTGCAGTTTTCTGGTGTTTGATCTGTTGGGCTTCGATATGATCATATCTTGTGTTACGGATTTGCGAGTGTGTTTGTGATGTTCATGTGCATCTTCATTTCAAATGGTTCATGATTTGATTCTCTGCAAGCTATCTTTCTTGTCCGAGTTGTTGTTGTTAAGTGTTCTTGAGTGTTAGCGTGTTGATCGATAAAGATTTGATTAAGTGGTGTCAGTGCAACTATTGTGGATGGTTCTAACGTGCTTGTTGGTGTTTCCTAATCATGTCCTATTTGTTTAGATGGTTTGCATTGATCATTATGCATGTTCTTGATGATCTTATGGGTCCGGTGATATTCTTCATCTTATGCAGTATTTTTGGTGGTGTAACATGTTGCAATTGATCTTGGTGAGATTTCCAGTGGTGGAGTGTGTTTGAGGAGTTGAATTAGGTGCATGTTATGTTGTCTATGACATTGTATTGGTCTGGTGGTTGATTTATGTATTGTGTAATGTAATTTTATAATTAGGTGTTGAGGGTTTGGTCGACCTCGTAGTCAAGGTTGATGATTTGTATAAATGGGTTTAATATTCATGTAATTTGAGTGTTGGTGTTGAGTCTGCATTATCAAAGAGTGGTGTATGTGTGAACAAGTGAATTCATCTTTTGGTGTGGTGTATTGAGCATAGAGTGTTGCAGGTCAGACATATGAGCTTAACCAGAACTGTCATCAAGTGTTAGCAAATGCTATCATTGCAATTCATCTTTGTCGGATTGTAGTATGAATATCTTTTTAAGGTAGTGACCCTTCCCCGAGGGTTGTATCCTTCTGGTTCATTGTATTTTGAGCAATGAGCTCTAGGCGGTGTACCTAAATGCATGTGCATTTCCCATTGTAATATTTACACATACTACTGCAGAGTATCCTCTCATTGTGGGTAGGTTCCCGTCGTGGTTTTTCCCTTGACCGAGCTTTCCACATCAAAAATATTGGTTTTATGTGTGTTGCTATTATTGTTGTTATCTTTCTTTCTATTGTAGTTGATCAGATCTAAGATAGTGCTTAATTTGTTTAATCCGATGAAAACTAATTCACCCCCCCCCCCCCTCTCAGTTTTCCTTCCTTGTTGCCAACACAAGAAACATAACAACAAGCTTTAAACAAAATATTAACATGGAACATTGGCATTCTACATCAAAACATCTACTGGAATGATCATATATGTTATGACAAGAAAATATATCTATGGCAAGAAGGTTCAGTGGTTGTGTTTTGATTTTTGTTATCGTGATTCTTATGCTACTCAAGGATGTTTGAGACTAGAGAACCTATGATGGAGCATGGTTACTTTCTTTGTTAGCGTCTTATGGATTATTCTTTGGTAATGTGTAAACTCATCTAAGGACATGATTGGCAAAAGATCATCGAGGACATTATGGGTTTATATATGAATAGGGATAATCCTTGTATGTTGAAACATGCAAGTGATACTCAGGTCATCTCAAGTTAATTATATATAGATGCTTGTATTAACTTGCTAAATCAAAACCCATGTAAGAGATACTCAAGTCATCCTAGTTTAATTATACCTAGGTGCTTCTATTTTCTAATAACATTTTAAAAGCTCAATGATGAAAAGCACTCCAAAAATATGTGAGACAAGATGACATTTCATGCATTTAGATTAAGTGTTGCATTTCATTATATTCATTATAAGCATTTTTCATTCATAAGGTTATCCCTTATTTATGCCATGAGATCAGTGGTTGTTATGTGTATTCATTAACATTTTATGATTGAGTATACTAGGACACAATAAAAAACACCATTTTCATGTTAGTTGCATCATTCATATCATTTTGTTATTTTTTAATTATTTGGTTCATTCATTCATTCATTGTCACTATTTTCTATCTCGCATGTACATTGTTATCATTAATCATATCATCATCATACAAATAGGTCAATCATGAACATATAAGATCATAATCGAATTGCATCACAATACATGCATCCATTTCATTTTAGCATGCAAGATATCATACATCAATAAATCACATTATATATCAACAATAAATAGATCTTATATTCATCTCATATAAATGTATCTCACACGTACAAAATAACCATGTATCACCATCATCACATTTTGTGAGTATTTTTCATTTTAATCAATCAAAATTAAAAAATCCATAATTATCATTCGATCATTCATAGCTCATATGAACATCATTACATACAAATGCATCATAAACATGTAACCATAGAAATCATAACATCATAGATCATCATACCAGTGTATATAAGCATGATAGAATCATCATCTAAATCATCATAAACATCATTATAGGTATCATCATATATGCATAAAAAAAAATCAACTCATAAAACAAATATATAGAGTCCATCAAAATACTCTACATATCATCATACAAGAATAAAATGTCCAAGTATACAATGATATTAACATCAGTATCTAGAGTCAAAATTTGTATATCAAAAATGAATCAAATCAAGTCTCATCCTATGAGGAGCTGCCTCCAAATGTTGATGCTCTCTGATGACCTAGTCCAGTGGCTCCTACTGCACTTGAAGGGCCTGCCCGTGGATCTCCTCCAAGTGGATGTGGTAGTCCCATGACACTTGCACTCTCAGTATGTGTATGCCCAAATCTCTCATGGGAAGTCTTGGCAAAGCTCCCTACTCTCTGCTCCAAAGGTATTGTCTTCTCATTTAGAGATCTCCAATATAATATATCCTTCCCAACCAAAATCATCTCCCTAACAGTATCACCCAAGGGCCCATGAGCTGCAATCTGTTGTAATGTATCTAGAAACGCCCCCCCCCCCCTAGCATAATGTTGAATAGCAATATCCCTCTCAACTATAAGATCATGTAACTATCTTTGTAGCTAAGTAATCAGCACTAGCTACGCTATCTATGCTCTCAGAGCTGCAATTTGTCCCTCATCCTATCTAGGAGCATCTATATGCAGTTGTGCCTGTAGCTAAGGTTGATTTGGTACCTATCCCTGAATGTCCACCTATGCCTGTATCTTTGGAGGGTCTCTAACTACTCTCCTCTATCTCACAAATTGTGGACCCTCATCCCCACCCTCATCATCCCCTCCCATGTCTCCACCATCACCTTTACCTCCCCTATCTCCTTCACATATACCTCCATCTCTCTCAGCTCTATCACCTCCTCTACCACCTCTACCCCCATTTCCACCCCACCATCTCCTCCACCTCTGCCTCCTAGCTATACACCTCAGCATCTCCTCCTCCTTGGTCTATCATCATCATCATCATCATCATCATCATCATCATCATCATCATCATCCTCGTCCTCATCCTCCTCCTCCTCCTCATCATCATCATCATCATCATCATCATCATCATCATCATCATCATCCTCGTCCTCATCCTCATCATCATCTTCATCGTCATCGTCCTCGTCCTCATCCTCGTCCTCGTCCTCGTCCTCGTCCTCATCATCATCGTCATCGTCATCATCATCATCATCATCAAATTGAGGAGGAATCTCACCTAGCCCTGTAAGTCTCGAAAATGGATGCTCATCAAAATATTGTGCATACTTTGACGTCGTCTTCGCATCTATCACATGTGGTTGTAGATCCCATGTCTAATATGGTAGTAACAAAAAATCAACTCGTGCTTGCTCAAATGATACAAAAGGATCCCAATCTGGTATGTCCTTGTATGTTTCAGGATACTCTGTTGTGCCCTGGAGCATCCCCCATGTTCAGCCAAATAGACGATAAACCCAAGTAATCAGATGCCTATCTATCACATAAGGTGTCTTCCCTATCAACCATCATGATTCAAATATAAATGGCAACTCTAGTCACATAAATATGTCCAACTTAATTAAATGAATATTTGCTATTTATTTGATTAAAAATACACTAGCCATGAGTTAATTAAATTAACATTTAATTAATTCATCTTCAAAATATTCTCCTATTGATTAAATAAATTATTCAATTTATTTTAATTCATTCATTAAACCAAGTTCACAATCAATTAAATGAATAAATCCTATTTATTTCATTTAAATCCTCTTTCCTCTTTTAAATAAATTAAATAAAACGTTTATTTAAATCATTAAATCCCCCCCACTTGCATTTTCCTACAAATGCAAATTGCACCTATTTATTGAAATAAATGAATTTTATTTTAATAAAATCCTATTTTCCCTCACCCACCAAATCCACTTGCATTCCTAAACCCCCTTCTAGATTCTTCTAACCCCTTCCTAATTAGCCTAATCCATCCACTAATTATTGTCACATTCCTAAGCAACTTGGAGTCACTTCTCAAAGACTTCAAAGTCTTTGAAAAACATTTAATGCTTTGTGTGTTCAACAATTTAACCTCCAAAGTCTTCCAAAACCACTAATGGCTCTTACATGACCATTTATGGCTCTTACATAACCATTTATGGTTATTTCAACTTGCACTCATGTGTCTCCTCAAGCGTTTATTGCTTTGACCATGGTTATCCCTTTTGCCTTTGCACAAGAGTTTATCCATTGGATAAAAGCTTTATTCTTTGAATAAAGAATTTATTCATTCAACTAACCTTGACCCTAACCCCCAAGTTAACTCCCAGGTCATGTCAAGCATTTAATGTTTATTCCCTCTCCTCTCAACCTATCTCACATTGACACTTATCATCCTATGATTGGGTTGAAAGCCCTCACATGGATCTCAAATCATTCAATCCTGACCCTTCAATCTCAACCATCCATTGCTCCATTTTTCCTATAAATAGAGCTCACATTCCTCATTTTCAAATCCTCAAGCCTCAAGCATCTTGAAAAACTTGCATGCATTTAAGCTATAGGCATTTTGAGAGAGCATTTTAGCATAATCAACTAATAATATTGTCATTTTGGTTAAAATAAATCATTTTAGTATCAATAGCTTAGTATTAGCTTCTTTATTTACATTTAGAGCAAATACTTCAATCTCAAACCTCCATAAGCATCCATAGTGCAAAAAGTTGTTGAGAGCTACACTATTATGGAACTTGGAGAGGAGAGGAACAAGGGAGAAGAAACCAAGAGCATGTTAGGAGGCATTTGGAGATGCCTCATCATATTTATCTTCTTAGTTAGATATTTTGTCGTACTTTTGATATCTCTTTTGATATGCCTGTTTAGATTAGTTTTTTATTGATTAACACTAACGGTTTCTTGTGTGTTGTGTGTTATTTATCATTGACTAACCTTCCCTTTTTGCAGAGCGTCAACAACTATGTGTCATCATCCTCCCACAACTCACAATCAACATAAGGTCTCCACGTCACTACATCAATGGTATCCATGGCATGCCTCGAATACTCTAGCTTTCCCAACTTAGGCTGGGAAACTAATCCATGATAAGCATAAATATACGGTTGTCCTACTCCTTTGAATCGCATGCAAATAGACAGCGTCACGGCGATATGCTCCCATGACCAAATCTGCAAAAAAGTGACCCTAGCCGACAAATTGGTTGTCCCATCATATACAAACTGATGTAGGTCATGATATAGATGTGCTAACAAAAAAACTCCCCACGCATATCGAGTCACATCTATAACCATCTTCTCCAAAATGCGCCCCCATCCAATAGGTAGCCCACGTGATCTCCTCCTTGGACATATGAATCCACCAATCAAACCTACTAGTACTGACAACAAGGGCTCATAGTACTGGACTATGTCATCCCATCTAAATTTTGAACCATCCATGTCATCATCCTCAAAAACTCTTTGTAATGTCGTTGTCCCACCTCTCTCATATTGATCATTCTATACCAGCTTTCCTGAGATAGGTATCCTCAAAATCCTATAAACATCCTCTAATGTAACTAAAATCTCACCGGTAGGAAAATGGAAGGTGTTATGCTCACTATGCCATCTCTTAGCAAGTGCTATCAGCAATCCTTTGTTCATATGAATCCTAGGCATGTATAGCACATACAAGAGACCGCACAATTCTATCCACTCTCTCGCCACTAAATCTAGATCCGTCCACAAGCATTGTGTCTTCGAGAATCACTCCCTAGACATCATAATGTCTAAATCATCCTGCAATCAATCAACAGTCATGAGCGCTAATTATCACATGAGTTGCATCTATCCTATTCAACCTAGTAGGTACACAAGTACCTAACCTATCAACTCTTTGGAGACTCTATATATCTCACTGAGCTTCTATCAGTTGGCAGCCATCAATCATTACACCAACTCATCACCCAAAATCATCACTCTATGCAACTTCATCAAAAGCACTACTTTCTCAAGAAAAAGCATTAAAAGAATATGCATATGTGCCCAAATTGTAAAAATGCTACAATACATAGCAAAAGTGCTAAATCCTAACAAAGGCATAAAAATAACATGCATATGCACTAAAATAGTAAAAGCTACTTATTGCCAAATGTGCTACTTATTGCCAAATGAGTTAAAATATGATTCAAATGTGCCAAAACTTTACATGCGTTAAAAAAAGTATCAAAAGCGCAATTTCGAGGCAAAAGTGTTAAAAGAAGTAACAAAAGCGCTAAAACATCTTCTAACACATTCAAAACCAAAATTTTTGGCCTAGCATTAGAATATATTAAATGCTCAACAACAGGCAAATTCAAGATATACGTATTGGGGGACTGTACTCCTCGGGCCTCTCAAAGCGGCGAACGCGCTCGAACCAATGTTCGTGCACTGGAATAACCATCTTTGCTGACAACACTTCGCTCTACTCACTCACCCTTCTCCACAAATCTCTCCAACTCCACGTGTGAAAATCACTTAGATGTGGACCCAACCTTGCTATATATAGCCAATTTAACCCTAATTGGAGGTGTAATGACTGTGTGCTGCTGGGGCAACATTTCACAACTCTGAAGCCTATTTTCTTTGATTTCTTCATCTGATTTCTTCTATTTTCTCATTTGTGAGATCACCCGACCTTTTCATGCTTCACCCCAAATTTTTTCTAAATTTTTAATCAATCGATCTCCCAAAGGGGCATATTGACATCATACCAACACCAGAGGCAAACTGAAACTTGATTTTTTTTCTTTGAAAAAACATGATAAAACACATTGTCTCAAAGAGGGGTGAAATGTATACACTTAAAAATGACTAGAGATAATTAAATAAATATTATTTATTTATTTAATGGCTTAATTCTTCTATTAATAAATAAATGAAATAATTTATTTATTTGATTCACTTTCCTTATTCCTCTAAACCAACTTATTAATTAAATATTAATTATTTAATTAAGATTCATCGTAATTCTTCTAAAGTCTATCTTAGTTAAATAATCTCAAATTATTTAATTATTCATATAACCTAAGTCTTCAATTGAAAAATCCACATTCCTCAATTATCTTCAACATCATCCCTAGTGAATAGGATGAGGAAACTTATGTGTCCTCTTTGTTAATTTTAGCAATTAGATTAACAATAAATAACAGAAAATTAGAATGCAATGAAGAACAAACACATAACACACAGATACCCTAGGAAAACCTCCCTCTTGGAGGAAAAACCCAACATCAAATTTCAGATCTTATTATGCATTAATCAGAAGTATCTTTGCAATGTGCTTCAACACTTTTAAAGCAATCAGTAAACTATGCACAGTAGTATAATGTCTTCAACCTAGGGCAAACATACAATGATGAACTTATCTTTAAGGATCTGATGTTCGCTGTCACAAGAAGGGTTGTTGTCTCTGAGATGAAGTTCGTTGCACCTAGGGTGAAGTTCACTTCACCTTCAAGGATAATTTGCAGCCTTCAAAGATGTTTCACTGTCACTAAAGAATGTTTTGCTAAACCCTGCTGATGAAGGAGGATATTCACTAAGCATAGATGTATTCGTTGTATGTGTTCACTGAATGAATTTGTTGTGTGTATGATTATTATACAATGATTGATGCCTTGTATATATAGGAGACTTAGCCCAATATTCATAGCAAGATATAATTACAAATTACATGTATTTGATTTGCAAGGTAATCTAAACTGGCTATTATTTCAACACTCCCTCTTAGCTAAACAGGATTCAATTAGCTATAGTGTAATCATGCATCATGGACTTCTTTATGAGATTCATCTTATACTGCCCGTAGAGGACAAATGTAACCTGCAAGAAAACAATCAAAACTTTCCATTTTGCATTGTCCGCAGAGGATGGATCCACCTTGCATTGCCCGCAGAGGGTGACTCCACCATGCATTGCTCACAGAGGGTGGAAGATGCTACTTGATGCATCACTGAGACTGAGACTCCCTCTCAGTCGTAGCTAGATTCTCCACAATTCCAAGCCTATCTCTAAAGTATTCAAACTTCACACAAGCAAGGGGCTTGGTGAGAATGTCTGCAACCTGCTCCTCAATGCTGACATATTTTAGCTGTAAGGCACCTCTTTGTACCATATCACGAACATAGTGATAGTGAGTATCCACATGTTTTGATATGTCATGAAACACAGGATTAGCAAACATTTTAATAGAACTTTGATTATCACAGTGAATAACTGTGGGTTCCCAAGGTTGTCGAAACAACCCAGCAAGAAGTTTTTGAAGCCACACTGCTTCTCTTGAAGCGACACTAGATGCAATATACTCAACTTTGGCAATACTCAAGGCTATTGAGGACTCTTTCCTACTGGCTCGAGAAATCACAACAGAACCCAAACTGAAACAGATACCTGAAGTGCTCTTCCTATCTGTAAAAGTTCATGCCCAATCAGAATCTAAGTAACCTTCCAAGCTAATGATAGTGTTGATTGGATACTTCAGCCCATAGCCAACAGTTTCACGTAAGTGTCTCAGAATATGTTTGGCTGCAACAAGGTGAACATGTTTTGGCTTGTTCATAAACTGGTTGAGTGCACTCACCGCATAACAAATGTTTGGTCTAGTGTTCACCAGGTACATCAATGATCCCATCAATTGCCTGTACTCAAAAGGATCTACAAAATCAAAGTTAGCTGCAGATAAACTCAATTTCTTCAAGTTAGTTTCCATAGGAGTAGACATAAATTTGCAATCCAACATTCCAAATCTATTCAGAATATCAACAGTATATTTTCCTTGACTTGGAATGATTTCATTAGGTCTTTTCCATACTTCTAACCCTAGAAAGTAATGCATTAGACCTAGATCCTTCATTTCAAATTCAGTAGCTAATTGTTTCTTACATCTAATGATGAGACTATCTTCACCAATTAGACATAAATCATCCACATATAAAACCAAAATTAGCATTTCATTACCAAATACTCTAAAGTAAAGGTTAGGATCAGCATCATTCTTATAGAACCCTAGACTTACTAAATACTTATCAATTCTTTCATGCCAAGCTCGAGGGGCTTGCTTGAGGCTATAAAGAGCTTTCTTTAATCTGCACACAGGAAATTTTTTGCTATGAATCTCATAACCTTCTAGTTGCTCAACATAAACTTCTTCCTCAATGACACCATTAAGAAAGGTTGTCTTTACATCCAACTAATGTAACTTCCAACCTTTCGCTGCAGCAATAGTTATAATAGTTTTAATAGAAGTATATCTAGCAACATGAGCAAATGTTTCCTCATAATCTATACCTTCCTTTTGAGAAAAACCACGAGCAACAAATCTAGCTTTATATTTCTCAATACTACCATATGTAGCATGTTTAATTTTAAACAACCATTTAAAAGAAACAACAAACTTACCTTTAGGTCTAGGCACAATATCCCAGACATCATTCTTGATGATGGATTGATACACTTCGTTCATAGCTTGTTTCCATGTTTGTTGGTTCATAGCTTCTTCTATGTTTGATGGTTCAATCTCAATTATATTGCACATCATTGTAACATAGTTTGAGAAATTCTGAGGTCTTCGACTTTCTCTAAATGCTCCTTTGGGAGCTACAAACTGTTATGCTTCTTGAATTGTGCTCCTAACCCAAAGTGGTCTTTTCTTGCTAACTGCAATATCTCTAGGTCCATCAGTTGGATCCAAGGGCTCAGAAGGATCACTAGAATCAATGTGTTGAGGATGCTCAATAAGCTCCCTCTGAATCTCAAGGTTAGTATCAATATCCATATTTTGATTATCAACAATTTCCGTATCATTGTTAGCAAGATAACCTTTAGATTTCTTAAAAGCAATATTCTTTTCAAAAGCAACATCTCTACTTACCTCAATATACCTTTGTCCTGGAATGTAGATGCGAAAAGCTTTGGAGGTCTCACTGTATCCAACAAGTATGTCTTTCTTCCCGGATTGTTCTAGCTTAGTTCTATTTTCCTTTGGAACATGAACATAGACAGGACTTCCAAAAATCCTTAGGTGACTAATGTCTAGTTTGACTCCAGTGAAGGCTTCTTCAGGAGTCATGTTCTTCAATAGTCGACGAGGACATTTTGAATATATATTGCAGTTTTGGAAGTCTCGACCCATAAGAAGGTTTGAAGATCTTGATCATGAATCATGGCTTTAGTAGCTTCAACAATGGATTTATTCTTCCTTTCAGCTACTCCATTTTGTTGAAGATTGTCGGGAATGCAAAACTCCCTCTTAATTCATGTCTCTACACAAAAATCATAAAAGGTAATTGAGGTGTATTCAACTCCATTATCGGATCGTAACACTTTAATTCTTTTACCAGACATATTCTCAGCTAAGGCTTTAAATTCTTTGAACCTACTTAGTACTTCATCAGATTCTTTTGTTTTCAGAAAATAAATCCAAGTCTTTCTAGAAAAAATCATCTATGAATATAACATAATATAGAAATTCACTGAGAGAAGGAAGTGACATAGGTCCACATAAGTCAGAATGGACAAGTGCTAATTTTTCCTTGGCTCTACTTTCACTTTTCTGAAATGGTCTTTTAGTGTTCTTACCTAATGCACAACCTTTGCAAGTATCATCATGAAAATGACTAAGTTTAGGCATACCTTTAACTATATTTTCAAGTGAAGGAAGTGCCTGGAAGTGAAGGTAACCAAGCCTTATGTGTCATAGCTAGCTAGATTCGAGAGCCTCATGAATGAGTGTTTGAACAGGGTGAGCTAAAAGTTTATACAAACTATCATATATATTTCCAATAACACGAGCAAATTTAAAACTAGATTTCTTAGGCCATGCAAGTACTCCACCCTCAGAAAATGCTACTTGGTAACCTTTATCTTCTAAGGCAGAAATGGAGATTAAATTTCTTTTAGTTCCAAGAACAAATAAAATATCACTAAGATGCAAGGAAATACCAGATTCTAAATTTAAAGATGTATTACCAAAACCTCTTACCGAATACCAAGCATCATCACCAATTACCACATGAAGGTTGGACTCTTTCTCCATTAAGTCTGAGAGGTGCTCCCAGTACCCCGTGATATGCCTGGATGCACCACTGTCTATCAACCAAGTGTTGTTGTCAGTTGGCACATTGTTGGATAAGGCAGAAATGAAAAGGAAATCTTCGTTATCCTTTGAATCTGCAACTTCATTCAGGTTTGCTTCTCCTTGCTTGGGTAGATTCTGACACTCCTTAGCATAGTGTCCAAATTTATTGCATCTAAAGCAACGGACATGTGAAAGATCCCTTGGCTTCTTCCTTGAAACATGAGCAGCAAGAGGTTTGAAATCTCTATTTCTTTTGAATTTGTTTTTCTTCCAATGATCACCCTTCCTTTTGACACATTGAGATGCAAGCATGTGATGGTCACCTCCATGAGTGCCCATGAGCATTCCTCTTGCAGCTAAGCATGATTCTTCTTGAATGCAATCAGACCGAAGGCGATCAAATGTGGCAAATTCAAATCTTCCGCTTATGCTTTGAATGAATGGATCCCAAGAATCAGGAAGTCCATTTAGTGCAATCATGACAATGTCTTTGTCCACAACTTCATTTCTAATGGAGTTGAGTTGATCCTTCAATTCTGAAATTTTCATGAAGAAAGACATTACTGAATCTCTCTTACCCATTTTGACTTGTAGTGATTGTTGCCTTAGGGTAAGTGTTCGGCTTATGTTGTTGATCTCATACATTCCCTCTAAGTGTTTGAACATCTCCATGGCTGAAGGTAGCTTGGAGATGATTGGGACAAGATGATCCTTTACAGAATCAATTAGAAACTTCTTGGCCTTAAGAGCATTCTTCTTGAATTGCTTTAACTCTTTTGGATCTGAGGGCTCAGGCAGATCCTTATCTTCTACAAACTGTAGCAAATCAATCTCCTCAAGGGCAAGGAGGGCACAAACATTCCAAGAGGTAAAATTAAGAGCCCCATCAAATTTGTCTTCTACTTTCAGACCTGTCACCATCTTGAAAATAAAACAGCAAATTGAAGGTGAAAGCTTACTGTTAATCTAATTACTTAGAATGAACTTAAAGCTCTGATACCATGTTAATTTTAGCAATCAAATTAACAATAAATAACAGAAAATTAGAATGCAATGAAGAACAAACACATAACACACAGATACCCTGGGAAAACCTCCCTCTTGGAGGAAAAACCCAGCATCGAATTTCAGATCTTATTATGCAATAATCAGAAGTATCTTTACAATGTGCTTCAACACTTTTAAAGCAATAAGAAAAAACTATGCACAGTAGTATAATGTCTTCAACCTAGGGCAAACATGCAATGATGAACTTATCTTTAAGGATATGACATTCGTTGTCACAAGAAGGGTTGTTATCTCTGAGATGAAGTTCGTTGCAACTAGGGTGAAGTTCATTGCACCTTCAAAGATAATTTGTAGCCTTCAAAGATGTTTCATTGTCACTAAATAATGTTTCGCTAAACCCTGTTGATGGAGGAGGATATTCGTTGTATGTGTTCACTGAATGAATTCGTTGTGTGTATGATGTTATACAATGATTGATGCCTTGTATATATAGGAGACTTAGCCTTTTAATTCTCCCAAGTCGGCTTGCATGAAGAACATATTTAATTACAATTCAATGCTTTAAGGTTGGCACCAAAATTGAAATAGCCCTCACGTTACAAGTGACCTTAATATAGGTCAGCCCCAACACGTTTTAATACAAGTTACATTCAATATAGGTCTTGCCCAATATTCATAGCAAGATATAATTACAAGCTACATGTATTTGATTTGCAAGGTAATCCGAACTGGCTATTATTTCAACACTCTTATTTCCTATATACTCTCTCACATCCCTACATCTTAGAGGGTGGTTTTGTCCACATCAACCTAGTCAAAGTGACTCATTATCTACTTGTCCTAGGAAGCCTAAATCTTCTCCAACCTCTCTAGATTGTTGACTCCTTCATGTCTTAGGAAACCTATATTCTCTCCAACCATCCTACATCTTTCGAGTTCTCATCCTTGGTCAAGGTGAGCATCTAGTCATGTGTCTTCTCTTTCCATCTTTTCCTCTATCTTTTCATTGTAGGAGGAACATCTTCCCCCTTTGTCTCTCACATCTCAACCAAATTCTTCTCAACCATTCATAATCTCAAGATTACCTCTCAACCCATTCATCTTTGCCACCTTGGACTTTAGCCATGGAAAAACTATAAAAGGAAGCCTTCAACCACCATTTCAAGCTAGTTAGTAGGCATTCAAGCATTCAAGTAATATTGCAGTCAAGCACATCCAAGCATCTAAGCAATCAAGCATTTTAGTTATCATAGCATATCCATTTTAGTATCTATTATCATTGCAATCATAGGATTAGAATCCGCTTTTGCATTTCATATTCCACATAGTTCATTCTTGTGTAGTCATCTTGAAACCATAAGTGCAATATTCGGAGAGCAAATAGCAACAAGGTCACATAAGATAGAACAGAATGGAACTTCATGGGAGCAACTAATATATGTAAATTAAGCTTTGTGTTAACAATTTCTTCTTTGTTTCAATTTAGTGTGTTTTAGATTAGATAGCATCCTAGAATAGATTTGTAACTATTTGGTAGTTTTTAATATATTTCACATTTAAAGTATCACAACATGCTTTGAATATATAATGCAATTGAATATATTTGAATTTATAAATTATTGGAACCCTAACACTTAGCAAATAATTGGTCTTATGCATCACATTTCAAATGTTGACTAACATCATTGCAGTTTATGTTGGAAAGACAATTGTCCATTGGTAAGTTTGTATCGTAAACATCATTGCAGTTTATGTTCGAAAGACAATTGTTAATTGGTATGTTTGTATCCTAATGAACTATAATTCTTATTTTAATTAAGCTTGTGATTTTAAGACAAGATTTAAGTTTATACGAAAAGAGGGTATTACATGTTTGGCTTCTACGACTCTACCCATATTTCTTATAGATGTGTATATATAATAGATCTCCTCTTAGATACACATTTTTCACGTTGATAAGTCCTTACAGAACAACTTGCAAATATTTCCTTTAAAAACTTAGACCCTTCCAATCTTTAACATTCTGAATGAGAAACTAAACTTTTACTACCCTTTTTCGAACCTTGTAACTCGAACAAAGATAGTACTTTTCTTACCATTAAATACTTAAAATAAAGAAATATAACAAAATTCCAGCATGAATATTAAGAGCTAGTAAATTAAGCTGGAGGAAATCTGCACCTTCAACATTTTAAAAAGTTTGATTCAAACTGTGTTCTGAAAACTGCAATTCATCCTCTTATTTCAATGCGTAACCTCATATGGATTTTCAGGTGTATAAACTTGCATACTTTGCAAATTAATTAATACTGGTCTCCAAATCTTACACACTAGCAAACACATATTTCTTTGACAATTTCCTGCACCCCCTACTATTTAAAATTGTCATTTTAACGTCTGGCTATGGTGAATTTGCATGCTGCTTTTCAAAATCTTCAACACGCCCATTCAAAATTTAATGCCCAGCAAAATTTTCAAAGCGCCAGCAAATGAAATGGTAACGGCCAGCAAATACCACGTCAAACTTCTCGTGAAACACTGATAATTTCTTCAAACAGTTTCGGGGTTTTACTCTACTCTTCCTCCTTTCCAACACATTTTAAATTTTGAAATTTCATTAAGAAAGAAAGAAATATATCGATAGTTTTACTATGCCTGTGTTAGATTGGTGTATTAAAACATCACTTTAAAAACAAACAATACAATATACTAACAATCCATTTTTCTTTGCGAGCAACTTCTCCATTGCTTCCTCACAGGCCTAGCATCATGAATGCTCCGATACCATATCAGAGATTAGGGAAGAGGTTAGAGGGGAGTTTAGATAATAATACGTTAATATATTCCATTCAATAAGACACTACATATTTATTGGATTTCTATATCCTATATTACAGAAAACCTCTATGACAACAACTAAATATATGAGTTGTTTGAACGATCCACATAACCAAAATCTTACAAAAATGATAAACATGCTAACAAACCTAACAAATAATGTAACATTCCTAACAGCCATAATATATACATGAGTTGTTAATACAACTCACCTTACCTCTTCATTCCCACACTATTATTCTAACCCATGTGAACACTAATATGAATTCCTAACAGAGTTAGTTACAAACCTATTGCATGACTATTTTCATTTAAAAATAAGATGTTTATAACGTAAGCACCTTTGAAGGTTCTAGATGTAAATTTCCTCTTAACCTTCTTATCACTACATCATATTTATTTGCACATCATTTTAAATAAAAATTAGATCAACCAGAAATAACAGTTTTTTCAACAGTGTGCCCTTGATCATTGTATGGCTATAATTTAATTCTTTTTAATTATAACAAAGGTGCACAAACGAGTTAGTGTAGAAGCAAGTTACCGTGGCATTTGAAGTGTTGTACTCAAATTCCTTAAGGGGCAAAGATGAGCCCCCAAATTTTGGCCTCCCAAACTTTGATCAAAACAAAGACAAGGTGCAATTGGTGACCTCGGTCTTGCAAATCCACATCATGTGCATACAGAGACATACATAAAATTTGTGACCTTCGTCTCTCAAATCCGCATTATGTGTATACAGAGACATACATAAAATTGGTGGCCTTGGTGTTTCAAATCCACATAGACATACATACATTAGCATATATTCGTCAATATGTATACTTGAGTGTGTGTGTGTGTGTGTGTGTGTGTGTGTGTGTGTGTGTGTGACAAGGTGGCAACTCAATCCATGATAATTTCATTTTTACCATGCCATTAACTGCCAATAAATGAGAAATCAAGTGACAGAAGTTATCAAAGAAAAGGAATCAATTGAGACAAATTTCTATAACCACTTAAAACACCTGCAATTTTACCTATCTAAGTTTGTAACTTTCTATTTTATTTTGATCCATTTCCACTTTCCCTCTTGCTGAAAATTAATAACTTATGCAAGGGACTTATAATCCTTAAATAAGGTTCCCCCACTTAGAGGTGAGCGAAATGTCTGAAATATATTAAAACTTCAAGAATGTAAGATTTCTATTTTTCTCAGTGACCCCAAGATAAAAACTATTTGAATTCTATAACATAATTGGACACTCCTCAAATGTGTATGTACATTCACTTCATATTTTGTAGGCAAAGAACTCCTCTCATATTAAACAAGAAACTTACATGTATAGCAGTTGCAGTCACAGGATGCTCAAAAATAACCACCATTTCGAATGATGCAATGCCCCCTGCCTGGATTAGTGTTGGGTCAAACAAAACAGTTATGTGCCTCAAGTTCAAGTCATTACACTCATTCAAGGCTATCAAAGTGATGAACCATCACAGATGCCCATTGAATTGAAGTTATTATGAGATAAGTTCCTCAAGGGCACCAAGCAAAATTATACTCCATCAAGGATCCTAAACAAGTTGTTTATGACCTGAAAAAAAACCAAAACTTTTACTATAAAACTTAAATTGGCATTGCATGGCAAACAATTGAAAATCTACAATACATCAGTGTTCTAAATACTAAACCAATGTCTTTAGAATACAAAAGCCCAAAATAAATAAATACCTAGAAATAATCAAACATAGTTGTTGAAATGGAAGTAAATGGCACAAGGAAAAAATTATCGATAACAGAATACAAAACAAAATATTTAGAATAAATAATACATTTTATGACCTGAAAAAAATATAATATTATATGAAACTGAAGATGGCATTGCATGTCAAACAGTAAAAAATCTTATGGGCATTGGGTTCTAAATTCTAAGCCAATGTCTTAGACTAAAAACTGATGTGATTTCCTTCCGTTTTTATAAGGAAGGGAAAGAAATCACTCGTGGAAAAAGCCCTATATAAATAAATTAAACATGTGTAAGGAATGCTAGAATTCAGAAGATACTTTGACAAATTCGATCAGGACTACAGTACCAATTTGACTAAAGATGATTGGAAAGAGGAATAATTTGAATAAGGTTTGACAAATTAGGAATGGAAGAAAATAAAAGAAGCTCAAAAAACACATAATCAAATACAAGCTTTTGATGTATCGACAAACATGTTAGATACATCCTATTAAAATGCATTCTGAAACTCTCCACCAAGAGTTCAACAATAATTACTATTGACGTGTGGGACAAAAGGGCCTTCCTTGACCAACAAGACTAGACTTTAGAAAACTACATTTGCTGAAGTATAAATTCCTTCGGGAGCTTTCTCTAGGAAGAATCTATAAATTGCTAAGGGTGAATAATTGGATTTTACTTGTGGACTTGATGTGTTAATTATGTGGTGTATCTTAAAGTGGTAGTATTGGTTTGTGTTAATTATTAAGAATTCTTGTCGCAGATTCTTTTGTACATATTAATTCATTTCTTGATCTGCTTCATAAACAATTTAATGGCTTACAATCAAACCATTTGCCCTTGATTATTCTTGGAAGAGAATTTGCAAGGCATGATTTCATGAAAGTAATTCTACACTCCTATTAGGAGAATTGAATAATTTTAAAAACAATCTCTAGCTATACACATTAAAGCCAGTTTAAATTGTTTCCAACAAGATGAAAATGTTTTTTAATAATTGATATCAGATATGCCAATGAATCTCTGACACTTAGGCTGCTTTAACCCAAGCTTTTTGGTATGATATTAGAAATTTGAAACCCATCACCACGGGAGGAGGATACGGGATTGAACAGATTATTAACATAGGACATCCAAACAAAACCAATGACTGCTTAGGAAAGATAGAAAATAGTTGGATTAGTTGCCTTTTGTGGCATAAACTTATTAATCAACAAGAAATAGCATGGGCTTGCAGCTTGCATCCCATTGACAACTCCTTAGAGAGACAATTAGATAATTATTGTTATTTCCTCTCATGGATGTGCTTTTGGTTAATCTACTCAAAGGGTGCCCATATAATTACATTTTAATTTTTATGTATTTTGACTACTGTAATGAAGACAGGACAGTTTTTAATTGACAAAACAAAATACCATGACAATCCCTATTGTAATAATGAGTGTTAAAGTTTGAAAAAGAGGTGTCAATATGATTGAATTCTCAATAAATGCTATAACATGTGAGAAGATGCCCCAAAAATGCTTGACCTATATCTCAAATTAACAAAAGCATACGGTATAAGAACATACAACACAGTTGCTGCTTGCATATCACTTGGAGCTCGTTTTGACTTATGTTTTTTCTTCTCACGTTTCTTATTCCTGCAGCAGTGAGACATGGCCCACAAGATCTTCATCAAAATAGACATTCAACCATTGCATTCCTATAAGATTATACCATAATTAATGTCCAGAATTCTCTTAAATCTCAATCTCTTAGAAGAAGGTTGATTACATACTCGTCTTGAAGCCCTGAATTCCGACAATGCTTAAGCTTTCTGTCAACATGTTTCATATCTTTTGCTATGGGAGTCCTGCCCACCTGTAATGGAAAACTTAGAAATTTTCAACTGCACAATACAACTGACTTAAATTCTCGATCCTAAAGTTACAAAAAATTTAAATTTTTTCTAATTTGGCATGTGGAGCTCAAAAGACTTGGTGCTACTCTAGCATTAGAGTATACCACAACATCAATGTCATTAAGAATACTGATGAATTCATGTTCAGTATAAGTGTTATTCTGCCGGCTACATATACGCTTCAGATACCTGTAAACAAACAATATAAACAGTAGTCAAAAGCATACAAATTGGAAAAGATCCAAAACAATTACAATTTTCCATCAGAATTTATAGCATAATCAACGAGCAGTTGCAAACCTGTCAAAATCAAATGCCGCATATTCTTTATTAACTCTCCGTAAAGCAGCCAATGCTAGCTGTAAAATATAAATTACCCAATCACCAAAAGGCCTAAACAACTACACAGGATAAAATGAAACCTCACTGCTATACAGTTTACCTTTTCACCCTATTGCATGCATTGTACAAATATTGGAACAAAATTGAGAACTATCCCTATAAACCTCCCAGTTCAAGGGCAATCAACTTTAAGTATCAATCTTAAAATTAAATCTGACAATGAAATTACATAGAAAACAAATGATAAAAAAATACAGAGATTATAGATAGCTGGTAAATAACAAAAAATGTTCCAGAATACTTGAGCAGAAATCAAAAGGCAGGCTGTGGCGAACAGCGTACTAGTTTGCAGTTACAAACTAACTAGCAAAAGAAAACTACATCAGTTAAGACAATAAGCACCTACCATGATATCTTTTCGTATTGCTGCAGGCATATCATTGACAATGCAGACAATACCCAAAGGATAAAGCGAAATATTGCCTTACAGAAGGAAAAAAGGCTTATACTGAACAATTGCATTACAACTTCCTTACAACATAAGCAACTCACTGCACAATTCAGGCTAGGCATCACGCATGCTAATCTATTTCATTTTTTCCCAAAGAATAAATGGTCCAAACAGTACAAGTCAAAACTGTAAGTTTTCTTCCTATTACTAAAATGCATTAGCATAGGCTGAAAATGCTTGCAATCCTCAATTAAGTTCCGGTATATTGTTAATCAATGGCACAAGGGTAGCAATCTAGTATAGCACATCTGTTCTTATATCTCATGGAACACATAACCAATGTCTTCAGCAAAACTGCAAATCAAATATTAGAAGTCACTCACAAAGCAAATATGATGATATACTTTCTCACGGTATTGTTTAGTTTTAATGGTAAATGGGAGTTGTAGGATCCCTCAACTATGAGAGACAATGGTGAGTTAATACTCATGCTTTCTTTTTAACACTTGCATGCATTTATCAAAGCACGCCCAGTGATTATTGTGAAGTGGAAAATTGAACCCTAGTGACTCCCAACCTAGGAGAGAGAAAAGAAGTCACTGTGATGATTTTCACTTGGGAGATACTCCACATTCAAAAGAGGGACGTGAATCCACTAGATCCAAATCCAAAGGAAATAAGGATATGAATACCAGATGGATTGCAAGAATTGTAATGTGATTTACCCTCTTTTGTAATAGATATGTTGACTTGTTGACTATGTAGAAAAGAGAGATAAAATGGATGAAATAAGGAGCTACCAATTCGGGACCGCATTGTAACTTCGGATCTAGGACATTCAGACTGATACAGATCTGCCCTGCAAATTTGGAGAAAAGTCGTCGGGACCGTGTTGAAAGTGTACACGGTCCTCCGGAAAATCCGTGCACCGAAAAGGGTTTTTCCGTCTCTGTAAATGGAGTCCAAACCTGCAATTATAGCTGCGCACCTGCAACCTACACAGAAAAGAAGGGAAGAGGGGTTGTGGATAGGGGTTTGCCTCAGTCAAACCCCAGTTGAGGAATCAACCTTGAAGGAAAGTAATTGCAAATGCTTAAATGTAAATGATAGAAATGTATACATTGTAGATTTGCAATTGATTGATGATGATTGCTTTGCTTCTTGAATGTGATCACAAATGTTGTATGAAATGGCATGTAACATGACAAAACCCTAACACACACACACACATGCTTGCAAATGAATGTTGTAACGTTGCTCCAATGAATGAAGAAGAAGACTTGATGGATTCTTGAAGACTTGAACACTTGATGAAGACCTTTCGCTTGAATTTCACCTATCGTGTATTTCATGTCTATCGAATGAGGGAATTGAATCTCCTTTTATACATGCACCAGAGAATTAATTTTCATCCATCAAAAGCTAACAAAGAGAGATTGAAATCCCCGAAGAGCAACCCATCTTAGGGCCTCCCTAAGAGGGAGGACAGGGGCCCACGCCCCTGTCCTGCCCTATCTGGGGGCCCGGATAGGGTCTTGAGGCAGCATGAAGGCTGAAACAAGGGGAGACTTAGAATGAAAGCGCAGAGAGGGGTCTTGATCGAGAGAGAGATGCAGTCGCTTAGGTGAGGACCTAAAATGTGGTTGAAATTGTGGGGGTCGCAATTTCATGAGGCTACAATTATGAAAGTGAGATGCAAACCCAAATCTTCATCATGGTGGTGTTCCATCTTTACAACTCACCCAGTGGACTAAAGTCAAATATTTAAGGTAATTAGAGCAGTGCTTGTAATGTTAACAAGGGTGGGCTTGCGTCTGTAATTTCAGCGTCTGTCTTGTGCTGTTTGCACTAATAAGTTCAATGGTCCCTCTCAGTGTCCTTACAGCCAGTTCAAGGAGTCCAAGAGCTCATGGGAATAGAATCTTGGGGTTGTGGTGTGAAACTCAAGGGCCAAGGCTCGGGAGATTTTATTACATAGTAGTGGACTTTAGTCTGTAATATTAGAGCATGTGTCCCATGTGAATTTGCAATGGGAAGATTGACTTCTACCTCAAGTTGTCCCCGTAGCCACTTTGAGATGATTGTAGTTGTGCTGGTCCACTTTCCCCTAAGAGAATCAGTTTAATGTTAATTCTGGTTTTCACTTTCTTTGTACTTTTGCATCACAACAACAATACCACTTCATTTATGGTGTTTGACTAAAAACGTAAGGCAGATATATCCAACACAGGAATTCCATCCTCCTATATGTTTGTCATTTAGCAACAGCTACAATGGTTCCTAGCTTACAGACCACTGGTTGTATGCCTTGGCATTAAGTTAGCTAACATGCACTTTGAATTATCTTCGTCAATATCTTCACAGCAGAGTTTCTGTCTGCTATTCTTTGGAATCCGTAGATAGCTTATCTAAAGGTGCATGTATCCATTGCACTGCACGCACAAGATTTCAATCACCATACAAGATCGGTTTCTGTCCTCCGTATGCTAATATCTACTAGAAAATATATCCATCTTATCAAACAGCCCCACCAGCAATGCTTATGATAAAAAATTTACTTCATATACCAGCTACTCATACAATCAAATGAAATTTTGTCCAACAAGCTAGAGTACGAAATTTCCTTCTTATGCCACTATCTCCTTGCCAGTTTATAGAGGTTTATTGCCTTCTTGGGGCCTTCGCTGACATCTTACACCTTCAAGAGGATGCCAAACACCTCACAGCAATGCTACTTCTCACTTGACTGATGCAACTAAGTACAACTGCAATCAATTACAACAGAAACAAACCCCTTTGCAATGTCCCACAAGGGGTAATATAGCTTAGCTCACACATCACAAGAGAGTTCCAGAAGAAAAAGAAAACATCTTAGAACACCAAGAAACAAATGCTAAGTGCACAAAACCTAATTGCCTTCCAACATCAAGTTGGTCAATGACACCATCTTGCGTGTTTCCCAATGAACGGAAAACGAAAAAACTGAGAAGAGGTGCTGGCACAAAATTCAAAAAAATCGAATCCCAATGCAGGAGCAGAGGCAGATGCAGGTACAGACTTCAAAAAAAATGAAGTACGGCGGGCACGAATTTCAAGAAAAAAATTCCGGCTGACCTAGAAAAATTCGAAGACAACCCAGAAATCCTTGCGAAAAACCCAAAAAGAATCTGTTGTCGGAATCTAGATCCACTAGCACGAAAATCGAGGCAACCATAAAATTCTGACGACGACCCAGTTGAGATCTCGAAAAACCCACCACGAATCTGTGCTCAGAAAAATTTTCGACTGAATCTGGAGGGTCGAAACCCTAGCCGAAAATGCAGATTTCCGTCCAAAAATGGCAGAAAAAAAATCTGCAGGCGGGAAAAAAACGCAGCGTGGTTGCACGAAATGCAGGAGAGACGGGTCGCGGGAAAGGGCAGAAAATAGAGAGAAAAACCTCGTAGTTGCAGCCAAAACGAACTGTCAAAGTAGCAATTTCGAATAAACAAAGAAACTTTTCAAAAAAAAAACTGTTAAAAATTCATGACGAATTTTTAATTGAAAAATTATTTCGAAAATAACCAAGGCTCTGATACCATAATACAGATGCAAAAGCATATGGATTTCAAAGAATCGATGTTGTTCAATTAATCGAGGAGACAAAGCTCCTTTAAATAGAGTTACAAAGACGATGTTTCTAAAAGAAACAATTGTTAACTAGAGGCGAAATTAGAAACAACTTAAATGACCATTAATAACACAAAGAGAAAGATATTATTCTAATACACTCAAGTTGATTTCCATATTACTAGGGATATGTTTTCACAAATTTTTACCCCTTGTAAACCTATCCACAAAAAATGACTATAAGCCTTTCTGTAGCTGCCCCTATAATTCGTGGCACAAATGACATAACCAAACCCTTACACCCCACTAAATTATTTTTGTCTTTGTCTTTAGTTGTTGCAAATTGCATAAGAATTTTTTATGATTGAATATGCCCATTGCATTAGTTTTTAGGAGTTCAAAAAGGAATTCAAATGGGTTATTTGAACCCCCAGTAGCTGCAACATTCCAACACTTGAAGAACCCCAAAAAACTCTAGATTTTCTCTTGAATCTCAACCTCTATACCTTCACTACCACAATCATCAACTACTCAATTGTTTTCTTTTTAAATACAGCTCCAAATGCAAACATAAAACAAAAAACCAAATAAAAACTCCCTAAGTGCTTGAAACTTTTAAATAAACAACAAGGAATTTGAAAAGATTTGTGCAAATGAATGAAGGATAGTAAACTTAAACTCAAATAATGTAGTTTTGATGCTCTCTTGTCTTCTTCTCAATGTTCTTGTTTCTTCTGAGTGTTGCTCTCTTTCTTTGTCTTCTCACGAAATGCAAAATGGCAAAATGTGGATGCTTTTTTTGGGCCATCTGGGCATCCCAGCTGTCCCAAGTTGTAAAAGGGTGTGGGGATCCTTGTGAGCCTCTTGACCCTTTTATTTTCTCATTTTTGCGTTTTTTTATAGATTTGCATTTTAAAGGCTGGCTTGTAGGGGACTCCTGGCCATCCTTAGGATGGTCACGAGACATCTAGGCATCCCTAGCTATCCTCGGACCCATTTCCTACTATTTCCAAACATTTTTGTACTATACTAGGGACATTTCCATTTTTTTCTGATGGTAGGGAACAACTATATGATTTTTCCTACCCATATCCACACCCCCAAAACTTTTCCAATGGAGGATAGCAAAAACAACAGAAGGGACATGTCCCTAAGGCACATGGAATCAATTGCATCACTTATAGCAGCCTTTTAATGGACTAAAATCAACATAGGATAAAAATTATCTTCTTCACCACAATTACAACTGGCAACATATTCACACTTCCAGCTGCTACAAATCTTAATCCTTGAAAATGAAGATAGTTTTGGCTGCATTAACCCTGCTAATTCAATATGCAACTCTCCTAAACGAGTTTGTTCCTTACATATACAACTCAACGCTATAAGTTTCAACAAACTCCTAAAGCTTCTACACCTCTTCAATGGCTTGACTCTAATTCTCACTCATATTGCGTTGGCTCTCACTTTGGCTTTGGCTCTTGGCTCTGGCTTTTCAAACCACAAGTATGCTTGAACTTGCTCTCTAACTCTGCACTACAATTGATTAGAAAACCACTACACACCATGAGATGCTAGCAAACTCAAGCATAACAAAAGGAGCTGCTTTGATATTACCTACCTATAGTGACAAGAAAGGACTAACTCTAATACCACCTTCCCCAAAAGAAAATTGGGTTTTGATACAACTTTTTCCAAAAGCAAAATTTCTAACAGTTGGTATAGAATGCTCTAATACCGTGCAAGATTTGTCCATGGAGATAGCTACCCAATATCAATGAACTTCAATGAAAACACAAGACCCACCCAAAATGAGAGAATAACTCTATTCTATCAAAGGATGCAAATATACAATATGATCACATGATTGAGATTACAATGCAAAACCCTTGTATATATAGGCAAGAGTGAAACATAAGACAACATAAGAATATGAGATGTCTTAACCTTATGAATTACGACAGAAAGAGTGAATGCCCTAAATAAACTTAAGAAACAAGGCGTGAAAAGGACCTAAGAGGTAAATAATTAAGTAATATACCTCATTCACATCAACAAGATTGGCTTTGATACCAATTGTTTTGTAAATAGGAACGGCTATGATGCACTTGCAAACATCAGCAATACAAATTTAATGAGAAGCTCTACAAACTCCCTCAACATGAACCAATACTACCTATAATGAATGTCAATAGATATAACAGGTACAAATCAAGGAAAAAGAAGAGAACTCAAAAAAGGAGAAATAAACATGCAAACACAATGATTCGACCTAGAGAAAAACCCAACTCAAGTGTAAAAATTCAATATAGAAATGAAATAATCTCCATTCCAATATTGGAAGCTTGGTTACAAATGAACAAATGTGCCAACTGGCTACAACAAGCTCCCACAACTGGTTCTCAGACCTTGACTACACCTGCAAGTACTTTAACAAATGGATCTTCTACTCCACACTTCCAGCAGTCCAAGAAACTGGTTGCATTAACATTACTACTTTAATATGCAACTGCTAAATAGGTCTGAATGAAGCTCATCCATCACACTTATAGCAATATTCTTTGTCCTTCCTTTAGCTTCCTTCCTTTAGCTTCCTTCCTTTATGGTCAAAAGTGTATCTTAACACTTTACATTCCTAGGGGAAATGGAAATATGAAACACCAAGAAGAGGAATGTCAAAGGACACTTAGCTAGCCATTCAAAACAAATGATGACATTTTACATCTTTTAAATAACTATTGACACGTTCAGCTGCATTTCAGTCAGTTTTAATGCAAGAATAATTTATCAATACAATAATCTTTCAAATGGAACCAACTTCTAGCTAAAGGTCAAACACAACCCATACAAGTAAAATCGCACTCTTATCAAAGATGCAATTGTGAAAAAAATATATATATTTTGTGACTGAAAATCACGGCCTATAGCTGTCCCTTCACTAGAATAAACATCCATCTTTTTCCTGAAATCACACAAGCTTTCAAGAGAAATTCAAATATGCGAACACTTTCAGGTTTTGATGCCATATGAGCTCTATTTCCAAATTTGCAATTAATGAGGGCAATGGTCCAACTTTTTTCCGTGACATTTTCCTTAAGCTGAATGCATTCCTCCTTCCCCCATTTGTTTCCAAATTGGACAAGGAAAGGTCCCCAAGGTGTCAAGACCAAAACACAATACCTAGAGTTGTCACTGAAAATTGCAGCACTGCTACAGGTGAACTTCCAGCTTGATACAGGTGAACTTGCAGCTAGACTCTGCTGTTTCATTTTTCAGATCATTTAGCATTCAAAATTGCTTAATATTACTAATAATTATTGCCTAATCCTTTTATAAGTTTGTTTGACAAAGAAGAAAAACTTTTTCTTTTAATTTTGCTCTTTGAATTTTCCAACTCCATAGAATCTGAATAAGTATCAGCTATGTCACTAGAAACAGAACTTCCAGGTTTAGTCACATTCTAAAAGTTGTTTCTCAAAGACACAGCACGTGTTAGGCCATTTCTGGGTGATCTAAACTGCCAAGCAAATCAGAAAAACATATTAAATTAGTTCCTTAGTTGTCTATGACATAGTTGAACTACTCGCGACTCGGCTCGACTCGCCAAGCCCCTGGGAAAAAAACTTGTGGAAAACTCGAGGAAAAACTCGGCGAAAAACTCGGCAATGTAAAAACACGCTTAATTTTAATAAAAAATGCATTTTTTTTGCAAAATTTAATGACAAGATGCATCCAATGAGTCGATAAATAATAACACAAAAGAAACAAGCTGATTCTAGATATATTTAAATGCAAAGTGTCTACAAAATCGTATCCTCATGAGGAATGCTGATGGCTGGAAGCAAAATAGTAAATAGTTTTTGTAAAACCAAAAGTAAATACATCATTACAAATTACAATTACAACTTCCTCTTCCCAGCTCTAGGTCAAACTAGAGGAGAGGTAAAACTAGAGGGTCTAGTCCTAGAAGTCTGTAGTGGGCATGACTGTGCCTCCTCGCTTGGTATGGCTGGCTCATCCTCCATCCTGAATGAAGCTATGTCTCCACCTGCTTGTGGCATTGGCAATGACTCCTCATCCTCATCCTCTTCCTCCTCAATGTCATCCAGCGTGAAACCAAATCCACCCCCCTCCTCCATAGCATGCCTCTCCAAATCAGTGTTGTCATCCTCAGAAAACAATGGAGGCTGCTCATGTGATGTCCAATCACTGTAAGGATCTATATCATCCAAGTCAAGTGGACCACCTAGTACTTCCTCTACCTTCCTTACGCGCAATCGAAGATCATATTGCACAAAGACAAGGTCATTGAGGTGTTTTTGAGCTAGCTTGCTCCTCTTCTTCGTGTCGATGGCTTCAAACAAGCTCTAATTGTGCTCACAACTGGATGAACTACAAGGTTGACATAAGATTCTGAGGGCAAATTTTTTGAGATTTGGGGTCTTTCCACCCCAACTTTGACACCAAGCGTCTGCAAATTAAAATTAGGTTGAAAGTAGCACCCCTTGTCGGGGTCTGAGGGTGAGAAAAAGAGGGGTAGAGAGATAGGTCTAGATCTTGGTGGAGATCTACAAACGCACAATATTTGAAATTTCATCATTCATACTCATAGTTTCAAACTTTCAACTCTAAAATGTAGAATACCAAGATTTCTTCAATGCTAATTATGTTGTTATATGGACTTGGAGCATAATCAGACTCGGAGGTTAAATTTTCCCTACTTCCATCAACGCAGTTTCCCCCTATATTTTTTGACAGGGGTTTGGGGGCAGCGCCCCCAATTTGGGGTCAAGGGGCATCGCCCCAGGAGGCCAAAAATACTTTTATTATTTTATAAAGGCGTCGGGTGTCGTAAAGTATAAGAAAGGAAAAAGACATATCGAAATACCACTTATACTTAAATGTTATATTTCATGTGTATATTCTGTTGAAGAGAATGAAACTGAACTGAAAAAACAAAAATTAATAATTTTGACATGTTTGGGCCTCTCTTTTTTTAGTCTAGCCGAGTTTTTAAAGAAACTCGCGAGTTTTTTCTGTGAGTTAAAGTCAGAAAAACTCGGCGAGTTTTTGAAACTCGCTGAGTACTCTACGAGTGCGTCATCTATGGTCTATGATACAGAAGTCGTTACTGTGCCTACAATTCTGACTTTTGATCTGTCATCCTATACTCTCCACTGAAAGGCTTTACACTCGGTCAGTCTCCTCTTGGGTCTTTCAAATATTTTTGCTTCACAGATTTGCTTTCTGGAATCTTGTAATTGATCCTGGTATTCTTATCTCAGATCTGTCTTCGATCCCAATGAATTTGAACAGGTCATTTGCATCAGTACACTTCAAGCCATAGAATATACATAAAGCCAGACTATGTCAACTATAGTCTTTCATATGTTAAGAAAAATGAATTGCTTATAGATTAGTTTGATGGTTAACCACTAAACCACAAATGTGCAGCAAGTTCGATGTAATTATTTGAGATCTTGGATCTCAAATCTTGACCAAATGAGAAGAAAAGGCTGGGATGAGGAAAGCTATAGAGCTAGCTGACAAAGACAAATAGATAGTTATCCTCCATGAACATTTTTGGAGCTCTTCCTTCTTTGGACGAATTTGTCAAATTGGTAACTTCTGTCATCTAGGTAACTCTTAGTTCTAGTCTCTCCACATTTGCCTTCGTTGTAGATATAAATATGTTTTTAACTTGAAATTTGTGTCTATGTTTACATCCCTCTTGGTGTTATTTGGTGGGTGAGGTTTTCAGTTTTTTAATTTTTTATTCTTTTATTTCCTCACTTGTGGCTCAATCTCTATCTTGGAATTGGTGTTTGTGATTTATTTCTTAATGCCTAGGTACAGTCAAGGTAGCCTGTTTTATGGCATATGAACTGGCAATAAATGCAATTGTTTATGGAAGGGATGGAAAGAATAGTAAACCCTTTTCTGGTTTAAATGCACAAGGCCAAAGGAGGGACTGGTGGGGATGAAGGTCAGGGATTCAGGAAACATTTTATTCAACTTGTGCAAGCAGAGTAACATACAGTGTTACCAACGTCTGAACATTTCTATGCAAGAAGCTACCATGGAGGAGTGATCAACAGCTTATTTGAAGGTGACACATCCACCAAAAGAAAACAGGGATGTGTTAAGAAGCCTTCTCTTCCCAAGAAACTGCTAGTTTTTTACCTAATCCACCAAATTTTGACCACAGAATTCACACCCATTATCTGACCTAAGAGTTACAATCTAATGACCTAACTCTTTTTCAGCTAATGCCTTAAACTTCTAAAATTCATTAAAGACATCTGAATTTGCTTTTAGAAAAAACACCCACATTTTTCTACTGAAATCATCTACGAATGGAAGAAAATACCTAGCACCAGTGACCAATGCCATATTCATTAGTCCACAAACATCTGCATGAACCAGCTGCAATACCTTAGATGCTCTCCAAGCTTGTCCATCTGAGAAAGGAGTTTGATGTTGCTTCCCTACTTGGCAAACTCAGCACACACCATGTGTCTACTACTGAATCTTAGGTAAGCCTTCTACCAAATTCTCTTGAGCCAACTAAGAGATGATACGTTAAGGTGCCCATACTGCTGATGCCAAAGTGTGCTTATGGAAGAGCTCTTCGCAGCCATTGCAACCTCCTGAGACTAGCCAATATCAATCAGCCTATACAATCCATAATCCTTGAGGCATCAGCAATTGTCTTTTTGGACTCCTTATCAATAATGTGGCACTTGTGTGCACTGAAGATGACATCCAACTTCGAACAATAACGCATCATTTGACTAGTAGACAACAGATTAAGCTCCATGCCCGGAATATAGTATACATTGAGGAATATGAGATTCCTCCCACTAGATGTTATCTAAACGTTGCCCTTGCCAACAACCATATACTCTTCACCTCCTCTAAAGATCACTATGTCGGAGCAAGCCATGTACTTCATGAACCAATCTCTTTGTGACTGAAATGTTGAGAAGCTCCAGAATTAATGTACTAAGCTAATGATTTCACTTGGTCTGCCAGTCTTTTGGCCATAAAAGTGTAAAAGGCAAACTCCTTCTGCTTAGCGTGCTCTCTAACATGGGCCTTCTGTTGAGACTCTCCATAGTTGGATTGCTCATCAACCATTCGTTTGCAGCATTGCTTCTTCATGTGGCCAAGCTTTCCACAGTAGTGACATGTGATAACCTTTTTGGATCTACTCTCAAGTTTGCTATGTCCTTTTGGCCAAAAGGACTTGCCTTTACCTTTGCCTTTGTCCTTGGCTTTGGCAGTGAAGGCCTGTTCTACAGTTGATGATTCGTTGTTGGTCCCAAACTGTTGTTTCCACCTTTCTTGCTGCAGAAACTTGTTGCACAGTGTAGGAAACTTGAGGTCAACATTTGTGCATGTAATGTCGAGTGTCTCAATAAAATGTTCATATGTGTGGTAAATTTTTGAGAGTGATTACCACCATGCCTGTGCAACCAATAGCTTCTAGCTGATCACATATATCCCTGATCTTCATAAGATGCTCCTGCAGAGACATCTTATCGTCCATCATTATTGAAAACGTGTTCTTTAGAAAGAAAGCTCAGCTCTTGTCTAACATCTCATTAAGATCCTCCAGAAGCGTCCATATATGCGATGCTGATTTGCCAGATGGCACTTGTGGAAGTATGTTGTCGGTGACTAACTGTTTGATGAGCATAACTACTTCCCAATTGTGTTCATCGTACTTGTCCTGATCTTTTCTCGCCACCTTTGAACAAGGAGTCGTACCCAGAACAACTTGCTCTAGACACCAGCATTCAAATATTGTGAGCATGTGTTGTTTCCACGTGTTGTAATTTTCTCGTTGAAGCGTTGATTATTCTCCAACATGAAGTTGATCAAAGATGCCATCCTTCATGCTTTCCAAGACAAAAAACGAGGTAATGCTGCAGCAACAATGAACAAAGCTGACTTTTATGGTCAAAAAATAGTCAAACCCTAGCACAAGCTTCAAGGCAAAGATCCCAAGACACGGATCCTGAGGTGCACATCAAAAAATAAATCCTTAGTGCAGAAAAAAACATGAGCTCAAAACCCACAACCAGAAACCCTAAGTGTGCAGAAGGAGCCATGAAAAATATTTGAAAAACATTACGGAAACCCTTGCAGAGGTCCTAGGAGAAAATACCACGCATAGTAAAAAAGGGCGAAAATCATGTAGAAACCCTTGACCATGATTTTGTTGCACCCACGTTCTACTACACCTATGACCACAGAAACCCTCAACCACTATTCTGCTACACTTCTTGACGCAAGTAGATACATTGTGGGAGAAAACACCATACACACAGCCACAAACTTTGTGAAAAACTCACAAACAAGTGCGCAAAAACAAATGTCGCTAGAAACCTCATTTGCGTGAAAAAAACAGACAAGAACCCGACAATTTTACAGACCCTTGTCGCTGCAAAACCTTCACACGCAGACAGAAAAAGTAGTCCATTGCAGGCAAAAGAAGGAATCCATAGCAGCCAAGGAAGAAAACCCATCACAAACAAGGAAGCAAACCTGTCACAAACAAGGAAGAAAACGCATCGCGCAATCTTCATGGGCCTTGCAATCTGCACACAACTCCTTAATGTTGGAAGACGTCGTGATTTTTAAACAAAGCCTTCAAAAATTGTCTGAAATGAACCTGTGATTCTTCAGCAAGAGAACCCTTTGATTTTCAGAAAAAAACAAATTGTGATAGAGACCCTTGAAAAAAACCATTGATTTTTATTGTAAAAAGATCAAACTAAAAAACTTCTAAAAAATTCTTTCGCAAATTTTAGGATATCCCACGAATTTTATTTGAAAAAAAATCGCCAAAAAAATTTTTAAAAGGCTTTGATACCATGAAATGGTAATTGTTTGATTATTTATGAGGTAAAACGAATTACATATAGGCAATTACATTACGATGTTTCTAAATGAAACAATTGTGAACAGAAAACTGAAATAGAAACTATCTAATCAGACTAAAACTAAACTTACGACTAACTAATGACCATTAGATAATAAATAATTACTCTAATAAGAATTAGAAAATGATTTTTCTAACATGACAATATTTTGCTGTATGGCAAGTCATATCTTACTTCAGCTAGGCAAGTCATTGACAACTACAAGCATGAGTGATGCGATTACACCTGAATTTGGCTACATGCTTGAGGGAAAAAAAACAAGAAAAAATCAGCACTTCCATTTACTTTTTTTTTTCTCAGAAAAGGATGCATTTTTGTCTTCCCTTCCTCAGAAGAAAGGAGTGTGTACTTTCATGATCCTAAACCCTTGAGGGGAAGTAACCACCCAACTTTGCTTAAGATGTAGGATTAAAGACAACTGACAATGGCTGATTTTATAACCAAATTTTTTATTTCTTTTCTTTCATTCTTGTAAGAGCTATTTGGACATTTGAAATCAAGTAAGTGCGTATCTTGTCTGGCTTTCTTCTAAGAATGAATATGAATGACTCTAGCAAAAATAGCTTTAATGATAATCAGCTCCATTATGTAAAGATCAATAATAATGTATATGTTACCCTTCATTTCAAAATATAATAGTTTTTTCAAGCATAAATGGATGACTGTAAAACATAAGACAGTGACCATAAATAATATAGCGAAGTTGATGATGAAGTACAAAATCCCACTGGACGATATTTTGTATCGAAGTCTAATGTAAACCACCTCAATTTCAAATTGATCTCAAGAGGGGAAGAATGTAATGAATATAGTTACCTGTCCTGGAGGAAAAATGAGAGGTGCATCAGTTAACATGTTCTTGTCTACATCAAATTTAGCAGCTTCTCTATGTTCCTGAAAACATATGTAACATTTCCTTAAGAAAAAATGAAAATATGCTTTCAGTTGACTAACTGGTTCAAAATGCAATATTTTGTTCCTGGTCAACTCATAAGAAACTTTAGAGAACACATCAGGAAGCAAACCAGCTATTGATTGAAGTAAATAAGCAACATTCAATCTAACATGTATAAAGTCTGTTAGCAAATAAACACTTCCGGAAAAATAATGAAGTATATTAGTATTGATAATGCAAAGAATTTTACAATAACTGATCTTAGGCATGAAGCATTGGGAGTTTGGAGAGGTTGCCTGCCAAAACAAAATATATCTATAACAGCTACAGTCCAAAAGGTGGTAGAGCCATAGAATTACAAGTATATCTAGAGACAAAAAGAAGTCCATACCATAGCTATAACAGATAGAACTCAGAAAGAAAGAACGAAAGAAAATAATATTTATAGTCCACAAGTGATCAAGATTAGGTCAAAGGAAATGGAAGGTACAACTGTTGCAATAGCAAAATACTAGAGGAAAAAGGGAAAGCAAACACAATTAAGCAAGAAAACCAAAGAATACACAAATGGTGATAGACGGCGATAAACATAAAATGGTAACCCCAAAATAAGTACAAGTATAAAATATAATACATGTGCAGGAGTACCCTGCAAAGCTGTGGGCACAGATGAAGATCAAAACTGACAACCCACACAGGAAGCCAATCATATTACCATCAATCACTGTTGAAGTAGTGATGCAGAATCTCAGAATGCTAGTCTTGGGAGTCCAGAGCTAAGGAGGGTGAGCAGGACAATCCTAGGAGGCAGACATTTCCCCTAGAACATCCCAACACTAGAGGCCAAAGAAATGCTGGTGGTAGAACAGAAACTGGTGATATGAGCTTCACCCAAAGATTTACCAAGATTAATTGAGATATAAAGGATTACACTGTCAGTTAACAAAGCGAGATAGAGAGCAACGCATATGTATTATAGACAAAAATTTAAAGATCACATCCCATAATTTTCATTTTGTTCCCTTGCTCCGATTGCAGTTCTTGTTAGCAGATACACAAATGAAATCTTTACACCTAAACAAGTGCAAAGTACAGTTTAAGGCTGTCATCAGTAATCTCAGTTTCCACAAGAGTGGATCAATTAAATAACTAGCATACCTATATTTTATAAATAAAATTTATGTAGAAAACGACAAGAGATATCAAATTTAAAAAATCTTTACCTTACAATAGATTAATTAATTTCATATGATTAATATTTATTAAAATTTAGTCTTATTTTAGGATATGAAATAATTTGCATGCAAAAAAACAAAAGATTCTTTTAAATCTATATTTAAAAAACATAAATTTTTGAATTAAAATTTTCTTTTAAATCTAGATTTAAAAATATAATTTTAGAATTTAGTCTTAGAATATGAAATGATTTGCATGCAAAAAAATATAATATAAGTTTCTTTTAAATCTAGATTTAAAAACATAATTTTTTATTATCAATTTGTGTTTGCATAAGCTCTTTTGAGTGCCACTTAGTGAAAAAATAGATATTTAGGTGCTTTGTTTCTTTTCTTGATTTCTTATGGCTTTTTGTTTTTCTTACAAATGTTTTTTTGGGTGTCATTGTAGTGTTATACCTATCGGAGTAAATACATAATTAGAGGGAATCCTAAAGAGGTACAAAAAGTGCATGGAAAAATCATATTTAGTATAACCAAACCCAAATCTGAAGACAAATGTGTTGGTCATAGCTGCTGCTAAGATACGTTGCTGTCATTGATGTCAACATGTTCATGTGATTTATTGCTCCAGTGATTGCAGATTGGTTTATTGGGATCATAGTTCGGTGTATGGAGTATTTCTAGCATCATTACATCTTTTTGTATAGGTTTTGGTGATCCGGTAGCTTAATTGATCATATTGTAATGTCCCCTACTTGGTTTAGGCATGTTTTGACCATAATTAATCTATTTCCATATACTTATGACTTCAACTAAATTGGTTAGAAGACAAATCTATCCTAACAAGAATCAAATCGTTGATATTCCATAGTTCAATCAATTAATTTATTAATAAGTAAATTGTTCCTCTATCATACATCCATAATAAGTTTACAAATCCAGATCCTTACCTATCTTAGGACCATGCCCTCAATGTTTATGAGTCATTGATCCCTACCGTGTCTTGGGACTCATACTATTAATTGGATTTAGACCGCCACTCTTTGAAAAATCTCAATTCCCAACTTCTTGAATACTGACAGCAGTACCAAGGATTATATACAAAAAAAATCTTCTTACTGTTTATTATCTTATGAGATCTTTTTGATTTACAATTAATATGTATATGTATTCTTATTGATATTACATCAATATTATCCTTATTCTAATTTGAACAAATAAATACATTATATTATATTATAAATCATTTATATATTTATTAATTACCAATTATTAATACATTTACTATTATCTTTTGTATAAATCACTAATACCACCACCACCTAAAAACATAAGTTGTTAGTATAATGGTGGCTGTAAAGGCAGACAGATCTGACATGCATCAGATCTGGTCTGACACTATATATTAAATATGACTGTCATTCTTATTGCAGTCTATATTAATATTACTATTAAATTCTGCATAAACATTATTAGGCACATATATAAGCATATGTATTAAGCCATCCTCATGCATACCACCGAGAACAAAAATGTTTGCTGTCTATGGCTTGCCTAATAGTTCCGATTCTCCTCTTCTATTTGCCCACGCCCCTTTCTAACTGATTTCATTTCCCTTGTATATCCTCTACGTACGCATTCAAGAAAGAATTGCATCCTTTTCTCACCCAAAGGTTGTGATAATAATCACATCTTCTTCTATTTAAACCGATTCAAAACAATCAGTTAAGTCAAGTTTACTAACAGTTTTGATTAATATCATTAGTATCGATAATAAAGCCTTTTTACTTCACGATCATAATATCATTACTACCGATGCTAGTAAAGCCTTTTCTCTTCACGATTTTAATAAGTAATTCAATAACACTTTCTTATCGCCCTAATATACTCTTAGGACAATATATTCAATCCTTCGTAATTTAAACAAAACTGTGACTGGTGATGATCACGTGCACATACTCTTTCACGTCTTTGTTTTGGGCTGTAAAAACTTACTTCACGTCTTTAGTGTTTCTGCAACTTACTCAAATATGAATTCATTCTAGAGGAATTATTTCTTTAATGGAAATTAAATATAGATCATACGACATGTTGAAAATCTTTTCAATCATAGAGCGCTATCATGGTTGTAAGATAAGTTTAGAGATTTTAACAGAATCATATGCCTTGATTTCTGTTTTGAATTGTTGTACATTATTTTTTATGTAATATGTAATATTCTTTTATAATATTTTCGAGTGACTATAATATAATATTAATTTATTTGATTTGAATATTTCAAGAATATTATTATTTAAATAATAATATTTAATAAATAATTAAGTTTCAAATAATCATTCTTTGGCAATTATATGTTAATTAATAATAATTATTATTTCATTTATGATATATATATAACGATCAAGGAGGGGACATGACACATCATATGATTCAGTTTGCAGTTTGGTTTTTCTGATCAGTGTTTTGCAGAGTTCGGTATTTCCTCTAGTATATTCCGATGTGATCAGATCTTGAGCTGAGATTTTGAGAGATTGTTTCGGATATTCTTATGTATCCTCATTTCAGATGGTTCATGATTTGGTTTATCTTTCTTTGTGATAGTTGTTGTTGTTTGAATGTTTTTGAGGTTCAGATGTTGATCGATGAAGATTTGATAAGTGGTGTTGATGCAGCTGTTACTGAAGATTCTAACGTGCTTGCTCGTGTTTCCTAATTGTGTCATATTTGTTTTGTTGATCCGCATTGATCGTTGTGCGAATTTTTGGTGATTTTGTTAAACCGATGATGTTCTTCGTGTTATGCGGTATTCTTGGTGGTGTAGCGTGTTGCGGTGGATCTTGGTGTGATTGCCGGTGGTGTTGCATGTTTGAACATTTGATTTAGGTCCATGTTATATCATGTATATCATTATATTGGTCTGGTGGTCGATCTTTGTATCGTGTGATGTAATTTTGTAATTGTGCGTTGAGAGTTTGGTCGACCTTGTTGTCAAGGTTGATGAATTGTATAAATAGGTGATATAGTCATGTAATTTAGGTGTGGAAGTTATGTCTACATTATCAGAGAGTGGTGTACATGCGAACAAACGAATAATCTTTCGGTGTAGTGTATTGAGCAGAGATTGGTGTAGAGCAGACAAATGTGCTTAACCGGAATTGTCACCAAGCATTAGCAAATGCTATTATTGCAGTTCATTCCTTCTGAATTGTAGTCTGAATCTTGTTGTAAGTCAGTGAGACTTCCCTTAGGGTTGTAGCCCTATGGGTTATTGTATCTTGAGCTGTGAGCTCTAGGCAGTGTGCTTGAATGCTAGTGCATTCCCCATTGTAATTATTTTCACATACTACTGTAGAATATCATCTTATTGTGAGTAGGTTCCCACCGTGGTTTTTTCCTTAACCAGGTTTTACACATCAAAATCTTGGTGTTTTGTGTTGTGCTACCAATTTGCTTGTCTTTGTTGTTGCTGCACTTTATCAGATTTGTATTTGTGGTTAAGTTTGATAATCCAGTGAAAACTGATTCACCCCCTCCCCCCTCTCAATTTTCTTTCATTGATGTTGCCAACAATTGGTATCAGAGCTAGATCCTCCGAAAAAAGCTTAACCACTTGAGGAGATTCGAGATGGCAACTGGAGGTGTTATCTTTAAGGAGAGTATGAGATTTGATGGAAGTAATTATTCTATATGGAAGAACCGAATGAAAGTGCACTTGAGATGTCTTGGAGAAGACTACTGGAAGATTACAAAGAATGCCTATTGTTCCTCAGAATGGACGGGTTACTGCTGATGAGATCAAGGAAGCTGAACATAACATTAGAGCTAAGGAAGCATTGTTGAGTGCCCTGACCGATTCAGAGATGACTAATGTAATGGGACTTCAAACTGCACATGAGATCTAGGAGAAGCTTGAGACCTTGTATGAAGGAGATAAACAAGTCAAAGTTGCTAAGTTGCAGAGTTCGAAAGGGAAGTATGAGATGCTAAAGATGGGAGAAGATAAGAACATAAACTCTTTTATGGCAAAGGTGAATGAACTTGTCCTAGGCATCAGATGTGTCGGTGGAACTCTTGAAGAAGATGAAATTGTTGCTAAGGTGTTGAGATCATTGCCTCCTACTTACAAACATAAGGTAGCTATTATTGATCATATCCGACGTGTGACTACTATGACAAGAGATATGTTGGTTGGAAAGATTGTTGCATTTGAACAGAGTGAATTTGGTGAATCACATGGAAAGTCTAAGACAGCATTTAGAGCATCTGTATCCGAAAAGTAGAAGTATGATCCTGATGAATGTAGAAAATCCAGATATGAAAGAGAGAGAAGAGAGATGGAAGGGCAAGAAAGAGAATTGGATGAACTTGAAGCATTGATTGCCTAGAGATCGCCTAAGGGAGCTGGTAAGTATGATGGAAAATTGCTTCTGAAATGTTTCTCTTGCAATAAGACAAGACATTTTGCTTCTAAATGCCCGGAGAGAATGTCTAAGTATGATAGGCATGATAAATATAATAAGCATGATAGGAATGATAGATATGAGAAGCATGAGAATTATGATAAGCCTTACAAGTCTAACCAGAAGTACAAACATCAGAAGAAATGTTATTATGTTGCTGATGAGGGTGTTACAGATGAAGAATCAGAAGGAGATGAAGTTGTGTTTATTGCTATCAAAGAAGATGGACTGGTACCTGTGATTCCACAAGTTGCACTATTAAGGAGAAAACTTTAACTATTAAAGTTGAAGAGAAAGATGAATAGGTAATTAACAGCGGTTGTTCACATCATATGACCGGTGATAAAAGCAAATTTGTGAGCATAAAGAGGTATGATGGTGGAATAGTAAGATTTGGAGATGACAAAGCTTGTGTGATCGTGGTAGAGATTTTGTCCTTTGATGGTAAACATAACATTGATGATGTCTTGTATGTTGAAGGTTTGAAGCATAATCTTTCAAGTGTTGGACTGATGATTGACAAAGGCTATAATTTACAATTCAAAAATGGAAAATGCAAGATCCTAAATGCCTCTGGTATAGAGATTACATCTGGAACTAAAACTGAAGGTAATATCTCTCATTTGAATGCTAGTGAGAAAAGTTGTTTGATTGTTCAGATTGATGAAAGTTGGTTGTAGCATAGGAGAATGTGTCATGTTAATTTTAACTCAATCATTAAGATCGGTTCTACACACGCTGTTAGAGATCTGCCTAAAATTGTTAAGCTTGTTAATCCGATCTGTAAGGAATGTCAAATGGGTAAGCAAACAAAAATTTCTTTCAAGAGTAAGCAGTATACATGTGATGGATTGCTAGATCTTGTGCATACTGACCTATGTGGACCTACAAATATTAGAAGTGTGCAAGGTGACAGGTATTTTATGTTGTTGATTGATGATTATTCCAAAATGATGTGGGTTGTCGTTTTGAAAGAAAAATCATAAGCATTGGACAAATTCAATATATTCAAAGCAAAGGTTGAAACTGAGACAAGATTGAAGGTGAAATGCCTGAGATCTGACAGAGGAAAATTTTGTTCCAATATGTTTGATTCATTTTGTGAGAAGCATGGAATTAGAAGACAATTATCTACTCCTAGAACCCCACAGCAAAATGCAGTAGTTGAAAGGAAGAACAAGACTATCTTGGATGTTGCAAGGACTATGTTGATTGAAGGGAATGTTCCGAAGATCTATTGGAGAGAAGTTGTTAGCACTGTTGTTTACACATTCAACCAAGTGCATATAAAAGGTGATACCGGTAAGACTTCTTATGAGCTATGGTTTGGTCATGTTCCTACTGTGAGATATTTCAGAATTTTTGGAAGTAAGTGTTATATCAAGAGAGATGAGGATATAGGAAAGTTTGATGTGAGAAGTGATGAAGGAATTTTCTTGGGATACTCAACAAAGAGAAAAACCTACCGGTGCTACAATAAGAGACTGAGAAAGATAGTGGAAAGTGCAAATGTGAAAGTTGATGAGAATTGTGGAAAAGAGATCAAAGCATGCGGATATGATGATGTCAAGCATGTTGTTCTAACTCCTATTCAAACTAAAGAATTGAAGCAGAATGATCTGGTAGAGATAGCTAACCCAGATATTGTTGCTGCTAGCGGAGAGCTACAGGAACCTGAAAATCAGAATAATCAGAAGACTTCGAGATATGTAAGATTGAATCACTCTGAAGATCTTATTATTGGTGATAAAAATAAAGGTGTGATGACTAGAAATAGGCTAGTTGTTGAAGAGGTGTGTTTGATTTCTAAAATTGAATCTAAAGATGTTGAGGCTTGCAAAGATGAAAATTGGATAAGAGCTATGGAAGAAGAATTGAATCAGATTGAAAAGAATAACACATGGGAACTTGTGCCTAGACCTAAAGATAAGAATGTGATTGGTACTAAATGGGTATTCAGGAACAAATTGAATGAAGCCGGTGAAATTGTCAGAAATAAAGCAAGATTGGCATGCAAAGGATACTCTCAAATGGAAGGAATTGATTATGAGGAGACTTTTGCTCCAATAGCTAGACTTGAAGTTGTTAGACTATTGCTTGCATATGCTGCATATAAGGATTTCAAGGTATATCAGATGGATGTCAAGTCAGCCATTTTGAATGGTGATCTTGAGGAAGAAGTCTACATTGAGCAACCTGATGGATTTTCATTATCAGATGATGGAGATATGGTATGCAAACTGAAGAAAGTTCTTTATGGATTAAAACAAGCCCCTAGAGCCTGGTATGCTAGATTGGATAAGTACTTGTTGAAATTAGGATTTAATAAAGGTAATGCTGATAGTAATTTGTAATTCAAGGTTGAGAATGATAATATCTTGATTGTTGAAGGTTTTGTTGATGACATTATCTTTGGAGGAGATGATAACTTGAGTATGAAGTTTGTCGATGATATGCAGAAAGAATTTGAGATGTCTATGATAGGAGAGATGAATTTTTTCTTAGGTTTGCAAATTTCACAAACTTGAAAAGGTATTTTTATATCTCAAACTAAATATGTGAAGGAATTACTAAAGAAGTTTGGGTTAGAAAACTCTAAACCGGTTGGAACTCCTATGGTGACTGGCTACAAATTATCTAAAAATGATGAATCTTTGAAAGCTAATCAAACCTTGTACAGATCTATGGTTGGTGGACTGTTATACTTAACTTAGACTAGATCGGACATTATGCATGATGTGTGCATGGCTGCTAGATATCAAGCAGATCCGAAAGAGAGTCATGTCACTGTTGTAAAGAGGATATTCAGATACTTGAAAGGAACTGTTGATTACTAAATCAAACCTTGTACAGATCTATGATAGGAGAGATGAATTTTTTCTTAGGTTTACAGATTTCACAAACTTGAAAAGGTATTTTTATATCTCAAACTAAATATGTGAAGGAATTACTAAAGAAGTTTGGGTTAGAAGACTCTAAACCGGTTGGAACTCCTATGGTGACTGGCTACAAATTAACTAAAAATGATGAATCTCCAAAAGCTAATCAGACCTTGTACAGATCTATGGTTGGTGGACTGTTATACTTAACTTAGACTAGATCGAACATTATGCATGCTGTGTGCATGGCTGCTAGATATCAAGCAGATCCGAAAGAGAGTCATGTCACTGTTGTAAAGAGGATATTCAGATACTTAACTTAGACTAGTATCCGAGGAATGAGGATTTCATGTTATGTGCTTACACCGATGCTGATTGGGTTGGTGATGTTGATGACCGGAAAAGTACCTCCGGTGGTGCATTCTTATTGCGTAAGAAATTGGTTTCATGGGCTAGTAAGAAACAAGATTCAGTTTCCTTATCTATTGTTGAAGATGAGTAAATTGTTGTTGCTAGTAACTACACTCGAGTAGTTTGGATGAAGCAAATGTTGAAGGATATCAAAGTTATCTATGATGAGCCCACTATCATATATTGTGATAATTCCAGTGCTATTAATATGTCAAAGAATCCGGTGCAACATTCAAAGACTAAACATGTATCAATCAAATATCATTTCTTGAGAGAAAAAGTTGGTGAAGAGGAAGTGAAGCTAGAGTATGCATCTACAAAGGAATAAATTGTTGATATTTTCACTAAACCTTTGCCTACAAATACATTTGTCTATTTGAGAGACAAATTAGGGGTATCTACCCCTCCTGATAGGAGCTAGATGCATTGAGTTGCATCAATCCGGTAGACTTCATAGTCTTATCTTTTTGTCCGGATTGATGAGTTTATGTTGCTCCTCTGGTAGAGCAGTTTGTTTATAGTTGGTTATATGTTTAAGGGGGAGAAAATCATGATTTGTTTATCTAAGGGGGAGAGTTTGGTTTTCTGTTTTGAGAATCTTTGGCATTGTTGTCAAAGGGGGAGAGAAGCATGTGAAAAATTGTTTTATCTGCTTGATCTTAGGGGGAGTCTGTTGGAGATGTTTTCTTTCTTTGCATTGATTGTTTTTCACATCCATACGTTGCTATCAATGCCAAAGGGGGAGATTGTTGAGCATTGTTGCTGCTAGGATATGTTGTTGTCATTGATGTCAACAACTTCCTGTGATTTATTGCTTCGGTGATTGCAAATTGGTTTATTGGGATCATGGTTCAATGTATGGAGTATTTCTAGTATCATTACATCTTTTTGTATTGATTTTGGTGATCCGGTAGCTTAATTGATCATATCATATGATCCAGTTTGCGATTTGGTTTTTCTGATTGTTGTCCTCATTTTTGTTTTCAAAAATAAAGGACCATTACATAATTTTTTTGTGAAAAATAAAAATTTTACTGTGGCACGCTTCCCGAGGCAGAATTTTGACTAATCCTTGGATTGGCTTAATCCTCAGTCCATCCTCGAACTCCGTTTCGAATTTCGTCGCATTCTGAATTCGTTTGCTATGTCTTTCCTTCAATTTCAGGTGTTTTCTCCCTGACTACAGATAGAGAATTTTCCTTGAACTGCAAGTTTTAATGATTTCCATTGTTTTAATCTTTGTAGGGAAATTTTTAGCTAATTACAAGTGCACTTTATTAAAAAATAAAAAACCTGTAGTTTGCAATTTTTTTCCCCCTTGTTACTTTTTGGCTTTTTTAGTTAAAATAGGGATTTTTTGGTTTAGTTACAAGTAAACTTGTAATTCTTTTCTTAAAACCCCTACTTTAATGGTTTTCGCTTGTAATAGGGATTTTAAACCTCTATTACATGTGTGCAAGTGAATTATAACTTGTTGTAGGAATTTTATTGTCCCTTTACAAGTGATTTTAAACTTGCGCATCTCTCTCCAAAACCCAATTTTGCCTAAGAATGAGAAAAGTGACATTTAAAACTTGCTATTTGGTCCAAAAAACCCAATTTTGCCTATAAAGTGCATTTTTTAAGATTTTAAACTTGCTATTTGGTCTAAAAAACCTGATTTTTGCCTTATAGTTGAAAAAATGCATTTTAAACTTGTTATTTCCTCCAAAAAACCCAATTTTCATTGTTTCATGCAAATTCGAACTTGCTATTTGTTCCAAAAAACCCGATTTGCAAGAAAAAAAACTTTTTTGAGGATTTTAAGCAAGTTTTTGTGGAGAAACTTTTGGAGGAAGACGGCATTTAGGATTCCTTCCTATTTTCATGCATTTGGAGACATCTTTCACGCCATTTGGAAGTTAAGATTGTTGGTTTCTTGGTTTATAACAGCAAACACGTTTTTACCAAAAACCACGTTTTTCTCCTTCAAGGATGCCACAAATCAGCAATCTCCTAAATCGTTTTGGCTTGGTATGCTAAGGCGTTGAGGTTAGAAAGAGTCTTGGCCACTTCTCATGCCATTTCCCTTGCATTTGACACCACGTTTTTATGCAAATGGCGTTTTTATAAAACGTGGCTAGGGTTTGGCATTGTGGATTGTCTCTATTTATTAGATTGTCTTCTTCATTCCAAGATTGTTGCATCTTTTGGAGAGGCATTTTCAGTTTGAAACAAGGTATGTTTTCTTTTCTTTCCTTGTCTCATTTTCTTATTTTCTTAGTTTTCCTTTCTAATTGTAAATTTGTAAATATGTTGTTCTTCCCCCAAAAATCGGTTTTGTGAGAGAGATTTTTCCCCTTCATAAGCAATTTTTGGATTGCATTGTTCTTCCCCATTTTCCCTCTTTACTTGTATTCGGGATTTTAAATCCCAATTACAAGTTGGCTGGAAATCTTTGTTCTTCCCTTACGGTTAAAGAATTTAACCATTTTTGGTTAAAATTCCAAGTTGAAAAAGTGTGAAACACCCTTCCTTTCAAAATCGGGTTTTAAGAACCGGATTGCATGTTGAAAAGTTCTTGACATTCTCGAAAATGACATTCTCGAATTTTCCCATTTTTATCCATTCATGTCTCCCATATCCGTACTTACCATTTTCGTCATTTTCCACAAGTCTAATTCTCATTTTCCATCCATTTCTCCATTTGCAAATTTACAAGTGTACTTGCATTCGGGTTTTAAAAATCCGGTTGCATGTATGCCCTTTCCAACTTGTATACTTGCGAAAATTTCCCCAAGATCCGAAATTCGTCAAAGTCAAGATTTCCCCATTTTCCATTTATTTCTCATCTTTCTCTCATAAAATAGTGAAGTGCAAGGATTGAAGTTCTTCCCATTTTAAGAAGGAAAAATGTTAGTCGCGGTTGATTATGATGTTACCTTAACACTTTTAAATCTTCATCGCAGTATACCAGGCAAAGAAACGAGACTCGCTCGAAATCGCCCAAACTCAGCGAGTCCGAGTCCGAGTCAGGCCAAACGAGTCCCAGGGGCTCGGACTCGGACTCGGCCGAGTCTGGCGAGTAAACTCACCAGACTTGCCGAGTTGGCGATTTTGGCCCAAAATCGCCAAACTCGGCGAGTCCCGAGCCCTGGACTCAGCCGGCATTGGCACAACTAAAAAGTCAAAAAAAAAATAGTTTGGAAAGTTTTTTTAAATCCGTTTTTTAATGTTAATTGTCTTCTAGCCCTAAAAGTGACTTTCATTTCATTCACTTGCAAAAAAAGGAAGAGTAAAGTGAGTTGGGAAGAAAAACAAGGGTGCATAGAAGAAAAACCAGCAAGGAAGAAGCTCAATTTTTCTTCAATTTGTCACATTGGAGCTGCATTGTATTTCAATTTGGTGCATCAAGAGTTGGATAGGAAGAGTTTGCAACTCATTTCAAGCTTGTTGTAAGAGGTAAGATTGTTTTTTTTAACATTATTTTGTTTCTTATATGCAAAAATTCCATTTTCTATTCATTTATTTTGAAAGTTTTACATTTTCTTGTATGCTAGTGTGCGTCGACATGATGCCGAACCATGCCTAAAAGCAGTCTCTGAAGCCATACGTGATTGTTATGTAATGGTTGAGGAGATTGAAAGAAAAAAGAAACAAAAGGAGGATCAAGCGGCCATTGGGAGAGAGACAGTTTTAGGAAGAGAGACATAGTTAGGTTGTGTTGGAGGCCCTTCTTCCTTACCTCCATATCGTCCCACTCAGTTTGCTACTACTCGTGCTTCCGTTTCTGCTTCTGCTTCTATAAGTGGCAGTGCCACCGCCACTTCTCATGCTCCTATCACTAGTAGTTGTAGTGGGAATGTTACCATTGGACCTAGGATTCATAAATCTAGGTTGGATTCCTTCTTTGTGCCTCGCACTATTCCTGGGTCCCAACCGTCGCTTGAGGGCATGGGTTGGAACAAGGAGGTCCATGATGCTGCTAAAATGGCAATTGGCAGGTTTTGGAGCTACAGCTGTATTCCATTCTTTGTAGCCAGGTGAATGTTTTACTAACTTTTATGTTTGATAACTTTGATTGTTTTAATTTTTATACTTAACTTATCTCATTGAATTTTTATACTTAACTTATCTCATTGAGTTTCTTTGCGACAAGTCTCCTTATTGGCAACAAATGGTTGATGCCATTACCATATGCGAGGCAGGGTTCAAAGCCCCTAGTGAGGGTGATTTGAGGGGACCAATTTTGTCTCAAATGGTGGATGATGTGAAAAAGGATTTAGATGAACAACGCCACATATGGAGCACTAAAGGTTGCACCATCATGACTGATGGTTGGACGGATAGGAGAAATAGAACTCTCCTTAATTTTCTTGTTTCTTCCGCAGGTGATTGATTAATTTTAGTTTCATATAGTCTTTAATTTTTTATTTTTTATCTAATGGTTTATTGAATGATCATTGACCTAGCTTTATTTTTTTATTTCAGGGGGCACCGTTTTCATCAAGTCCATTGATGCCTCCGCCCATTGCAAGAATGCCACCTACGTATGTGAGCAGATAGAGGAGGTGATTGAAGATGTGGGTGAGGAGAACGTGGTACAGGTGGTGACCGACAATGCAGTAAATTATGTTGCTGCGGGTAAACTTTTGATTACAAACTAATTTTGTTTGCAAATTAATTACTATCTTGTAGTTTGTACCTCCATTAATTACAATTTACAATGCAACAAATTATGTTGCTGCAGGTAGACTATTGATGGAGAGGCACCCATCTATAGTTTGGACTCCATGTGCTGCTCATTGCATTGACCTCATGTTGGAGGATATTGGAAAAATCCCATGGGTCAAGACGTGTAGAACGGGCAAGAAATGTCTGCAAATTTGTATATAATCATTCATGGGTGTTGGCTCTTATGAGACAATACACAGAGCAGAAGGAGTTGCATCGTCCAGGAATCACAAGATTTGCCACAAACTTCCTCACATTGCAGTCCATGCTTAGGTCTAAGCCTGCCTTGAAACGTATGATTGTTGGTGAGGAGTGGTCTTCCTCATCCTATGCTACCACCCCTACAGGGATAGAGATGGCAGACTGCATTTTTGATGAGCGAGGCTTTTGGGTCCCTTGTGATGAGATAGTGAAGGTAATTTTTTTATAAATTCTACAATTTAGCTTCATGTTTTATAACTTATTATATGTATTCTCTTATTTGCTCATTTTTCTAAATTACACAATATTTTCAATTTTGTAGTTTGTTAAGCCCTTGGTGGTTTTGTTGCGAGTTGCGGATGGAGATAAGCCCGCAATGGGCTATATATATGAGGGCATGGATAGGACGAAGGAGGCCATCAGATTCGTCTATGGAGCAGATGAGAGCAAGTATGGTCCCATTTGGGAGATCATTGATAGGAGATGGCATCATCAGCTACATAGGCCCATCCATGCGGCAACCTATTATCTGAATCCGGCATTCCATTTTATCCCTTCTTTCAAGGCTGATGCGGAGGTCCTTAATGGGCTATATGCAATCATGGAGAAGATGGGACCTGCTGGTACTTCTCAGATAGACCTTTTTCGAGAGCTACAAATGTTCTCAGATGCAAAAGGGGAGACCTTCTCTCGTCCTGTAGCCAAAGACGGTAGGACAACTATGATGCCAGGTAAAAATAAATTGTTAGGCTTAATTTTAGTTTTATTCAATACTATATTGTAACTTGTTAAATGAGTTCATGAGTGAGACTGATTTTATTTATTTTTCGCATTTCAAACTCAGATCATTGGTGGAACTTTTTTGGCCCAGAGACACCAAATGTTCAGAAGTTAGCCATTCGTATCTTGAGCCAACCATGCAGCGCATCAGGTTGTGAGCGCAATTGGAGTATGTTTGAGCTCATACACTCCAAGAGGCGCAATAGATTATCTGTGGAGAAGATGAATGATCTCGTCTTTGTTCACTACAACCTCCGCCTGAGAATGAGAAAGAATGCAACAGTTGACATGTCTCCTATCATTCTAGATGAAGTTGATCTTGAAGCAGAGTGGGCCAATGAGAATCAGACAGCTCCTAGGACTCCTACAGCTGTATTTAGTGATGATGACATTGATTGGATCGACCAGGTAGATATAGAGGCTGAGGCTGTAGCCATGGCAGAGGAGGAGCAGAGACAGGAAATACTGAGACTCAGAGTGACACGGCTGTTCCTGATGTTGGTGAGCATGACACATCCGTTCGGCCCATTCCTGATGTTGGTGAGCATGGCATGGTGTCACGGGGAGCGACTATGGCTGCTGAATCATCCAGGACCTACTTTAAACGCCTTCGCAGGGGGCCAGGGCGAGAGGGTGCACGGCCCTCTCAGCCATAGGCTTGTACACTTGTAGTTGTATTTAGTATTTACTATTTACCTTTGGTATTTGTATGAAACATTTGATGATGATCATATGATGACATGGATTTTTTATTCCATGAGTTTTGTAATATTGTATACATTTGACAATATTTATATATCTATGTTTCTTATTTTCTTCAGCTACAATTTGCATTTATGCTTATGTGATTGATGTATACTTGTGTATGTAATCAAATGAGCCGAGTTTAATGATGTTTTTGTGTCTTTAAGGTGTATTCAATAAAGGGTGTCTGAAACAAGTTTTAAATCTTTAAAAATCTCTAAATTTCTTGAGTTTTTCACTTTCCCGAGTCCAACCGAGTCTGGAGCCGAGTCTGACGCCGAGTCCCAAGTCCGAGTCCGAGTCCAAGTCAGCCTTGCCGAGTCCGAGCCGAGTCCGAGTCTCGATTCTTTGATACCAGGTTGTCTTTCAATGTCAGATTTGCCTTCATCCCCAAATCCAAAAAAGATGAAGTACAGATATGACAAGTACCAAAACGAAGTTCCGCCTTCCCAAGTTTCCTCTCCTTTGGATCGTATCAGAGATACAGAGATAGGGCATGTGGATATGTCAAAGTTTGTCAAAAAGGTTGAGGATCCATAGGATAACAATATGTAGCGGCTGTTGGACAGCCATATCCATCATGCATCTTCTTTCCCGATGGCTGCCCTAGAACCTGGATTTGTCCTCGCTTGCGCCCATCACTTTGACAAGGAGACAAGAATCATTAAAAATGATGATGGCAAAGCAATAATCCGCCTTGATGCAAACACAATTGAGAAGATCTTCAGAATACCTCCTGCACCTATTTACATGGAAATCTCCAAAAAGAGTGCAGCTAAGTATTATGTGAAAAGGGAAAAAGATTCTAAATGACATATCAACAGGTGGATCCAAGAGCCACGAGCCGCCTTCTCAAGGTGGGCCAAGTTGTACCGCTGTGACTTCAAATGGGAAATAGGAGACATCATAACCCTCTTCAGCAGGATAATGGGCCTTGAGCATTCTAATGTTTTTGAGCCCTGGATATACCAGTTCATCATGTTCATAAGACATTCCCATCATATATCATGGAGAGAAGTCATCAGCAATGCCTTGTGTGAACAACTTTCAGCAGTCTCTTCCACCATGACTTTCTATATGAAATCATATTTGGTGTACTTGGCAGCATCACTTAGACATTTTCCAGGTCTTTCTACCAAGGGTGATCGCTCGCTTATACCAGTTTGGGAATATTATGATCAATTGCCTTTGAGACCCAGCAGATTGCATTTCAGAAGAGTTCAAGATGCATTCTTCGGTTACTTCATGTGTTAGTTTGACAAAACTCTGAAGAACAAAAGGGTATCAGATGAGGCATGGGAAAGGGTGAGTGAATATGGATGCTTGTTTCTACAGTTCCCGACCTTCACCTATATGAGAATCGAATGCTATAGTGGGCAGCTATACATGCTTACTAGATACCCAACTGATAGGATCATTCTTATGGAGTTGGGAAGACAAATCATGGCTGTCCACACTCATCAATCTGCTAGACATAAGGTTGGAATGGGGATCTCTACAACAAACCCATTAAAAATTGGTCGATATTCTCTTGTCACATCTGTTAAAGCTAAGGCGATGGAGACCGAAATGCAGGAAATTAAGCTCAAAAGGTTTAAGTCCAAAGCTGATTTTGATTACTGGGGTATGAAGGAGAAGATCAAGAAATCCTTCGTGCACGTACATCGCATTGAGGATATCTGGGTAGATCTCCGTACAGAGGTCGAGGTTCTGAAGATGGATTACTGCAGGCTCGTTGTTGAGCAAATTATTGATTTGAACTTGGTGGATATTCCACAAGGGATGATTGACGATGGGCACGTGCTTGATCCTGAATATATTTCACGAAGGGCTGAGGAAGCTCCACTTCCTTTGATCCAATGATCACACAAAGAGTGCATATCCATTCTTGAAAGATTTCAGCCTATCTTGGCTAACACCAACGCTTGGCTGAAAAGTAATGCTGCTAGACTCATAAAAATCAAAATTGGAAAAGAAGATGATTCTACGAGGCCTCTTGGACGTAAGTCTGAGATTCAGGTTGACAACAAGGAAGGTGCATCATCTTCGGGCACAAGGATCAAATTGCGAGTTAGTCGGGCAGTAGTGCTTCCTCCTGAGGAGACGACAGTTCGTAGGAAGGAAAAATCACGGTTTCATGTTCAAGTGGTCGACCTAGACAATCCAAAAGAAGGACAGCAATCTGATGATGCTCCCAAGTCCCCAGCATCGGACTCACCTCATGAGATCATTCCCCTAGTTTCCATTGAGACGCCCCTTTCTCGTCCTGATTTGCTTGTGGATGAATCTCTTCAAAATGCCATTCCTATTTCGACATACGAGCCACCTCCTGATCATCAATGAGAGTGGGCTGGAAGTTCCTGAGGACAGCTTGTATCCAGCTATCAGAAATTGATACCTCCACTTCTGATTTTGAAGAATTTATGAGGCAATCTTCATGCCCATTGGTAACTGAGAAAACCGTGGTCGCCATCCAAACAAATATTCCTCCCAGGATGACCACGGTTATTCAAACAGAAACTACTTCTCCTTTGCCTACAGCTGCTACTGAAAGAGAGTTGATGACTTTACCTCCATGGCTTAGTTCTTTTACTCCAAAAAGGAAGAAGCAAGCAATCTCACCTGCTGCCTTTGATTATCAGCAACTAAAACAGTCTAGAACCAAGGTTGCTAAGAAGGCCAAGACTATCTCCAGAGTAAATGTTGATAGTACCAAGATAAAGGTAGCTGAAATTATTGAACCCATTGCAGAAAAGCCACTGGAAGAAATGTCAGCTACTGATTACAAAGTTACAAGGATAGAATTGGGTAAACAAACGCGTGAGGTGATTAAACATGATGCTCAGTTTTCTGTAGCTTCATTGGTACAGCGGTGTGATGAACTTCTAGCAAAGAAAAACAAGCTAGAAGAGGAAAACCGAGAACTCATGGCAGTTGTTCATAAAATCACAAAACCTACTGCTGAGGGGAGTAACTCCATAAGTTCTTCCGGTTCCCAAGAATCAATTCGTGGAGTGGAAAGGGCTGCTCAGAAGGTACAAGCATTGGATTCCTGGGTTGATCAGCTTCATGATCTATGTGCACAAGTGATGAAAGACATTTTTCAGATGATGTCTAAGTTGGAAACCATTGAAGAGAAATTGGATCAGACTTACGATACTTTCAAAAAGAATCTCGAAAGTGTTGAAGAGAGTTTGACAATTTGGCGTACCATGCCCCAACAACAAGAGCATGCCATCATCTCTTTCAGGGTCATGTACTTGGAATTTGAAGAGCTTCTAGAAAACAAGGCCCTTGTTCTTAAATCCCTCATTGAGGAGATTGGTGATGCAATGAGATTCCAGGGTAAAGTTTTCCGAGATATTGTCTCACATTGTGAAAAGGCCTCTTACAACATATTAAGTCAGGATGGAGAGCTAATTCCAGAAGAAGAAGTTCTTGCTGATCTACAGATGAGGATTCATAATGAATGGAGGAGCGAACAATTCTCGGTCGCTTCAATTCAAATGTTGATGAAACACCAAATCTTTTTGCATGAAATCCAGTCCATCCTGGATAAAAACAGCTCTGCGCTCCTCTGATGTCATGATACCATTGTGAAGACCATGGTTGTTGCCAAGAACACCCATGAACCGGATCCCGATGAACTACAAATGATCATCCAAAAGTTTGAAGGATTTGTGTCTTCACGTGCTGCAACTTAAGTGTTTTTCAACACTTAGTTGTATTTTTCCACGTTTGTAATCTTTAATTGTAGTTCTTCTTTTGACAAGTTACATGTAAAAGTCTTTTTGTAAAATGCAAGTTAAGTCATCACTTGCACTTTTGTAATTACATGTAAGGCAACTACAAGTTGTTTTCAGTTAGGACTATAGTTGGAATAAGTCTTAGTTAGTTATTGAAGTCTTAGTTAGTTATTGAATAAGTCTTGGTGGTTGAGAGATTCTCTCAAGTTAGTTAGGATCCTCCCACCTTTTTCTCGAGGCTCCTCTTCTATAAATACTTGAGGGGTCTATTGTAATTTTTATCTTTTGGAAAGCAAGCAAAAACTCTGCCAAATTTACAGCAAAGAAGTCTTTGAGCTTTCATGTGTAAATTCAAGAATTGAAAGGAATAGAAGAAAATTGTTCAAGCTTTGAGTCTTTGTGCTACACACTTGAGTTTGTGTTCTATATTATCTTTCTTGCAAGTATTCCTTAAAGAGCTTAATCACATCTGATTTGCAGTCTTTGTGCTGCAAGTAGTTGAGGTTAATATAGATTAAAACAAATATTTTGTTGAGAAAAGATGCAAGTCTTTGTGCTTTCACTCGTTCTTAGGAGAATTTAGGAGTAGATTTTGTGAGAAATAGTTGTAAGTCTTTGAGCTTATATTACTTCCCATTCTTTTAAGTAGAAAAGAATAAGATATTTCAGTCTTTGAGCTGTTATAATTTGTTCTTTATAGCATTAGTATAATCAAGTCTTTGAGCTTGATATTGTTGTCCCGTCCTGAAGGAAGTGATGGAAGTCTTTGCGCTTTCAGGAAACTTCATTTCCTTTTTCTCATTTCATTTTGAAAATGGTTACTGTTGTTTATATCAAATCGCTATAATTTTCTGTGAAGGGAAAATGATATTGTCTTTCTTGAAGGAAGAAGAAAGACTGTTGTCCCATCCTATTTTATTTTCAAAGTTGTAGTTAGATAGGGGGAGCCTTCCCTTAATTAGGAGAGTTTTACTCACACATTGTGGTTGAAACCACAATTTTGTATATTTCCCCAAGTGTACAAAATTTACAACCAACATTGATCAGTGGTTTGCAGAGTTTGGTATTTCTTCCGGTTTATTCCGATGTGATCGATCTTGAGTTGAGATTTTGGGAGATTGTTTGCTATGTTCTTGTGTACCCTCATTTCAAATGGTTCGTGATTTGGTGCTCCACAGGTTATCTTTTTTCGTGACAGTTGTTGTTGTTTGAGTGTTTTTGAGGTTCAGATGTTGATCAATGAA